>NC_053428.1:105461266-105787137 GCF_007990345.1 Gossypium hirsutum | reverse complement strand
TCCACTTCTTTATATGAAAGTAGACTCTTTCAGCTTTAATTTCATATCTCACTCAACTTCTAATTCTATTTCCACTATTTTTGGTGATTTTTTAAAAGTTACATCAATGCTGCTGTCCAAGAACTGCTCCATTGCAATTTTTAAAAAAAAATTTAATATAACCCCTTTATAATTGTCTAACCTTCCCTGCAAATTTCAAATCACAACCAATTCCAGTATTTCATCTACTTCATTTAAATACTAATGAAGTTCAACCAATCAACCATTTCAAACTAAAAACATGTATATATTTCGATATCTAACGCAACCATAACATTCAAATTTACTTTTCACTTCAATTCCCTATACATGCCATATAAATCCAAAAAGTTGCTTAACATAAACTACCGGAGTATATCTGGATAGTGTGATTCTTGATGTAGATCCGATCCTCCGAATGTATAAATACGTTAATCTACAAAAACAATAAACACACACATGTAAGCTTATAGAAAAGCTTAGTAAGTTCATAGGCATAAAACATAAATCTTACCAAACACTTGTACACTTATACAATATACACCATTACTAAATTTACCTGTCAACCACAATCTTTGGTGAGTTCCTTGGTATAAACTCACTACTACTTATTCTTTTACCATAATTCCTTTGGGCCCATTTGTCACTTACCATCCTTGATCAAAATTAAGGAACGGTTACGGAAAATTGAGTACTTCACTTTCACTTTGACATATGACCTCTTATCACTTGTCCTTGATCAGATAAGTGTAGCTAGGCTACCACTTATCACTTTGCCACTTGATCAGATAAGTGTAGCTGAAGCTACCACTTATCACTTTATCACTTGATCAGATAAGTGTAGCCACTTATCACTTTGTCTCTTGATCAGATAAGTGTAACCACTTATCACTTTGTTTCTTGATCAGATAAGTGTAACCACTTATCACTTTGTTTCTATCAGATAAGTGTAGCCACTTATCACTTTGTTTCTTGATCAGAAGTACTCAAATCCGGTGTTCCACTTAATTTGATCATTTATTCGATTTTCACATTTTTATTTATTCTCATTTCAACAATAAATACATTTCATCATACATTGTATAATTCATGAAATTAACATTTAATCATTAAATTTCAGCCATATGAACTTACCTGGATCGATTTGCAGAATTTGTAAAAGTTCAGGGACTAATCGGCTACTTTTTCTTTTCCTCGACTTGTTTCAGGTTCTCGATCTAAAATGCAAATTTATTCATTCATCAGCATTTAATTCAATTCTAATTCATTTCACAATTTATGCCCTTTAATTTTCGAAGTTACACTTTTACCCCAAACTTTACAGTTTTTACAATTTGATCCCTACTCAATTAACCCCTCAATTGATCTAATTTTCTCAATTAACACCTTTTTCCAACTATTTTAGACTACTACATAGCCTTTCATACTCAAAACCGCAACACCAAACCTTAATTCCCAACTTTTTCACAATTAGGTCCCTAAAATCAATTTCTATCAAAATTACTTAATAAAATCATCATATAACAAAATTAAAGCTTCAATTTCATGTTTATTCATCATAAAAATCCAACACTAATCAATGGTAACTTTCAAAATCAGCCATGGAATCAAAAACTAATGAAATAATTAGTTGGACCTAATTGTAAAAGTATCAAAATCACAAAAATTAGAAGAAATAATCAAGAATTAAACTTACATGATTCAAAAATATGAAAAACCAGCTTATTCCAGACCTCCTATGGCGTTTTTGCTGATAAATTGTGAAGAGATCTCTAGATTTTTCACTTTTGTCTTTGTTTTAAATGTTTAATTTGTTAAGTTTCCAATTTTGCCCCTGTTTCTCCTTACATTCTGCTGATTTTTCTTACCCAACCGTCCAGCCCATATAATTTGGGTCTAATAGCCTTTTAAATCTCTCCACTTTAGTCACTTAAGCTATTTAATCACAATTTAACAAATTTTACACTATTCCCAATTTAGTCCTTTTTAGTTAATTAACTATCCAAACGTTAAAATTTTCTAACGAAACTTTAATACCAACTCAATGACACTCTATAAATATTTCTAAAAATATTTATGGCTCGGTTTAAAATCTTCGAGGTCTCGATACCTCGTTTTTTTATTTTAATTATTTTAATATTTATTCCTAGTACACTATTCACTATTTCAAAAATTTTCCTAACTTCACATTTAACTTATACTTACTAAATTTATAATATTTTCTACTCGTTTGTCAGATTTAGTGATCTCGAATCACCATTCTGACACCACTAAAAATTCAGGCTATTACACTATTAGCTATTTAATGTCATAAAATCAGTATATAAATAAGTATATGAGCTGTTTTTGGATGAATTATAATTAAAAATATGATAGTTGAAATAATTAAAAGTATGAGTGAATTATATATATTATTATGCAAATCTACATCTATATGTTCTCGTATTGAACTTAGGTATGCCATTTATACAAGTTTATAAGGGGTTCGACTATGCAACTATGCATGTATATGTTCTTGTGATAAATTTAAGTATGAAACTTATATATGAAAAAGGGAGATTCGATTAGGTATGTATGTTCTTGTAAAGGTTCTTGAACGGGGTTGAAGAGATGAAATTATTAGCTTGGATTATCTTAATGTGTTCGAAAGTACGATATTAATAGTATGCTTCAATGTGTTAAGTTATATATATATATTCGGATGTATAATTTAGATATTGAGTTGAATTTGATGACTGAACTTTTTATACCGATGTGGGTTAAGGATATAGTTTATAAATTATTGAGCTGAATTTTTATGTGAATTCTATATACCATTATGATATACAACTCCTATGAATTGAGATTCTTTTGTTAAAGCTCAGTATCATTCGGTTTATCGTTAGTGACATAATTCAGACTATAAGTCTAGCAGGCTTAATGCCGGTGACACATTTCAGACTATAAGTCTAGCAGGCTTAATGCCGGTGACACATTTCAGACTATAAGTCTAGCAGGCTTAATGCCGGTGACACATTTCGGACTATAAGTCTAGCAGGCTAAGAGCCGGTGTATTGAATCAGGTTTTAAAACCTAGCAGGCTAAATGCCGGTGAATCCGTTTAAAGCATGTGATAATATACAATTGATACCTCTATGATTTTGATTATATGAAATCGATGTATACATAAATGTTCAATCACATGATTTTAGTCATATTAACTTGATGAGCATATATATATACATATATTTGGTCTAAGCAATTGATAGATATGTATATATATATATATATGTTGCATTCGGCATAGGTGGATATATTTATGTGTATGCATTCGGCATAGGTGAAAATAAGTGTATGTATCTATGCATTCGGCATAGATGGGTATAGGTGCATATGTGCATTCGGCATTTATGGATGATAAGCATAAAAATTTGGCTTTTGATATATGTAGTTGAATAGTTGTATTTAAATGGATTCGATGAAGTGCGAACAATAAGTACTCTAGAAATCAGTATATGCTGTTAAGGATTATGCTAGTAACTTGATTATATGCATATAATGTATATACATTTGTCCGTTTATGTGTATTAGATAAATATACATCCTTTTAGACTTAAACAAAATGACTCAATAAAGTAGTGTTTGATTAGTAATCATATTTGATGATTGTAATTTCAATAAATTTACTTAAAGAATTATATGATTCTTTTATATGTATTATAGATATGCTGTAGACTTACTAAGCTATAAAAGCTTACTTTGTTTGCTTTCGTTCATTCGTTTTTATAGATTTTTTTTTTTGGAGACGCGTTACGAGCTCGGGGATCATCAGCACCGCCCATCACACTATCGACTTCTTTTGGTATTTTGTTAAATATTTGAACTCGATCTTATGGCATGTATAGGCTTGATAATGTTTTGGATAATTTTGAATCCTATTGTGTAAATAGCAATGCGAAAAGAGTTTAACTTCCATGCTTGAATTTGATTATATATGTTCATGAATTGGACTTGCATTTGGAATTAGATATTAAAGTTATGTTTATGTGAGCTTGGTTTCGTAATGCCTCGTAACCCTGATTCGGCGACGGAGACGGGTTAGGGGTGTTACATTCAATTTTTACAATTTTTGATGATTTTTCAAAGTTAGATTACTGTTGCTGTCCAAAACTATTTTAGTGCAAAATATTGATTTCCATTTTGCCCCAAATTTCACAGTTCATACAATTCTGTCCTTGCTCAATTAACCCCTCAATTAAGCTAATTTTTCTCAACTAATACTTTACCTAGAAATTATAAGTTATTTCACAACTATTGAAATTCAGAATTTCCACATAAAACCCTAACTTCAAACTCTTTTGCAATTAGGTCTCAAACATTCACTTTCTATTCATTTCTTTCAATAAAATCGGCATATAAACAATTTAAAGCTTTAATTCCATGCCAAATCATTATATAATTCCAGCACATACTCATAGAAACTTTCAATTTCTTTCATAGAATCAAAAACTAATGAATTCAACAAGTGGACTTAGTTGCAAAAGTCACAAAAACACAAAACTTTCAAGAAACAATCAAGAATTGAACTTACTTGCAGTAAAAATATGAAAAACCAGCTTAAGGAAACCCTTCTATGGTGTTTTTTTTTTTTTTTTGCTGATGAGAATGCAGAAAAATAAAGAGAAATCTAGATAATTCCACTTTAGTCCTAGCTTTATTAAGTAAATTTTGCAATATTCCAATTTTGCCCTTAATTCTCCTTATTTTCTTGCTGATTTCATGCCCTTTCTGTCCAGCCCAAATAGACCTTGGGTCTATTTTCCTTTTAAACCCTCTTTCTTTTATCATTTAAGCTATTTAATCATTTTCCATAATTTTATATTTGTTACAATTTAGTCCTTTTTGTTCAATTAACTATCGGAACTTTAAAATTTCCTGACGAAACTTTAATACTAACTTATTAACACTCCATAAATATTTATAAAAATATTTATGGCTTGGTTTAAAAATTTTGAAGTCTCGATACCTCGTTTTCGATTCTAATTATTTTAATATTTATTTCTAGTACACTATTCACTATTTCAAAAATTTTTCCTAACTTCACATTTAACTTATACTCACTAAATTAATAATATTTTCTACTTATTTGTCAGATTTAGTGATCTCGAATCATTGTTCTGACACCACTAAAAATTCAGGCCATTACATTTGATGCCAAAGCGATTTTGACTAATCACTAATAAATTTAAATATTAACTAATAAAGTTTTCATCAAATTCATTCAATATTATTATTCCCAGTGTTCAGGGTTATTACTGGTTAACCAACTATGCTTGAAAATGTTTAAAATATGACTTTTGTACAAAACAGGGGCAAAGTATCGATACTTTGGCAATTTTTGCTCAAAAGCACTCGGAAATTTTGCTAAAAAAACCCCTACATTTATTCAAAATAGTCTAATACTTTGAAACCAAATTAATTCACCTCAGACCCATTAAAATTCTTCACTTAAATATACTAATTAACTTGGATATAATTCTTTATCTAATTTAGTTTGAGCAATCTCTAATTTCTAATCATTCACGGAATCAGTAGGATTTGTAAAATCTTACATTTTAGTCCTTTAAATAACTAACTCTATTCATAACTTAACAAGCCTATGTACATGCCATATCTAAACCAAAATATTTGCATCTACTCTTGCTCGGGCTTGGCAGATGTGATAAGATGAGTTGAGGTCGATTTTTTTTTCTGAATCCAATGCTTAATGTCTAACTTGTACCTATGCATTAGAAAACAACGCGTTAAGCTTGTGACAACTTAGTAAGGACCCATGATATCGAAATCTATTAAAGTCTTTAATTCCTAATATTTCATTTCTTTGTTTATTTACCTTATTTCATCTTAATTTCTTATTATCATACTGATTTCACTTTTTACTTATTTCACAATTCCGTCTTTATGATAACAAGTCAGCAATGAGAATTTACTACTCTTTTTAATGCATGTATCACATTTCACCAATTAACAAAATTTTCATAATTCGTCACTAACCTTTATCATTTCTTTCACATATTATTTTTACACTTTTAACATATTAGCCCATATCTTCATTAAATTTCTTTATTAAATTCCATTAAACACATTCACAATATCTCAAAATCATTTTATGCATCATTCTCACTTTTTTTTTCTTCAAATACTTACCACAACTTATTCGTTAGACCGTGCCAGACACATTGAATTGAATGGATACACGAAACATATCGGATAACATGAAGCACCAAAGTGCTTTAACACGAAGTATCGAAGTGTTGAGATCACGTAGATCACGATAGCATAGTAGCGCTTGAGTTCTTATGGCATGCCAACTATATCCACAGAATTCAATATTAGTCTACATAAGCATTTCACAATATTGAATTTATATCATTTAAACACGAATATTATATTTCATGAATATCACGATTTAACTGTATTTCTAACACTTATAGTCTTCATTTTCACGATTTTTTTTAAAAAAAATACTTATAATGATATGATATTCTAATCAATAAAGTTTCAATTTATAATTCACCATCTATCTTGCAGTTTCTTCATCTTTACAATTATCAATAATTGCATGTAGAACTTTTATGAACTTACAATCTAATCCTTTATACCTCAAAATTTTACATTTATTTTAATATCATTTCAAATTCGTCTTCCATTCAAAATTCATTATCATTTAGCACTTTAATCCATTAATTCACCATGATATCTATTTTCACATACCAAATTTATATACACTTCACTTTTACTATTTCTAACATAAATTTCACAAGTTTACTACTTCTTAATTTTCCACAACTTAAAGAATAATTGTAATTTGAATTTCAATATTTATTTTTTTCTTATCAATATTTTCTTGTAAACTCTTATGTCTTTTCTAATCTAATCCATTTTGTTATAAAAATTCAATATTCATTAATTAATCATATCTAATCAAATTTTCTTCCTTATAACATTTTAGGCACGTAATCTATTTATCTCATTTCCCATGGCACATTTCTATGCATTTCACTTCTTTTATTTTTTACCACATAAATTCTCAAATTTTACAACTTAATCTTTATTATCATAATTCCACATATTTGATATTTTAAATATTTTTCATCATTTCATAGTACCTCGATTATTCTTTTTATCATATTTTCTCAATTCATATGTTAAATTTTCCATACTTAATTTTACTTGCTTACTATATGTTTTACCAAATATTTTAATCCTTAAATAATAAGGAAGTACATGAGTACTTATTTTTTTTATCCAAAATCACTTGTTTTTCTCTTCTCTTGTCACTTAATTTTCTTTCTCAATTTCTCTCTTCATCAACATGTTAAAAACACAATATTTTCTTACAAGAAATCTTCACTTTAACACCATATTTATATTTTTCTATCACTACCAAATTTAAAAACAACATAAAACATTAACACTCATATTTTAACCTTTTGAAATCAAACTTTAACTTGATTTTCTTCTTCCTCTAAAACTTTCATGAATGCTCCTTTAATGAAATTGATGTGGCTATTACTCTTTTTTATTGTTTCCCAAAAAATTTTGGAAGGAAATAACTTATTTAGCTTGTATTTGGTGAAAAAGACTTATTTGCAAGAAAAATAAAAGTTGAAAATGGTAGAAAATAGTGGCTTACGTGAAACATGAAAGGGCTGATGGCTTTTTATAGCCATTTCATCTTTTCTTTGTCCATTCTTCTACACTTTTCCATCAAATTATCTATCCAAAAAAAATATATTTAGGCTATATACCATTTTACCTTTCCATTTCCATTTAATTACAATATTACCATTACTCATAAATATCTTTTCAATTAATTTACCATTTTGTCCTTTCACTTTTCTTATAATACCACCATGTATCTTATTTACTTTTGGTATATTTTCACCTCTAATCCCTCCTTTTCCATTGATTCAATTTAGTCCGTAATCATCTGTTTGCTTTACTTTTTTTTATCCTTCCACTCTTAATATATTTGCTTTATTGGCCCTTAAACTTTTTCATATTTATAGTTTAACCCCTTAAACTTTGAATGTTTACTCTTGAGTCATAGAACTTTCCTCGTTTGCGATTTAATCCTCAAGTTAAGTTAATATCTCACAATTCTCCTCTTAATTAATTTTTCTTATCTTCACTTAACTTCCTCCTTGTTATCACCTTTATTTTACTGTATCGAGAATAAAACCTCGACTTTCCACTATTTTTATACTATAATAAATTTCGGGATGTTACAATATATGTAGATGTAAATGTTATTTATAAATCAAAATGTATGTCATATAAATGCAAGCATATATTTCTAGAGCTGTGCATTGAGTAGTTCATTCCAAGTATCTGGAACACCAGGCAAGCACCAATGCAAGCAGTCAGGGGAATTTTTACCATAATATGAATTGTGAGCCTCATCTCTTAGATCAGATAGAGCAGTTATATCCAAAAGCTTCACCCTGGTACCCTTAACTGCAGCAGCTACAACCTTGTCGCTCGATTCATCTTCGAAGACTTCACTCCCTCTGGTCATCGGAATGGTGTTATCGCATCTACCGCCGGTGTCCCAGTCGCCTTTGAAAAAGTGCGTTGGCGACTTTGTTCTAAAGAAAACTTGCAAGTTGGGATTCGACGCCAACTTAGAATCAAGCCATTTTACTATATTGTTCACTTTAAAAATCATGGCATTGGAGATGTTCTTGAGATTTCTGTCTTGGACAGGCGCCCCGTTCACGTACATCACCTCGTTGTCCCAGCTAACCAACGTTTTTCTCCAATGCTGATCCGTGTTCATGACTAATACATTAAGGTGATCGATGTTTTCTCGAATGAAAGCTGGCTGACGGTCCAAATGCATGGCGTTAAGGGTGTTTGGATCGGTGGCATTAATAGGCTCTAGATCACACAGTCTTGTTCACTTAGAATACAAGATTGTGGTATTGGTACTCCGAAACCGGTAACCCCAACCAGGGTGATGGATCTCTCCGGTGTATAGGAACTGAACATCTTCAATGTCAGAGCTCTCTTTGCCCCCGGTGAGCATGCACATCATAGATTCAAATTGCTGTCTGCTCAATGAATCTCCAACAAAGGCAACTATTTTGTCTTTCATCCTGTTATATATATATATATGTGTGTGTGTGATACAAGCTTATTCTTTTAAACAACTCAAGCATTAACTAGGATAAAGTACCTGCAATGGGAGTCTCTTTGATCTTATTTTGTGTGTGTGTGTGTGTGTGTGTGTGTGTGTGTGTTTGCGTTAAACTGCTTACCTTTCCAAGAAATGAGAGGCCTCAAACTCTGGCTTTTGACAATCTACGGACTGCCATCTATAACCTTCGTAGGAGAAATCTGTTCGACTGGAGAGTCTCCATGCCCACTTCCTTTCCATATACTTGCATTGAGCAGCATATAAAGGCGGCCTGCTATCAGCAACCCATCTACCTCTTGCATAATTACAGACTGCAAATATGGATATAATACAATTTAATCCTCTACATCCTTCATTAGTTATACAAGGAAGAATATGCATCGCATTGCATTCTCGTGTACCTTTTGTGTCGACTGAGGCTGTCCCATTTACAAAGCTACCATCTATCATCTCAGCTTCAAAATCATCACCATTTTCCATTGGCTCTTTCCCTTCTTCTTTCTCAAGTGATTGATACTTATTTCCATCAGTTTTCGTCTCAGCAGGCTCCATAGGCTCTGTGGAGTTATTTGGGTCGCAATGAATGCATACTTCATATGTAATATCCATTGAAGCTAGAAAAGCTTGAGTAATGGTTGAAACAGCTAGGCGTACAACTTTCGTAAAACCTCAAACCAACTTCAACATAGCTATAGCATGCACATAGATTCTGAAATTCAACAACTTAAAAATAGATATAAAGAAGAATGAAATGGGAAACAAACCAGGAGGTGTGTTGGACTGGTATTGGGTTGATACATGTGTATAAACAAAAGGATTGGTCTCCCAATCCCAAAGCAATAAGGTCATCAAAACCAGAGCAAGCAGAGCCACAGAGATTTTCTTTCCAGTTGTTCTGAAACCATCTCCTCCTTTCATCTCCTCTTCTGCACTGCAAAAGAAACAAACACATTCCGAATGAATTAGATCCTCGGTACCACCGATTTAAACAACGGTCACAATGTGATGTTATAGTCACTACTTTTCTGATTCCGATCCTCTCCGCTGCCGATATACATCATTAGTATTCAGCATGCAGGAAGATGAAATAATGCAAGTATGCATGCATAGCATGAATCAAATATAGTAATACTAGAAAGTATATGGAAAAATGTTAAAGAGGAAAACACAATGAACCTTGTTAGTAGGAAGTGCCTCCTCTGCTCTTCCTTTGTTTTGGATAAATTGTATGTCTCAATATTATATATATACTCTAATATCAATAATACCTACTATAAAAGCAATCCTTTATGTGCTTGTTGATATGTATGTATGCATGGTATGTTCATTTCATTACATTATCTCATATTTTACATAATTTATATATTTTAAATATTAATTATATAATATTCTTTTATATTACTCTTCTTACACTATCGACTAGGTCTCACTATCGACTAGTTCTTCATTGTTATTGTCATATTTTTATATGCAAAAACGAAATATTATAGGTAAAAAAAAACACTTTTAATTAAAAATTATTTCTCAAATTAAATAAGTAAAAGCTTGAAAACAACTTTAAAGTACATGAAAATATTTTTGAAATAAGTTCATATAGTGATTTGACATTGAAAATTGAAAATTGAAAAAGTAAATTATTAATTAATACATGAATGGGATTTCATTATTGATGTGAGATTTTGTATTATAATTCTTCTTTTGGTAAAGAATACTTTACGTCATAATTAATTAGTGATATAAACAATAAATATTACATGAAATATATAAATTAAGAATCAAATCTGAAATTTTTCATCAATCTTGCAACTTCTTTTGGTTTTAAAACTACAAAACTTAAATCCAAAATTGAAATTAATTGCAAGAAGGATATTTTTAAGATAATTTTGGGAATTAGAGGAAATAAATGAAAACAGAATTATATCTTTAAATAGAATTTAGTCTTCAGGAATTGGAAAGGAAAAAGAAATTCAGGCACCAAACTTCTGAATCTATTATGTTTAAAAGGGTCAATTACGATTGGCAAAGCCCAACTTCTGAAACAGGCACCCAACCATCAGACCGCCGTCATGTCAGCCATCGTGTCCGGTGGCCAAACATTTTTCCAAAAGCGCTTTGATCTAATGGCTTAGATTTTTCAAAGAGCAAAAGATTTCCAAATTAACTAAAAGTCCAAATTTCGTGTACAAATATAGAAAAAAAACCAAAAAATTTATATACACAACCAACTTGCAAGTGTCCTTAAAAAAAATTAGATATCAAGTTTTGAAATTAAAATATACATGATATATAATATTAAAATTTAATTTATATATAATATTAACAATTTTCATGTCTCTGACCCTTTTGTTTTATACATTCAATTTAAGAAATTAAATTAGATGATAATGGAACAATTTTTCTTTAAGAAAAAAGAAAAAATTAATATGAAAAATGAACATCAAAGGTTAATTACAATTTTAATATGAAAACCAAGACCTGGAGTAAAAGGAAGGATTGAAATTCAATTATGAGTAAGGTGATAAATGTACATACAATAAAAATACAATGGAAATCAAATGCTGAATTGCATGTGTTTATTTGTTGGGTTACCGTAGACATCAAGCTGTTCAAAATACATTTTGGTTTTCAACAATGACATTCTCAGTGGTGAAAAAGGAGAAATGATTTACCTAGTCTCTAATCAAGTAAAAAAGAGAGGAAATATGAAAGAATTAAGGTAATTTTAATACCAGCTCCGTGTTGTATCTTCATAAAACTCCCTCTTCACACCATATGCATGGAAGGTCCTATATCTGTGCAATAAGGATTTCGTTCCATGAGTCTGGTACGCCGGGTAGGCACCAATGCAAGCAATCATTGACACTCTGAGTCGGCCTAATACTGTAACCAGACATGTGAGCTTCATCTCGGAGTTCAGAAATCGCAGTTATATCCAAAAGCTTTACCTTTGTGCCCCTAACAGCACTCTCCACAACTTTGTCATTAGATCCATCTTGCAAGACCTCGCTACCATTGGTTAAGGGAATGGTATTATTGCAAGTACCTCCGGTGTTCCAATCTCCATTGCGGTAGTGCCTTGGAGAGATTGTCCTAAAGAAAGCTTTCAGCCGTGGGTGTGATGTAAGTTGTGAATCTAGCCACCTGACGAAACTATGCACTGTGAAATTCTTGGCATTCCTAATATCTTCAAATTCTTTATTCTCATTGGGCTTCCCATTAACATGCATCACCCAACGTTTCCTTCAAACTTCCCTCTGTTCCAGTGGTGACCTGTATTCAAAACTAATACATCAAAACGATGAAGGTATAGTCGCAGGAAAGCTGGTGGACGGTCCAAATGCATGGCAACATCAGAGGCTTTGTCTGTGCTGTTTATAGGAACCAGGTCTGAGAGGCTAGCTGACCAGTAATATAAAATGGTGGTATTTGTTTTTGTGAAACGATAGACCCATCCATCAGGACGCTTGGCTCCACGAGGTTTAACAAGCCCATATTCCCTTGCAGCATCTTCAACATATATAATATGTTCCCCGCCTGAGACCATACACATCATGGATTGGAACTGCTGCCTGCCTAATGAGTCTCCTACAAAAGCAATTGTTTTATTCCGCATTCTGAAAATTACAACCATGGTTAGAATAGAAAAAAGAGGCCTGCTAAGTGATCTTAACAAACTTAAAACTGAGAAATTTCACATAAGACAATAGAAAAAGAAAAAGCATCATAAAATAAGGAATTTCCAGCTAAGCAGTGAAGAAAGAATACAAAATCTAGGAAAAGCAGTAGCATGTGACGTAAGGCAGTGTTAGTGTGCTACCATTGGTAATCTTTATTAATCATAGTGTTCCAAAACATGGTGAATTTGGTCAGTAGTGAATAGTAAGATGCATTTAGTACCAAATAGGAAAAGGATAGCAAGAATATTAAGGATACATTTTGTGTTGGCAGAAAACATTAGAGAATAAAGGAAAAGCAGTGAAGGGTGACTACTGTCCCGATAACAGCAGAGGTTCATTAAAAGAATCTCCTTTTTTTTCTTTTAGGACAAGATCTACTAAGAACGATAAAAAATATTAATATTGACCATTTATTTACAAGAATATGACTGGTAACTAACCACCTTAAGGAACATAAGGAGGAAAAAGAGAGCTATGTTGGGAAAGGGCATGGGAAGAAGCAATAACAAGAAACCGTACACAAAGACTTACCTTCTCAAGAATGAAAACCGGTTAAACTTTTTCATTTTACAATTCTTAGGCTGCCACCGATATCCCTCAAAAGAGAAGTCTGTCCGTTGGGTTAGTCTGCAAGCCCACATTACTGATAACCATTGTTTACATCCAAACCCAGAATACAATGGCCGCTTGCTGTCAGCAACCCATCTACCCTTGGCAAAATTGCAATCTGAGTGACCAAAAAGTGGAAATGCTTAGTGATAAATCATGAAGGCACCTGAAAAACTTAAAATTTCATCCATAGCTTCTCAATAAATTTAAATGCTACAAACATAAATAAAAAAATTGAAGCCTGCAACTAATGAGCTATTAACAGAGCATAAAGATTATAAAATAGAATGATGAAAGAAATAATAGTAAATTAGTAATAAAGAACCGTGCAGATCTTTCAGTATATCCTAATTTATTAAACTTCAGTGAAGTTTGTTAAATTATATGGCATATAATTTATAAACGTTATTATTAGATACAAAAGAAGAATCATTATTTCCTATAATAGAACTCAAAAGGCATATGGTACTTCTATGTCACTTACGGTTCACTTCTGGCCAAATTCTATATCATGTTATTCTCTCTAGGAGAAATTCATTAACCAGGTTTACAGTTTCCCATTCTACAATCTAAGTTCTTAGAAGACGCAAGAAAGCTAGAAGACTTTCTAGCTCATTTAAAAATGTGCACACACTTTTAGTTTTATGTAACTGTCCCTCTAGGAATTTTTGACACTTGAAGGATCTCAGAAGTAATTTCAGGCATATAACTTGCTACCCTTTATCAACCTTTTCATATTTGCAACAGGTTCATTTTACTCTTATGAGGGCACACCCCTTATATAAACCTTTAATGAGCACAAGTTTAACACTAACTAGTAGATATGGTCCCCAATTTTAGCAGCTATGCAGATTTAGTACAAATGTGTGATTAATTTCAATCAGCCAGGCATTAAAGCTGAATCTTTTAAATCTAATCAGATTTAAGCACCCACTCTTGCCCTAACAATGACTCAACACCATAAGCCTTTGAAAAACAAGTAATTAATTAAATGTACCCTGTATTAAAGTGATCCAGTGGGAGACAGAAGAAAAAAGGAGCAACAATTATCAGTACAAAGTAGATTTAATCTAGATGCAGCCCCATGATCCCCCAAAATCTTAGTTAACTCTCATGAAAACAGATTTGTAAGCTTCTCTGCTCCGTTAATCATCAAAAACCCAAATTTTCCAGAATCGCCCATTTGATTTAGGAATTAAACCATTTTAATAAAGGCTTTCAGTATAGCACTTTCGTTCATCTCAAATCACAAATAACAGCTAATGTGCTTCGGTCACCTAAATGTAAGTAAAAAAATTTCACTCTGCATGTCTTAGCTTGCAAACTTAAAACAAGAAGTCTAGTGATAAGAATATTTTTCATAAAAGAAAGTTGGAAGATTTACTTAAAATTGATTATTTATTTCATACTCAACCTGCATTTTGGGGGGATAACTCCTCCTCATCACTATCATTATCTTCAGAAGAGAATGTGGTTACAGGTTCTGTTGATGAAGAAGAATTATGATGTTCTCCCATCCTTGTTGCTTCTTTTTTCAAAAATGACTTATTGGCTTCCTCTGTATGCCCTCCACGGCTCCTGGAAATTGAAGAATTATTTGGTGCGTCCACAAGCAAGTCTATGTGCAACAAGAAAATTAAAAAGTCAATGAATTTAATATTAAGTTTAGAAAAATATTGTTCAATTCAAATATTTCATTCATTAATATCTAGTAAACCATGGTCCGTATATCCATCAAATAGAACCCAGCAGAACAAATGGTCTTTGCCAGCTAACTTCAGAACCCTTAGCATCCAAAAGGCATCTCATATAGCATACTCTTGGATCATTTATTCATCCCAGTAGAACATATGCCATAACTACCACCTAAATAGGATCCATACTGTCTTAACAATTTTCGAAATTGATCGTGGTTTGTCCCATTAAAGGATATAAGGAAATGAAAGTTCATGGATCAAGAAGCTAATACTATTACGACTCTGCTACTTTGCCCTCGTATACATGGAGATAGCTCAGTGAGTGCTACATAAAACTATGATGTTGTCCAGGAATATTATTCTTTTCTTTTTTATCTATATCATCTAACTTCTTGAAAAATGCATATAAATAAGTAATCTCGAGAGTAACAAGTGCTGCAAACATATGTTACTCAAAAATAAGAAAGTTCAAATCAACATTAAAAGAAATGACAAAATACTTATCATTGAACCTTAATGTGATTCATAGCTTCATACTAGTGAGACCGGTCCCATGGGATTCTTTAGACCATATAGCCTTTCAAGGGTCATATTTACTATAGAATATAAAAATCCATCATACAATTTTCACCATCCCAGCAGTCAGCTTTGCATATCTTCTTGTGCCTTCAACCTTTTAATGCACTTTCAATTCCAAAACAAATTTCAGATCCAAATTACATTTCCAGGTACATAGGTTCATCCTCATCTTCCCATCTAGTGAAAAATCAAAATCTTACATGTATTCTTAGAACCATTTTTCCATGCATCATAACCGAAATGGATTCTGAATTACATCTCCAGGCACATATCTTTCTCACCTATGGACTAAGATTCATCCCTCCCCCTCCTAACCTCTCTTTCCTTTTAACTTCATATGTTTAAATAGCCTAATGAGTTACAAACCTGAAAGTTCCATTTTTCTTCTCAAATTGTAACCAAAATTAGTTAATTGTTTTAATGTTCATCCCAGCTAGACTACTCAACCATTCTTCATAACATTCAGAAATACAAAATAAATAAAAAGATGTGCAAATTGCCAAAGGTGGAGTGGGGGGAACCAAACCTGAAGAAGGTTGTCTAAAATGTTGTTGGGGCAATAAAAGAGTAGTAAGAAAAGGATTTATTCATCCCAGTTGAAACATACACCATAACTACCACCTAAACAGGATCTATGCCGTCTTAACAATTTTCAAATGGAAATTGAGTGTTATTTTTCCCATTAAAAGATATAAGGAAATGAAAGTTCATGGATCAAGAAGCTAATACAATCATGACTCTGCTACTTTGCCCTCCTGTACATGGAGGTAGCTCAGTGAGTGCTACATAAAACTATGATGTTGTCCAGGAATATTAATCTTTTCTTTTTGATCTATATCATCTAAGTTCTTGTAAAATGAATATAAATAAGCAATCTCGAGAATAACAAATGCTGCAAATGTTACTCAAAAATAAGAAAGTTCAATTGAACATTAAAAGAAATGAAAAAATACTTATCATTGAACCTCAATGTGATTCATAGCTTCATACTAGCGAGACTGGCCCCGTGGGATTCTTTAAACCATATAACCTTTCAAGGGTCATATTTACTACAGAATATAACCATCCATCATACAATTTTCAGCATCCCAGCTGTCAGCTTTGGAAATCTTCTTGTGCCTTTAAACTTTTAATGCACTTTCAATTCAATAACAAATTTCAGTTCCAAATTACATTTCTGGGTACAGAACTTCATCCTCATCTTCACATTTAGTGAAATCGAAATCTTACATTATCATAACCGAAATGAATTCCGAATTACATCTCCAGGCACGTATCTTTCTTACCTAAGGACTAAGATTCATCCCTTCCCCTCCTAGCCTCTCTTTTCCTTTTAAGTTCATATGTTTAAATAGCCTAATGAGTTACAAACCTAGAAGTTCCATTTTTCTTCTCAAACAGTAACCAACAATAATTAACTGTTTTAATGTTCATCCCAGCTAGACTACCCAACCATTCTTCATGGAAAACATTCAGAACTACAAAATAAAAAAATAAAAAGATGTGCAAATTGCCAAAGGTGATGTGGGGGAACCAAACCTGAAGAAGGTTGTCTAAAACGTTGTTGGGCCAATAGAAGAGTAGTAAGAAAAGGATTATTCTTCCATGGCGAAAGCATTATAACTAAAAAACACAGAGTGAGGAGAGCAATAGAAACATGGATTCCTTTCAGTATATTAAATTTGCATCCTTTCATCATTCCTTCAACCCTTCTCTAACACATCAAGATATTTGCCACTGTAATTTCAACCTTATTTAAGGAGGCTTCGGCTGTATTGTAGAAAAAACAAAAACAAAAACAAAAATTGAAGTGAATGATTATGAATTGATAATTTAAGAGGAAAAATAAAGTAAAAAGGAATGGAGAAGAAAAGGAACCTGAATTAAAATTCCAGCCTCCTCAGCTAAATCTCAGTGTGGAAGTATCAATGGATCTGCTGATTTTGGCACTGTATTTGGGTTTTGAAAGTGAGAGATCGTTTGGCTCAGACAATGAAAGAAAGAAAGACTTACTTTATTTTTATATTTATAATTTACATTTTTAGTTATTGAGGGCGGGGGGATTTGCCTTACGTGAGCGGAGCATGTTTAGCTGAGCATTAGGCCAATGGGAGGTTTGGACGTGGCACATATTTGTTGGACATGGTAATTGTGAATATCATTGAAAACTAAAATCCAAAATAAGAAAAAAATTTACAGCATGTTTGGTTGGCATGAATAGCTATTCCTGGATGATTCGGTGATAAGCAGCTATTCATTAGTTTGGTTCACCAAATCCTTCATTCGACAGAATTTCATTCATCTCCCATTTTGTCTCCTCCTCGTAATAGCTATTCCGCACCTAATGTAAAGAATAGCAATACAGAGCCTCCACTGAATAAGAATAAAAACATAACCTCCCATTCTTGCCCTTTACCACTCTCCCTCAGCAAACACCTCAAGCCACCAGACCCCAACCCTGTCTCCTAGTTCTCGTTTAGTTATTCTCATCCCACGACCATCATTAACAGAGATCTCGACATTGTAAAAAGCTTCCCCAAAGTTAAGACGAGTACGGTTATTTTTCCCCTCAATCTCACCTCTATTGTGAGAATTTCATCTCTTTGCTTCTCTGCTTGTATTTCATTAGAAGGGAGAAGTGAAAAAAATGAGTTTTCGAAAAAAAATTGGTTGATTGGTTGATCTGATTGTTTTAGGGCAATTTAGGGTTAGAAAGCTAAGCTTGGTTTTTTCGAATTGCTGGGCATTTCTATTTATTGTAAGGGATTTCAGGTTGTTTGTCTCAATAGTAAGGAATTTCAATTTCAGGTTGGAATTTGTTGTTTGTGGTAAATGGGTTGAACGGGTTTTAGATTTTGAGCTTTGAATCAGTTACGGAGTTTTTTAGCAAGAAAAAGAAAAAGAAAACAGAGGCGGGGGAGATGAGAAAATCATTTTACTAGTTTTTGTGGAGGGAGTGCTTATTCAAGAGGGTATGGATTTTGAGTTTGTGTTTGCTATAATGGTGAAGCCTAGTTGATAGCTTTTTTCATTAGAAATTTCACTATTAAGAGCTTTATGTGCTTCTTCGACACAATGCTTAATTAGCTAAAAGACACATTTTGAAAGATATGGTGCATGCCTTTTGCTCATTTCTCTCTTTTTTATAATGTCAAATGATTATCTTTGTTGATGTATTCTATAAAATATCTAATTATTGAGTGTTTGTTCTACTGTGTCTTTTTGAATAGCTCATTTACACTTATATATAATATATGGTTCTTTGATGTAACGTGCTAAGGTAACTTGGTGTCATGTGTGGTGACATGGTACCCTCTTAAGGGTTATATGTGTCTTAGATACCCCTCAAAGGATTATGGACGAGCAGGGTGAGATCATGCAAGTAGTGGGCACTCATAACGGATGAGCTCTTGAAGAGCTCACTAGGTTGATTGCGGACAAGTCTACGTGTCAAGCAAGCAACCACGTTTTATAACATTTTATACTTATTTTATAACACAACTTCAATACGATAAATAATTTAATTTGTTGATTGTAACATCTAACATTATAAAGCTAAATTTGATGTTGAGAAAATATTTTAATTTGTTGGTCACTTTGTCCAATGTTAAAAAATAATTTAAAATTTGTCATTGTTTAGTTTGAATTAGGGTTAACTATTTTATTTAATATGAAAATTATTAATAAAATAGCATCCTTTTTTTAAAAAATTTATTGACATTACCCTAATTGATATCTCAAAGTCTATGTAACGACCCGATTTTAGCCAGTGTCAAAAAATGCTTTTTCGAAACCCAATTCCGTAAATCGAGTCATAAAATTATGAATAGAATGATTTATGTATTTAGTATGAAAGTATATTAGAGGACGGTCAAGAAATTAAATCGAGAAAATGATTAATTATTATATAGGGACTAAATCGTAAAAGGACAATCACTAATGCACTTTAATTTAGAAAATATACAGGGACTTGATTAGCAATTAACCAAGGGACTTAATGATTATTTAACCAAGGGACTTTTAATTAAGAAAGATTAATTATTAGATTAATCATGTTATAAAGTTAAAATTTAAGTTAATTAACACTTTAATCTAAGTATAAATATGAAATGTGAGTGGATGAGAAAAAAACATATCATCCTTCCTTCTTGTTGCCGTCCAAGGTTGAAAGAAAGAATTTCCCTTTTTACTTTCTTTTACACTTTGGTTAAGTAATGTAATTGAATATTGTCCTCAAATTTTCTATAGAATTGTACTTATTTGAGCTTAATTTATAAATTGTTAAGTATATATTAAGTTACCATTAGTAGGATTTGGTGAAATAAAGCTTGATTTTGATGAGAATTAGAAGTGTAAGTTTTGGTATGTTAAGGTTAAGTTGAAAAGTAGAGAAAAATGTTGGAAATGACTAGAAATCTGATTAAACTATATAGTTGATTTATGACATTAAGGACTAAATTGAATAAATTGAAAGTTGTTAAGAAATTATGCTATAGATTGAAAGTACAAGGTATTTAATGAAAGAATTGTTGAAACCGGTGCCCTAAGTGTAGTATTTTCGTGTAACACCCTTTAACCCGTATCATTCGCCGAAAAAAGGGTTACAAGGCATTACCGAATAACACATCCCATTCACATACATTTATACATTCATTATCAAAAACCATTTGCAAACATTCGCATTGTCCCTTATAAGGTTCTACATGACCTTAAAACATGCTTAAGAATGGTTCAGGACTAAACCGATCACAATTAAAAATTTTCAAACACTTAGAAAAATTTTACATTCCTAAGTCACACGCTCGTGTAAGCAGGCCGTGTGCCTCACACGGCTACCAGACATGCATATGTCCTAGACCGTGTGAAAACAGAGTATACATACTGACTTGAACCACACGACCGGAGACATGCCCGTGTGCCTTGGCCGTGGTCGAAACTGACTTAGGTCACACAACCAACCGCACGCCCATGTGTCTAGCCCGTGCTTGAGACTGACTTAAATTCGTGGGGCTACCCTAGGGGACACACGGCCGTATAACATAGTCGTGTGTAGCACATAGCCGAGACACATGCCCGTGTCTCTACTTGTGTGGACAACAATAGGTCATTTGAAAAGCCAATTTGCCACCCTACAATCATGCATAATAATCAAACCTATTTGGTACCATTTCAAGTCATTTATAAGCAATCAAAACCCACCAAAACATATACGTAACATATCATATATAATCAACTATTTCAACTAATCATTTCCATATTCAAATTATACCAAATCATTATGCCAAAATCATCACAATTTACCATTACTCAAACATTGATAACTAACTTAAACAATATCCATTTAACTATATCTACCACTATGGCAAAAATACCAAAACAAGCCAACATATAAAGGCATTATTTGCATCACATATATCACTTATCAAGCATTTAACTTAAGCCAATTTAATTGGCTAAAACATATCAACATTTACATCATTAACAAGCCAAATCACATGGCTAATATCATAGTTCAAAACATACCAAAATGACACTAGCCTATTCATGCCATATACCATACATACAAGCTTCAAAAGTACTACCAAATGATCAATAGTGTGACGATGCTCCTGATGATCCCCAAATCCAAGCTAGCTTTGATTATCTATAAAACATAGACAAATAACAAACAGTAAACTTTATAGCTTAGTAAGTTCGTAATTAAGCAATTCAATTCATCAAATAAATATAATTCAATCTTATACACATTACCAAAACAATATCTCATTAATACAAACCTTCTTATCATGTCTCAAAACATGATTCATTAACATCTCATTGATCTTATTCAACGAAATGCTCAAATAAGTTTCGTACGTACCTGTACCATCTCGTATTAATCTCTTTCTTAAACAAGTCATTCTTTTATCCATTGAACCATTAGGAAAATAAATCGATCACTCACGAATCACAATTGATAAGTACCTATACCATGACCTGTAGCCAAATCAAGCTAACTTATTCCAGAGTACCTATACCATGGCCCGTAGCCAAATCAAGGTAACTCCTCTCAAAATACCTATATCATGGCCCGTAGCCAAATCAAGGTATTATTTGCACACGAAGTGCCGATATCATGGCCTGAAGCCAATACATTAACTTAATAGCATTACACTATCATCATCACTGTACTTAAAGTTTAACCAAGAAGTTTCGCTTGTCGATTTCATCGTCGAACACTTCCGTATAGCTGTATTCACAATTCAAACATTATCCACAATCTCATAAACACATTTTATACAATATTAAAGCATATAACATTCCTTTATAATGAAATTAACACCTACGAACTTACCTCGGTCGTAGAAACAACGAAACTAGTCGATTAATCTAGTACTTTATTCTTGCCTCGATCTAAGTCTGAGTTTCTCTTTTCTTGATTTATATGTATTCAAAATTAACTTATTTAATCACCTATTCATTCAATTTCATCTAAAATATACATTTGAGCATTTCTTCACTTTATCCCCTAACATTTCACATTTTGACATTTTAGTCCTTATTACACAAAACTTCAAATACACAAAATTCATCAAAACCATGCCTTAGACGAATTATCTATAGGTCCCTTAGCAGCCCAAAACTTTCATTTATTTCACAATTAACCCCTCAAATTACACTTTTCCCAATTTAATCCCTAATTGACATTTTTGTCAAAAATCACTTTACAAAACATGTATATCAAACTCTAAACTTGCATAAATTCATCACCAAACAACATAAAACCCATGGATTCATCAATGGCATTTCAAAAAATCATCAAAAATTTCAAAAATTAAGGCATGGGCTAGCTAGTACTCAAAGCAACAATCACAAAAACGTAGAAATCATCAAAAATCGAACTCAATACATACCTTAACCAAAAAAAATGAGAGTCGAACCTAAATGCTTCAATAGATTTCTTTTCTTTTGATTTTCGGTGTGAAGAAGATGATAATGGACTAATTTTGGCTTTAGTTTTATTTAATATAACATTAATAATCTATTTACCAAATTAACCTTATTAATAACCATTTAAATTCATTCATTTAATGGTCATTTTTGTCATATTACACTATTAATGGTATAATTACAACATAAAGACCTCTCATTTAACAAGCCATAACAATTTGGCACTTTTAACATATAGAATGTAACTTTTACATTTTACGCGATTAAGTCTTTTTCTCAAATTAACCACTTAAACAATAAAATTAGCTCACGAAATTTTCACACATATATACTCACATGCTATAAACACCAAAAATAATATTAAAATATTTTTTACTTGAATTTGTGGTCTCAAAACCGCTGTTTCGACTAGGGTCTAAATCGTGCTGTTACATTTCGTCTATGTACACTTGTAATTTTTTCGAATAGATTGGTTAATAAAATAATTCATGGATTATATTAATATACTTTGTATAATTTCTTCATGTTATTTTTGCATACAAAGCAAAATAGAAGCAAATATTGGCTAATTGGTTGTCTAATGTTTAAACTAATACTAAGCGGTATTATGTGGTCGGATCGTAATACAGAAAGACAGCTTGTATTAGTAGAACCTAAACATGTCCTTTGTCTAATTGTAAAAGAGCAAATCGATTGAAAGACTAATATGTTGTCTATCAAGTCCAATTGGGGAAATGTTTTGTCTTGGGCATCAGAGCGAATAACTCCAAGAAAATAGAGACATAGATGTGACTGATAGTATATTGGACTGCACCCAAGAAGAATAGATCATGAATTCATTTATGGATTTATTCAATTGTGATGTTCAAAGTGTGGCATACCTTAATCCTATGTAGATGACGGACTATGCATGCATGACTCGTATACTTTGGTGTAAATAAAAGCCTGAGTTCGGATAGATAAGGAACTGAAAACTTGTGTGTTGGGTATACAACTTCTGTAGTATGTAGCGTCATTCACAATAATGGAATTTATAGCCCGCAATGTGGGTAAATGATATCCTTTTCATTTCCATTATATAGTTGACGGAAAGTAAACATGGTCACGGTTATTCATCTTTGTGATGAATGACTTGATTACTATTTGATAGTAATTGACTTTTCATGAAGGAAGATGCAATCGTTACCATGAGATACAATAGGATCATATTGGGAGAATAAATTTATCCTAAAGAAATTAAAGATATCCTATAAGGTCAACACACTTATGACAAGGTCTTTGGAGGAGCACTGGTCGAGTTACTTTCATAATGGTATGTTGTTACACCCAGTTTTTTTAAGCCCCAAACCTTAGGAAATGTAGGGAGTTACTTGAATAAATTAGAAAGTTGACGGGATCTATTAGAAAAATTGAGAAATTTCGTGGCTGATTGGTACTTAGTTAAGTTTCAATTCTGGTTTGGTTAAGTTGAAACCAGCTGGTTCCATAGTGGGAGACACAATGATTGTCTATGGATGGCTAATTAAGGTTCGAAGACCGTGTAAGAAGAGTTATATATTTAGGTGAGAAGTCTTATTCTATAAAGCAAAAATTCTTCCTAGGTCTGTGTATAATTTTCTCATCTGCATCATTTTCTTCGGTTGCTCTGGAAAAGAGAAAGTTAAAGAAAGCTTTGCATAGTGCAGTAAATGTGACACTCAAGTCTAGAAAGCAAGAAATCTAGTAGGCTGGTAAGCTCCTAAGTCTCTTTGTACTTGTGAATTAGAAGAAAGAGAAGTAAGAATAGCTGAAACCTCTGAGAAGCTTTTGAATAGTACTAAATTTTGGGTTTTAAGATTTGAATACCTTTATTTTAATTGGTGTATATTGGTTGTTTTACTTAGCTACCAAGACGATGGAGGCTTTGGCTTTTAGAAAAGCTAAGTTGGCGAGGATGAAGGATTTAATATGAGTTTTTGTACTCCACCATCGGCCCGGTTTCACATACTAGGCCCAGTTCAACTAGTTTTTAGGTCTTGATATCTATATGGGTTTTTGGGCCTAATTTTCGATATCAGGTCCAATTTTCAAGTCAATTACCCATTGGACCAATTTTCTGACTTGAAAATTAATTTCCAAAAATATCATATTAATTTTAATTAATTTGATTAATTTAATTTTACTTGATCAAAATTAATTTTCTAAAAAATCACTAAGATTTTCCAAATTAAATTTTCAAGAAAAATTTTTAATCAAATTCTCTAGTTGAGCAATTCTCACGGATGCCTAATTTAATTCCACTTTGAATAAGTCAACTCAATTAAATTATTTCCAAAGTCGTAAAATTTTCTTCTAATTCAAATGCAATTCGATCGAGGTTTTGTTGAGCTAGTGGAGGGACCAATCAAACATATACAATTAGGCTTTAATGAATGTAATTATGTCCAAAAGAACCGTTTCGATAATTCATAATTTACTTAATCATAGAGTCAGTCCACAAGAAGTACCATAAATGGAAACTCCTTATTGTATATTTTTTACGAAAATTATTCATCCAACTACTTTGTCCAATGGCCTCGTTATGTGTAACGCCCCGATTTTTTGGCCTGGAAGTATTGGGCCTTGAGTCTGGGTTCGGGTGGAAAACGGCCCGAATAATTTGGATGTTATTATTATTTCGTATGTTTAGTTTAGTAATTAAATAAATTACGAAGGGTTTATGGTGTGGGAAAAAAGGACCAAGAGTAAATTTAATTCGAGGCAATTCCTAAATTTTAATTTTGGGAGAAAGGGTTCTGGCGATATGGGCTTTTAAAGTTGAGGTGGTAAAATCAAACACAAAAAAAACTGTGGTAAAGTGGCATGTGGCTCCACCTAGGTGTTTGGGGAGTGACGTGTGGATGTTTAGAGGGAGCCAGAGTTCAAGTCACAAGGTAAGTGTATTGTTACTTTTATTTTTTTTGTGCATGTGCCGGGCATGTGATAGAGCTTAAGTGGAAATTCGATTAGGGCTTTAAGAAGGTTGGGTCGTGGGTCTGAATGGCCATTAGGGCAAGCTTTATTTTATTTTTGTTTTGCCGAATTAGGGTTAGCCACCTAGAGCCTTCCCTTTCATTCTATTCTCTTCTCAGTATCGCAAAAAGCCGAAAAACGCAAAGTTAGATCTCCTGAGTGCCGAATTCTTCCTTCTCTTCTCCTCTCTTCTTCTATTTTCTTTTACCTTTCTTTTCTTCTCTAGCTGAAACATTCCTACCATTCTACTCATCTCCTCTTTCATTCCCATTTTTTTCTAAACCTCTATAGCCGATTGCCATAAAAGCCGAAATCCCGAAAGTTGTTTCTTGTGCCGATTTCTTCTGGTCAAAATCCTCCTATTTTCTTCATCTCTTTTGGCCGATTTTCACATCCTCTAAACCTCAACCCCTGTCGAAAATACCACTGCAAAACCACCATACCAAATCATCTTCCTCTTCACAGTTCCAAAAGCCGAAAACACCATAGTTTTTAGGGACATATAGCCGAATCTTTAGATCTCTAAGATTCGATTTCTGCTAGTGTTTAAGGGTTGGATCTGCATCAGATCTGAGTAGAAACTGAAATGGAATCATTTTGGTTGAAAGAACCTGAGGTAGGTACTCAAATCTATTCTTTATTTCGGGTTTTAGAAAAGTCGAAATCCCTAAAGGTATAAGGAGGCTGTCGATTGGAGCTTAAGGCTCTAAGGGGTGTAACAATTGATTTGTTTTAGTGTTAGTGTGATCTAGAGGCTGCTGATCGAAGGCTTGGACAATTGGAACGACTAGATCGAGATCTAGTCACTAGTTTTGGCAAAGGTAGGATCTCAAGGGCCATATGTATTGATGGCCGATTATGGTAAGTAAGTTTATGATGGTTGCCATTGTATTTTGGATTTGATATGTCTAGTGACGATTGTAGGATATCGTGGGAGATTTTGGTAGCAGTTGTCGCAAATCAGGTGTGTAAACGACACCCACTAGGAGACTAGATCGGCAAAAACCGAAAAACTGAAATACCAAAAAGCCGGTATTTCGAGAACTTGCGAGCGTGCGAGTGCTCGTAGGATTGTTTGTATTGATAATTTTGGTAACTTCAACGATAAAATTGCAGAGTGCGTAATTTCTTACACTTCGGTATATTTGGGCTTAATGGGCCAAAATTGGGTTAAATGGGCCAACGGGCCCAATTCAGTAAAAATATTCGGTAAGTGTTTCTGTTAATATGTTAATAACTGTAATGAGCATGAAACCCTAAAAAGACTGATAAAATTACTGAAATACTTCTGTAAAGTAGAATTACCGTAATACTCATAAAGGGGTAAGTTTACGATTACGCCCTTCGAAGGTAAATAACTGTTCTTACGCTATAATCTGACTGTCTTTCTGAAGCATGCCTTGTTAATTATATATTCTCTGCATACATGTCATACTGCATGGGGTTGGGTTTTGTTATGGGGGAAGAACTCGTTCTGGTGGCTGTGCCACATATTCTGATATAAGCAGCTTTGCTGCGGATTATAGTTAGTGCCGCAATCGGTGTTAACACTGTAAGTGTAGGGATGGCGTGGGTGATTTATTCCCCACAGGAAGTGTAGGGATGGACGGAGGCAAGTGCAGGGTTGGATGGGGTTATCATGCATTAATCATATGAGACTGTTTTGTTATGGGCCAACTGTATTGAAATGGGCCCAAATGTGTTAATATGGGCAAGGTCCAACATATCTCGACTTGTAATAGGGCTACAACTCAGATTGATACTAACATGGGCTAGGTCCAGTATACTCTGATACTATAAAGGGCTATGGCCCAGATTAATATTGATATGGGCTAAGGCCCAGTTAACTCTGATTGCTAAATAGGGCTTAGGCCCAGTAAAGCTTGAACTGATTTGGGCTCTGGTTGGGATACTTTACACACTGAGTTTTCCAAACTCACCCCCTTTTTTCCCATCTTTGTAGGTGAGCCTTAGATCGGTGAACTTGGAGCTGGAGGGATTCAGAGTGGCTATGTGGACTGTTTAAAATAAGTGTTTATGCCTTCACTTTTATTCTAGATTATTTCCTTTATGTTTTCGGGTTTTTAATTTGTAATAAGGCCGCTTTAATTATTTTTAATTGTTTTTAGTATGTTTTGTTAGCTTAGTTTTGATATTGTTTTAATTGATTGAAATTGAATAGCTCTAGGGTGCATTTTAAAAAGGTTACTTGATTTCAAAATATCGCGATAACAAGGCAAAGCTTCCGCAACGAAAACGTTTTCAAAATTAATAACCTTTTCAAATGGTTTTAAAAGAATTGGCTTTCCCTGAACAATCACTCAGTTAAAGTGTGGCAATGGTTGTGTACATGTTTAGGATTGGATCCGTGAAGAGCTGGGTACTTAAGCAGTCTAATTGACTCACCTCCTATTTTCTGGCATCCTACCTGGTGCACAGCTTCCATTCACTTTAATCTTTAACGAAGATATTCTTTAAACACTAAGAAAGACTTTAGATAAAACATGACTTTTCTAGTAACGTTTCAATGCGACACGCCGGATTCGGTCGTAACGTCTGGGCCGGGTTTGGGGTGTTACATTATGTGTATGTTACCCTAGTATGATATCCTTGATTCCTTTAAGTTCAATCTGTTCACTCAATATAATCTTATTTTATCTCATTGTCACCATTGTGTCTTTTTTATGATTAATATATTCACTGTCAACAAATGACTGTTATAAATTGCTCGTTTGAGAACAAGCAACCCATGGACACGTTCCATATTATCTACACAATGTCAACGAGAGGATATCGTTAACTTTTTAATCGAGTTATAAATTTTATTGTTACTAGTAAAACCATGTCATGTACCCAACATATCGGCTATGGGCTTGATCATCTTTAGAGCATAAGTTTCTACTTATATCAAAGCACATGAGTTACATACACATGGTCAGTGACTAATTTAGGATTTAGGTAAATCACACTATGAACGTCACAAGTGAATTGATTCACAACACTATGAACGTCACAAGTGAATTGATTCACAAACAGATTCAAAATTAATTTATCTTGGATCCAGTCCAATTTATCATTCTTCTAATGAGTACACCTATGTCTCTACTTATGTAGTTAATTGCTTCGATAGCCAAAAATAAGCATCTCCCTAATTGGAATTGTATATGACATAATAATTTTTTTAAGTATTTTAATCAAATGCTCACATTGATTCTTTTATGGGATTACAGACTCGTTTAGATTATCTACTGAAGTAAGTTGTCTTTCTCGCAATACAAACATTCTTACAGTGCCACTTATCATTAGTTTGAACTTAGACAATAAATGAGCTAATATTTTCTTGTCACAACTTCGCTATGCGTGCAAAACATGAAAGACAGAAACACAAAAGACATAATAGAGAAATATGAAATTAACTTTATTTATTTATTCATTGTTCAAATACATAGAAAATAATTACATGTTTACAACAATATGGGCACATTTCCCAATAGTTTTTAGGTCCATTTAGGATGTTTTGGTGCAAATGGTAGGACATGTTAACATTTTGAATATGACCATATATGTTAAATGGTATGGATATGTAGTAATTTAATGTGTTAATGATTTGTTTGTCATTTGGTTATGTTATATTGGTTTTGAGTTATTTTTTACATACCAAGTAAATGATTGTAATGCATGATTCAAGAATAAATATGAATATGTATATGATCATATGTTAAAATATGTTTAAGTGTACCAAGGTTGGTAGTTTTGCATTTGAATTAAAGCCTAAAATGTGATATGTTGAACTTTTCGGTCACTTAGACTGTTTGGGATTGGTGCTTGGTAGGTTTAAGAAGAATGATGCAAAACTTGAATGAACTGTTTTTAGAGTCGCGACGTTCCCCTATTGGTGTCATGACATTAAACCCCTATCTTCATAGTCACGACTCACCCCAGTTTGAAGTTGAGACATTTTGTTTCTACCCTTAGTGTCGCGACATCCATCCTTTGATGTTGCAACAGAATTTTTGCTTTAACTATTTTTATGTTTTAGTCCCTTATTTGTTGCCGTAGTTTCATAAGAGCATTCGTAAGCCTACTAACCCAAATTTGAATAATTAATGTCATTAGAAGTAAAAAAAAACACTTAATTGTTTGTATGATTTGTCTTTAGAATATCGAAATAAAATTGTAGTTGTTTCGGTAAAAAATATGACATCTTACAACATTGATTTGGTAATTGGATTAGTTGTGGAGTGTTACAATCTAAAAAAAGTAATTTTTTAAATTTATGATTATTTTTAACTTACAAGTTTCATTCATAAATAAATTATTTAATAAGTGAATTTTTTTGTAATGAATCAAATATAATTTAAAGAAAATCATTAGTGGCATCAATGCGGTGAATGTATTTCACATCCTAGTGGCTAATGGTTATGGGTTGGATTCCACCGTAGTAGAGCTTGGACAAGAGTTCCACTCTTATCTCTACCTTTATTTGTTTGAGGTGTTGATGGGATTTAATCAAATTATACACTTGAGTGACCCGTGACTAATAATGATGTAAATAATAGAATGGTTGAAGTGTGTATAGGCTCATTGAATCTATATGTGCAACTCTAAAGAGCTACGTAAACTCGGGGTCCATACATGCCATATTCATTTCCGACATCATATATGGTGAATTAGGAGAATTTAATTGACTAGATCCCTTTGAATTCAAATAGTATGTTGCACAGGCAAGTAGGACAAATCTAACCGATTTGGTGACTTTGGCAAGTGGCTTTAACTCATAATACTTGACAAGTGGCTATGGCTCAACAAGTTTGGCCACTTGAGCATGAACTTACTATTATGCTCGTTGGTACACATAATTCCTTAATATGAGGACGTTCCTTGTTCGCGTATGAACATGTTTGAGCAATTAGCCTAAATCAATCATTATATGGCTAAGAGGGTTAGAAATTATTATCCTAGATAATGTTTTTGATAATGACATGGTCAACATGATGGTCCTAAATATCAATATAAATTTCATGCTCTTTAGGGAAATATTTATCCTGATCCTTCAAATCAATCAAACAAAAAGAATCGAGGTTCTCAGGGCCAATAGGAATATTTTGCACCAAGACAAACTGATTCATTTCACTTGACCAAGTTGTTGCCACTTGATAATGTGGAAGCATTTAATCAACACTTAGACCTCCAAACTTCAACTTACTCGCACACTACCTCTTATATAATATCAATAATGTCATTCTCTAAGTATGACCTAAGATGTTAAATATAAAGGACATTATATATATTCATAATTTAATACATCTAAGATATTAAGCAGGATTATATTTTTACCTTCAATATGTTTGGGAAGGGATTGGTGCTAACCATGACATTTATATACACGCCTATGCTTGCAAAAGCATATTGCTATTTTTAATTTCATTGATATAATGTCAAGTCGCCTTACAAAACCCCTTATAGAGGTATACTAGAATTGATGCTCTTAGCTGAGTGTACTGACTAAATCAAAGTTTGATGATAGATTCAAATACATGCAATGGACCATGTTGTTTGAATTATTTGGAAATAACATTCCTCCTATCATGTATAACATTAAAGCTTTGATATATTGATCCATCCTTCTTGGCAGTTGCATTAGCTAGAAGGACTAGATTGACCATGTTACTTTTACCTTATTCCCATTGCATTCCTTTTGCCGCTTGTCCAAACTGGCACCCAATAATTGATAACATAACCGCAACATGTCAATGTTACTCTCTTTGATTATTGTTTGTTTGTAAATTTGAAAGTCGATTATTAAAGCTACACCTTCTAATGTTATGATAGTTTTCCTACATGGAAATTGAAACTTATGTATTTCAGGCCTCCATCTTTCAAGTAAATTAGCAAATAACTCCACCATTTCAAATTAAGGCATTATTGTTGCTAATAAACCAATCCTCTTTAAGTGGTTTTTGAGACATCAATTTGACATGCCAAAATGAAAAATTATGTTAGGCCTTAGCATTCCAATTTCTTCGACTTAAAAAATTAACAATAAAAATATTATTTATTCTACTAAAATCTAAAATAAGTTTCATAATAATAAAGTTTAATTGTAATAAAAAATTTAAAAATCAAGTATAAAATTTTACCATGTTTACGAATAATGAAGTTACGATTCATGTTGGAGCCTCAATAAAACTTTTTTTTTAATGGTAAAAAAAGCTGAGAATTTAATTTGTGCTTGAGGGGAGTTGAGTTTTTTTAAAAGATTTTGTGTGAAAATAAACTAGAATAGAGTGAATGTAAGATAATACCTGAATGTATTAAATGGTTAGTTGAACTTATAAGTAATAAATTCCAAAATTGAGATCTTACATTTTGTTGAGGCTAAGCCATGTTATTGGTTCTAATACTTATTAAGTAAACTACATCCAAAGTTATTAAACTTTTAGTAAGTTTATGCTTTGATCACACAACTTTAAAAAATTACAAAATGGTCATTAAACAATTTGAAAATTTTCATTGAAGTAACTAAATTATTTGAAAGTTTTTATTTAATTCACTGGTTTGTTAAGTTTTTTCTAGTTGTCCAATTAGTGAGCTCCAAACAATGATTTGATGATCGGTACATTGAATTAGTATCCATTGACGAGTAGAATAACATTCCTTAGATTCTAGTTGATTTAATGGTTAGTGTCGGAGATCGAAAAAGAAAGTTGTTCGGATTTTGGTTCGCAAATTAATAACGTTCAAAGATGTTTCATTAAAAAAAAACCTGAATTATAGAAGAGAAGAAGAAGGACAATTTTTGATTGGTGCAAGCAGTGCAAACAGAGAAGGCCATTCAACAATGATTTTAACAGCCTAGTGACTTAAAAGAAAATTGTAAAATAATTCAATGACCATTTTGTAATTTTTTGAAGTTAAATGACCAAAACATAAACCTACTAGTAGTTTATGATTTTAAATATAGTTTACCTACATTTATATTCTCTAAATCCAATAACCATTTAATTAGGGATCACACTAAGGGGACAGACATGGCCTTAGCCCACAAAATGGCAAATTATTATTTTTAATTATTTGAAAATTTTAAAATTATTAGTTTAATGGTAAAAGTACACTTAGTCTTTCTCAAAGATGATTTTTTTTAGTTTAATCCCTTTAAAATTATAAAATAACAAGTATATATAAAGAAAAAAATATTCTTTGATTACTTTATAATTTAATTTTGGCCTCACAAAATAAACTTGTGACTTACGACTAATTTAACGTTGTTTTAAAAAAACAATTTTGGAACAAAAAAATACTTTTGAGACAAAATCATTACTAAACAATATATTTGTAAGAGAAATAAAACTAAGAGATAATATTTGGTTAAAGATGGTTGTGAAATTAAAAAAAAAAAACTCTCCTTGAAATTAAAATTTAATTTTTCTTGTATATTAATAAAGAGCCCCCCCTTTTTTTTTTAAGTATAAAATAGTGTTTATGTGAAATTAAACTAGTGTAGTATTCTTGAATAAGAAATAAACTAAATATAGTAATACAAAGAGTTGGAATTTGGAGATCGTCTTTTTTTTTCTTTGAAAGAAATTAATTTGGAGATTGTCAGTGGTTATGCGCTGTAGACGACAGGGTAAAAGGTAAGAGGAAGAGGGAAGAAAAACAAAATTAAAATCAAAAGGAAAGGGATAACAGATTTACCTCCGCCGCTAAGGCTGATTGGCGGAGAGATTTGGGTCCTCTTCCCAACAAAATCCTAATACGGAGATTAGTTGTTTCTTTTTCTTAATTGAATTGAATCAGCAATAATAGATGGGGAATTTATTGGCGAAGAAACCCAAGATCACCGAAGTCGATCGAGCAATTCTCTCGCTCAAGACTCAGAGACGCAAGCTTGGTCAATACCAGCAACAGGTTTCTTTGCTTCTCTCTTTTCTTTTTCCTTGAAAAAACTATTTGTGTTTATAAGTTAATTCAGTTCTAATTCTCTTTTTTTGGTCATTTTCTGTAATTTTATTTTTAGCTTCATTTTTGTTTACATTTTTCGTCTTTCTTAGCTGGAGGCTGTTATAGAAGCAGAAAAGCAAGCTGCTAGAGACTTGATTCGTGAAAAGAGGAAGGATAGAGCTTTGTTAGCTTTGAAGAAGAAGAAAGCTCAAGAAGAACTATTGAAGCAAGTTGATACCTGGCTTATTAATGTTGAGCAACAAGTAATTGAAACCTGAATTTTCATGGTGTTTGATTTTGTTTAATTTAATTTATCATTTGATATTTTTGCTAAGTTAAGTTCTTGCAATTCTTTTTGTAAGGCAATAAGGGTTTGATCAAATATCAAGTCAATCCTTTACAATGTATTTTTACAGAGCTAGCATTGACATGGGCACTGCTCTGTTACCTTACTTTTGGGTTCTAGTGTTACTATTTGAAAATGCATATATAGATTTAAAATACTAATTCTTCTCTCAGTTGGCAGATATTGAACTAGCAAGCAAGCAAAAAGCAGTTTTTGATAGTTTGAAAGCAGGTAACAATGCAATTAAGGCAATACAAAGTGAGATCAACATTGATGATGTGCAGAAGTTAATGGATGACACCGAAGAGGCTAAGGCTTATCAAGATGTGAGCTTCGTTTCAATTCTTACTAATCTTTGTTCCTTTTAATTCATTGTGAATTTGCTCGCTTGCTTGAGTTCTCTGTCGAAAATGAATATGATCCTTGATGTAGATGTCTCTTCTCTGTTGTCTCACTCACTATCCCTCATTGTTTGTTTTCAAGTGTCTGTCCACTTCAGATAAGATGTTTATCATGCCATAAGTTAGTTGCTTATGAATCAGGGCATTTTAATCTATTTTGAAGTTCTCTTCAAAAAGAAGAAAAAGGTAAACAACCAATGTTTAAGTCTCTAAAACAGAATGGTTAAAATTACCAGGTTGCCATTAGGATGTAGAATTCAAGCTGGCAGAGGACAGCATTACATTATACATCATTTTCAAGAAGATTTTATCACATTTTTTTCTCTTAGATATGTTTTTCTTTTATTATTTCAAATTTTCCTTCTAAATATCCTTGAATGACATAGATGATCATGAAGCCTGTAAACACGACATGCTTATGGTTTTAGACAAGGAAGCTATAAATGGAGATTAAGACATGTTTTCTCATTTTTCTGAAGAATCACTTGCATTTTCCTTTTTCTCATGTTGATTTTATTAACTAAGCTTTCTCTTTATCTGCCAAAAGGTGTGGCATTTTTGTCCATTAGATCATATATTCAACAATTCCTCATCACACGGGCTTTCTGCTTTTTCTCCATTATTGTTTTCTTTTTTCTCTGAAATGGGCTGTATATTTGTAATTTTTTAGGAAATTAATGCGATCTTGGGGGAGAAGTTATCAGCAGAAGATGAAGAGGAGATTTTGGCAGAATTTGAGAACTTGGAAACTCAGGTATTTGTTCAGTTATAACTAGTAAAAATTACAATTGCATTTGATTAAATAGCCATCTATGGTTTGCTGATTCTTTAGGTGGTGCTCATTGATGATCTTATTTCTTCAATTAAGAAACAAAATTTATAGAAATATTATTTTATGCGTCTTTCCAAAAATATGCCAAATATTGGCCCTAGGCTCTATAATGCTAAAGTTCCACAGTTCTAGTAGTTAAAATTTACTATAGTTTATTTATTTATAGAATAGTACAAATTAACCTTAAAATTTTTATGATTTGCAACTGTTCCTAACCCTTTGTCTATTTTCCTCTCCACTGTTTTTATTTTTCTGAATTTGTTTAATTCGGAGACCAACAGAAATTAGGAATGGAGGAATAGAGGTTAAGTAAATTAGAAGGTTGGTCTTCTTGTTTCTAGTGCCAGGAAAGGAAATAACAAAAACAATCTGTTCTCATTCATAGATCTTACATGGAACCTACTCATTAAAAATAAAACTTGGACTTTAAATGGTAAAAATAAAAAAGACATAAAACCCTAAAACAGAATCTACTGTAGTTAAGAGATCGTGAAATAAAATTGTCTAACATTACTCCTACAGTAGTATGAACTACGCATGCATGCATGTGTATTTTATGAATGTACACATTTAATTTTCACCATACACAAAGTCTGAGGTGGGAAAGTCAACTGCACTGTCTAACCTCTAGTTTTCAATTCTTTAGCTTCTCTGCACATTTCTGCTTTATGTTTTGCTGGCATTCAAAAGCTGCTCTGTGAATGTGTATTTACTGTTTTATACTCTTCACTGGTTGCAACCTGCTTTGCAAAGTCCTTAATCACTACATTCTCAAAATCATCACCCTACATTTTATCTTCACTCTTTACAATTCTTCCAAAGGATACAAGAACAATAACCTAAATTCCTTATTGTTATATTTCCAAATTGCCGGGGTTTAAAAAAGTATCTAGTCTTGTTAACTTTATTTACTCTAACTAAAATAACCTTTCATGGGATGGTATGCGAGCTCCTTATTGACCCTCCAAGAAGTTACTATTTATGGCTGACCAATAAACTTTGACAACTATCTGCGTTGGCAAACATCATACATCCTCATAGGTCTAAAACAGTAAGGAGAATATCCAGAAACAGCTGAAAATTACTGCCAATGAAGTCAAATAGGTCGTCTCATATCTTGAAAGATGTGGAAAAATGGCTGAAAATTTCAACCGTGTGAAAACTATTAAGGTTGACCCACATGATTAACTGCTTACGCTATCTATGGTTTGTTGGCCCCCTTGCAATTCCCTTTATCTTGTTTCCTGTTGGTTGCACTTATGGTATTGTCGAAAGGGGAGGAGAAGTTTGTAAATATGTAAAGCGAATGTGACCATCAGGGTAGTCTTAAAAACATTGAAATCTTGGGTAATAACCAACCCAAGCTGCTTAGTTGCAAAAGTCAGATTAACCAACTTAGATGTTAGACTTATCAGACACAGACAATAACATAATCAAGAAAAGGAATCAATAATGGAAGCAATAAAGAGAGAACACACTGATATACGAGGTTAAGGAACTAAATCTCTATATCCATGAGCACAACAAATAAGAAATTCACTATCAAAGAAAAAAGATTACCATGTTGAAACTCACCCAAAGCCCCAGTTGCTGTGTCAAGCCACTTACTTTGGGTTTTGTGTGTTTCCCATTATTTTGATCATAGGTACATAACCAAACCCTAGACCTAATAAAAGAGCTTAAAAAATTTCTTGTTCCATTAATCTGTTTCTCTAGAAAACTCCTCCATGGTCTCCGTTTATATTTACAAACTTTTCCTTTCCTTCCCTAAAGGCCATAAAGGTTCCCAATAAAAGACAAGGGAAAGGGCAAAAGTGATTGCAATGGGGATAACAACTTGTAATGGCACTGGCCTTATGAACTTTAATATGGCTAAAGTTTTCAACCATTTCTCTACGGCTTTCAAGATGACCAAAATACTTTGTTTTTGCCAAACAAACCGTTTGTTGACTCCTATAGAAAACAAGACATTTCTTTATAGATTGCCAATGATTTTCTGAAACCAGACTAGGTGTTATGAACTCAATACCAGCAATGGGAGAAACTCAAGATAAACCAAGATTGAATTGATAGATTGCAAAATGCAGCACAATCAAGAACAAGTAATATAGAAGAGCAACAGAATAAAGGAAATAGGAAAAGAAGAAAGAAATGAAGAGAGAATTGAGCTAACAGATTGATTCCCTCCCCGTTGCCCTTTTCCCACTTTTATTAGCCAAGTAAAAACGATTATAACAAACTAAACATAATCAGCAAGGCCTGAGGAAGTTTTCGCTCATGTGTACTCCTCCTTGGCTGATCTGTCACTTGTTGAGATGGCAGCTGCTGATTTGGTTCTATGGATAAAACACTAGGCCACAATTTTTTTGCCAGTAGGTGATGGTGATAATCATCTCTCTGTTAGTCCTCTTCATACTCTTCTCTTTGCTTCTTTGCACTTTCCTGATAGTTTTTTGCCTTTGATACCAAATATGAGATAGAAAAGCAATTCAAAATTTCAACCTAGAATTTGTTTGACTTAAAGATCTTGGGAGAGAGCTTTAGAGAATAGGCAGCCCAGAGGTGTCTTCTGGTTTCTAATGCCAGAAAATGAAGAAAATAATTTCTTTGAATTGTTGTTTCTAAAAGTTTAAATTCCTCAATGTCTCTGAGCATTTGAATAGCAGAAAAGCCTTGGTGTGCAAACGCTAACCCTATAGATAAATCATTGAATGCATTTTACCTATAGATATTATTTATTAGTATGGGATATATATTGAACCATGAGATTGGACCTGTTTGCTCATGTTAAGCTTGGCTTTTTTCTTCCTTTTTATTGGATTTATGAAAAAACTAGAAATCCTTGGTGGTGTGTAAGCATGGAAAGGTCTTTTGTTTAGTATATCATTCGGGATTTTGCTTTGTTTATTAGCATATGGTTTGTTTCGTCAACCATTTTCTGTTCGAATGACAAACTGAATGTTGTTTAGATGGCCGTTCAAGATATGCCAGAAGTGCCTAGTAAAGCAGGATCTGAAGAACAAAAGTTGGATCTTCCTGATGTGCCAACCAAGAAACCAGTTGCTTCCAATGCAGCTACAGATGATGCTGAAATTTCCACAAAAAGAAGAGGTCTCTCTCTCTCTCTCTCTCTCTCTCTCTCTCTCTCTCTCTCTAGATATACACACACACATACAATACATGCCGATACAAGCGCTCACACACACACACACAGTCAAAATGCCCATGCTTACTCACACATGACACATGCATGCACTCTCTGCATGATTGAGAAGTTCTAACTACTGACAATTTAAAAAAAAAAAAAACAGTTACGGAGGAACCCCTACCTGCATGATTGAGAAAAAGACGTGCTGTTTCATGATAAGGAGCTTGCGATTATTAATTACCATTTCCCGGCTGCTTCGTCCTATATTTAATCTGATCTGTTTATTTCCAATTCCATGAAAGAGTTTGGTGGTCAAATATTTCCATGTCAGTGCGTACGGATCTGTATAAATACCCATAATTTACATAATGGTGATTATTGTTATTTGCTTATTTTCTGCCCTTGTACATTAGCTTGTTGGATCATCTATCTGGGTAAGGTTTTAACTTTTAATTCATATATATGCATATATGTGTGTATATAACTGAACTGGAATGAATGCTTTATTTCTCCTTAAACATTATGCATTAATGATTTTCTAAGGTGTCGGAAGTGGTACTAACAAGTGCTTAATTGGGAGATTGTTTAATGGTTTGGATCATTTTGGGTTTTTACTCAAAATAATTCTAAATGGAGATTATTTTCTGGACAAATTCAATGAAAAATCTGATTGAATATCTTGGTGAAATGAAAAAAAAAAAGAAAAAGAAGAAGAAGAAAGCCCAGATCAGATTGGAGCAGTAGCTAAGGATTAATTCAGGGCTAATGATAATCAAGTGTTTTGATTGAATTTGAGTTTATTATTGATTATTGTTACCAATATTTCAAACTATTTGTATAGAAGCAGAAAAAGAAATGAAAAGAAAATCAGTGTCATTTTCAATTAAACCAAAAGCTAAATGCGTGGGAGCAATTGCATCCACCAACCTGCCTAGACCTAATCTTACCAATTCAACTCTGTTTTTCTTCCAAGTCAATATATATACAAATTCAAAGCAATACTCTGGTTTTCTTCTTTTTTCCACACATACAGCCATGCTATAGGGTGCTCTACTTTTAATAATAAGCACTAACTTCTACAATATAATAATCTTTAGAAATAAGATTTTCTAACTATTTTTTCTAATAAATATAATAGTATGAACGCATAGACTACTCAATTTTGAAAACAACCAATTTCTAATTTAACCATTTTTTTTATTTTTAAAAGATGAATTAATATGATGACATCCAAAGAATGTCATTTTTTTGAAGCACCTAAGGATAATTTCCGTATAAAAATTAATATAAATTTCACACGATAATAAGAGAGCAGGTAGAGTTCTGATGTTTTTAAAAATGATGAAATTTTAATATAATTTATTTAAATAATGTAATTATTGTAAATTAATACTTAACCCTTGAAAACAAATTAATTTAATTCTTAAATTATTTATGGATATACTTTGTAAATTATAACTTAAAATTGGACGTCATAATCCACATAAAACATGTTTTTGCTACCTACTATGTCTACATACATGATTAGATGATGAATAGAAAAATTAAATAAATAAATTTTCTCTTTCTCATATAGAAAACCACATACTTACTATGAATGGCATAGCGAAAAACATGGTCCACTCACTCGACACACTGCTTATATTCCAAAGTCGACAATAATTGGACTCCCAAACAGTGCGAGAATATTAATGGGGTTGTTTCTAATTTTTCAATATTGGTAGGCTGATGCTGGGCCAACGTCAATACCAATGTTTGAAGCACGCAGCTCCCATTTTTTCCCCTCATCCTTCAATTTCATTACATAACTGATAAAAAAACCACTAGTGCAAAAAAAGCTGCTTTAAAGCTTTTCTTTTTTTTTTTATTATTTTATTTTCAGTGCTGACGACTTGAGAATTTACCCTACTCTTACGTTATGTCCTAAATCTATACATACTGTGGCCAACCAAGCTTTGTTTTTTTTGTCTTTTGATATCTTTCTTGAGTTGTAGATGCAAAGCAAAGTTCATGTTTTTATAAGGAAAAAGGTTCAGTTTTTGGGGGAAGTTGATGAAACCCCCCCACTTTGATTTTCATCTCCACCTTTGGAATCCATGTTTCTGGGTGGAAAATTGTAGAATAAAGGGGGAATCACAAACCCATTTGTATTCAAGGCTTGATTTGGGTAACATGATCTCTCTGAATTCTGTTTGTCTATTTATTTATTTATAGATTCAGAATTGTTTCTTTTTGTTTCCTTGAATATTGATTTGTAGCTTAATTTGTTGGGGAGGGGGGGAGGAATCTTAATAACCCCGAAGAATAAATAACTGACACTGCCATGTTACCCGAAACTTGTGGTTCTAGCTTGTTTCTTGCGTTACCTGATGATGTGTTTGCTATCATATCACGGTCCCTTTCACTAAAGGATATGTGTAATCTTAGTATATGTTGCAAAAGTCTATCTGCACTTGTAGCCTCTGAAAAGATTTGGCTCAGTCAATGTGATGTAGTTGGAATTGTGCCTACAAGGGACCTAGTGGAGTGGAGGGAAGGTGTAGTATCTTATAAGGCGCTTTGTCGCTTCCTTGTTAGAGTAAAGCCATTAATTGGGATTTGGGTTCACCAGAATCCTGAGCTTGGCAATGTAGTCTATGTAATGCCTGGTTTTGTTTCTGTTGTTGGATGTCGAATAATTCCGCAAGAGCTTGGCCCGTTAGGAATCGAGGATGGCCCCATTCTGTGGGCACCAGTGTTTGAAATTATTGGTGATTTTGATGGTTCTACCACGTTTCTTCTTCACGGTAGGGAGAAAGGATGTGACTTTTTATATCCTGGTTTGGTGGAATCCGTGGAGCAGAACTGCAATGTGCTATTTCTTGAGGTTGAGCCTAGAGAAAAAAGGAATGGATGTAAATTGTTGCCTAGTAAGAGCTTTACTCATCATTCCACTGAGGAGATTTCAAGAAAGGTTTGTAGATCAAATAGTGGTTTATCGAGATCACAACAGGTCTCTGGACGGAGCGAGGCTGTAGTTCCTTTTAGTCGGTTAGCTTTTGGTGATAGAAGAACGTTGCTTGAGACTGTCACCGGCCAAGTTCGTCTAATGGTTACTGATTCTATATGTGAGCCTCTATTTCCACGATTGAGGGAGGACGCAGAGAATTTCCAAAAAGATTTGATACTTCTGTTGCAGCGAAGATCGTCGCTTCTTCAGATGTATAAATTTGGTAGTGATCACAGTTGCACAGATTTGAATGAGAGTACTGCGATTTCTGCTGGTCCTATTCAGTTGGAACTCAGTGACATTAGAAAGAGCCTTGACCGTTCTAGTTCTAGTTCTACTTCTACTTCTACTTCTCTGAATGGAGATGATAGTCAGACACATGGCAACAATAGGAAAAGTATAGGTGGGTACTTCAGAGCCAGCATTAAGCAAATTCTTCGGAAATCTAGTTCTCTCAATGGTGGTCGAGCAATGTCAAGACTTAATTCTTCTAGCGGTGAGAATAGGCATGCTCTACTTCATGATTTTCTAAATTCAGGGGATACTATAGGGCTGACATTGCATGCAACGACAATGAAGTTATCAGCTTATCGAGCTTGGCCTAATATGCATGATACACAGTTTGCTCTTTACAAGCTGCCCATGCGGGTTCCTATGGAGGACCAAGAGTATGCTGGTTTATGGGGAGGAACATTTGGTTGGCCTCCAGGAAGGCCAACTGAAGACAAGCCTGGGAAAGCTCTGTTCTTTCTTTTGCTCTCTTACGAAGAGACAGATGGAAAACGGTCTCTCATTGCAACTAAAATATTGGAAGGCACCCACTATGTTCTGCACCCAAATGGTTCTGCAATGTTCATAGTGAATATTGATGAACCTTCACTTGACCCATTTCCTTGGGATAGTGATGCAGATTCGCATCCTGTCAGTGTGAAGCATGCTTTCATGGGAGAAGGTATTGCAAATGGATATGGTTTTAGATATCCTGGCTCAAAGCCTGGCTCTCTTTTTGTTATTCAAAATGGTCTGCTTGCCTTCATATGGAAGGAATCCAGGGCTGTCTTGACCCTGCAAAGACTCAACTTGCAAGATCTTTTGAAGAAAGGTGAACAGGTGCCTGCTTTACCTCCAGTTGCCAACTTTTCATATTTGACCAAATCCTACTCAAATGTGTTTGCGGGGTTCTCAAACACCTCAACGTTTTCATCTTCCTTAAGGTTTGTGTTATATCCTATAGAAGAATGTTTTAAATCTTTTTTTCCCCAAACTGCCCCTTAGCTAATGAATGTTGTCCTTCGTTTGCTCTATTTATTGCACTCATGCTGTACTTAATTCATAAACAAGGAAATTCTTTTTTGGTTATTTGGCATGAGAATAACAATGATATTGAGTTCTGTTTTTTTAGTAGTGTGAGGGGTGGGGGAAGTGACAGCTAAACAAACAACTCAATTAATGTTGCGCTTTATATACTGCTATGAGTTCCCAGTTGCTATTTATTTTTCAATTGCATCCTGACAAGCCTACAAGCCTACAACTGCTATGAGTCTCTTCTTGTTACTATCTAACTTTCTTTTTCTTCTGAGCTTCTGGTTTGTTTACTTTATGAGTGAAAAAAATACTTATATTTTATGAGTTAGGGCCTTTTAGAGTATGTCTTGTTTATTGGAGAACTTCTGTCAATTGTTTGACGGCAGAGATTCTAAGGAACTGCTCAGTTCATGGTATCGTGAATCTGATCTTGCATTTTATTGGCTAAACAACTTTCTCTTGATTTATCATGTTCTGGCTTAGTTTCTTTCTATAGGTCAAGTGAATTAAGTATGGCTTGGTAGGTGGTTTATAAATTTAACCTGGCTTTTACTTTGGTAATTTTTGGACATAATTTTCGATTAACTGTTAAATTTCTATTCACTCTTAGCATATGCACCATGTTAGGTTCAGCTTTGCAGTCTTTTTGTATTTGTTTCTCACTTCACTTGAAATGTATATAGGTAATAGTTTTTTATTTTCTGATTTTGTTGGTGCAGAATAAAATTATGCATTTTACATTCAACATTCTGTCATTGTTCATATAAATTTATGTTAACGTATCGTGTTGAAGGGTAAAAAAACAAAGAAAATGACCCCTATATGTTCAGGCCCAGATAAAGAATATTTTACTTATGGCAAGTTTTGTGAGCCTTTGAAATGAATCAATGTAACATCTTTGTTTTATGAAAGTTTGTTTACTTTTCTTTGAAGCTTGGGATGCATCTAGGATTAGTTCTTACAAGCACTAGTTCTAATTCGATAACTGTTGCTTTCTTGTATAATGTTCTGCAAATAATCATCTGTGGTTGCCCCATGTTTCTTTGGCAGGCAAAGGCATATCTAGGTCACCGATGGGACTAGAATAGTTGCAAATACTCAACTATTGTTTCCATGCCAATACGTCATGTAGAGCCGGGGCTAGTTTGCTGCTACTTGTGACTCGAGAGTGTCAGGTTTCAGGTTGTTTCCGAGACGATAAATCCGTTTCTCCGACACAACGAGGGTTATCTCCTTATGTTCGTTACAAGAGATTATTAGGTCATTCCTGTACTTCAGGTAAAGATATATATATCTATATATGTAGTCTACAATGGAGAGACATCGTATTTTGAAGATATGGTACAAGTTTTTTCCCCATTAACTTTTGAGCAGTACCTTTTTTTTTTCTTTTTATTGCTTTGGATCTTACATTGACATACTTTTACCATATGAAGAGTTGTAATAAGGATATCTTATTCGTAACTCACCTTCCCTCTCTTCTATTCCTCTACTTTCTCCGAGAAAGGAAAGCCGGTTGAAGCTGTTGATAACCCATAAAATGAATGTTTTCATGTGTAAACTGGCGTGTGAGGGAACTAAATGATATTAGCAGTTTCCAATTATCCAAGGGTATACCAGGATCTTGGTTGAATTTTTTTGCAGCGCAAGCGGTGTTGATATTGTACCGATGTGAAGTAGAGATAGAAGGCAAGGGGAAGAGAAAAGAGATGCTATGTTTGTGATTATTATGCATCTATTATTAATAGTAGAACCCTTCAATGTATTAATTTACTTATCAGAACTATTGTTTCGCTTTACTATTCTACTTGTATGCTTATAATTCTATATGCCTATAAAACCATAATTACATGGCTTATTATGTTAATTCATGCAGGCTTCTTATTGGCCAAGTTTGGAAATCAACAAAGAATAGAAATGGATGGATATTAACATTTTATTTTCATGGTTAAATGCAAAATCCAGTTTTTTTAATGAAATGTATGTAGAGACCAAAGTTGTTTAAGGGGGCTGCATTTACATGCGTTGCAACTGGGGGTCACATGAACTAACAATCACTTCTTCTCAATTAGACAATTGAGAATGACAACCCAAAATTCATGAACGAGTGGACTAGAGGTGGAGGATGACACCGCAAATGGATAGATAAAAACTAATCTCCAAGTTGGCACAGAGTGGGACAATGTAGTTCTGGAATGCAAGAGACTGCTGTATTGAAGATCCAAAGGAGGATTGATTTAATCAACTAAACTTTCCTCATAATGTTTGATAATGCATTTCAATGCACTTGAACTCCTGTCTTGTATTAGCAACAATGCTCATACCAATCGAGTTATGACTCAATCGGCTGAATTGTATTTTTTAAAAACAAAACAATAAAATTATAATTAAATCTTAAAAACTGTGAAACTATAAATTAATACAATACTAAAATTTAATTTTTTGCAACTTAAAATTTATAATACTAAAATTATAATTTAAGGTTAAAAATTTCTTTTGACTTCACCGTTGAAGAAGACCATATATTGCACAGTTGTCTCTAGATCTAATATGCAATTTATTACGTGCCTGTTGGCTGTTAATTGCCTAGTTGGGCCTCGGCAAATGGGTAAACAACCCGACAATAGTAGAAGACAAATAAGAAAACCCACCAATGATTGTTAAGAAACATTAGCTTAAAGATGATAGCTATAGCCATAAAATGAAATTTCTTTGTGAGTCCCTCATGTTATCACATGTTGTATGTTCAAACCATTCTTTTATAGGTAAAAAGAAGAGATTTCATAGAACTAACTTTAATATGATCGTGACACCTATATTCGACTTAGTCGTCAAGTTCGAGTAAAGACCCTTCATTCGTTGCCAAAATAACTTGAATTAATTTGCATTTCAATAGTCGTTAAGAATTTCAAACATTAATGCATCATAACAACACTTTCACAATGGCTAAAAATAATTTCGAGTCATTTAAAATGGTTTAGAAACATTTTAAAACAAGTTCTAGGTGTTTGGAGGTGATTGAGATAAAATTTAGGTCTCTGAGAGTCAAACAACTCAAAACAAGAGAGGGACTTTTGTCTGACTCAGTTGTATCGGTATAAGTGGGTACTTATGCCGATAAATCTAGTTGGTACCGTCCATTGTTGGCTATTGACTTACTTGTTTTGATGCATCTAACCACTTGTACTTAAACACGTTTTTTAGGACCCAAAATGACCCCTAAAGTCGCCTAGTTTGGCTAAAAAAATTACCATTTCATTTCTAAACATCATGGGACATTAAAAACATGTTTTAATTCAAGCATATTCAAACACATAATTATTAACATGATCATAACATTTCCAATTTCCAACATCAACATCACTAACTTGGCATGCAAGCAACATTTGAATCATGTCATACACAATAATTAAGGTCATGCATTTCATCATATCTATATAATTACATCTTTGCACACCTTTATACGTATATAATCATGATTAGGTTACCAATTCATAACATTGCAAATACCAAAACAACAAAAAGGACTCCAAAACTAGGTTTTGACGCTAGGTACATACCAACTTAAACAAAGCATACAAAAGGTTATACGCACTTGGGTGAGTTGAGAAGTGAGTCCTGGATGTTGTTGAATTTCTCGAATCCTCGAGACTTAAATGTTACTTGTGCACAAAAACAAAAAAAATCCTTATGTTGAGCAAAAGAGTTGGTGGTGCTAACATGATTTGAAAGCAATGCATATACGAATCAAGTACATAATTTAGTTATCCAAATAATTTATAAGCAAAAGAGCTCAATGGTTCTAACATGATTTGAAAGCAATGCATATACAAATCAAGTGTCAAAATTAGTTATCCAAATGATTTATAAACATGCTATTATTATTATTATTATTGCCTCATGGTCCATTTCATTACAACTTCATATAATCCATTATTCAATTTAAGTTCTAAATGTTAACTTATCGTTATGCCTTTGAGACTTTACATTTTGATATTTAGTATCTATATATGAAAACAAATCATAATATCAATGTTATCTCAATAATTTTTATAAACATATGACATTCTCATATTACTATCTCTATCTCATTTTCATCGATTGAGTAGTTTAACTCATTTTCATAGTATCATCGGCCTTTAGGGCTTGTACTAATTTTCATATAATCTTTCACATATTATATTTCAATGCTTTAACATTTGTATACAATTACCCAAATCAACATGAACTATTCAATATCTAATATAAATTAACATATCCAATTACATATTACACAATTTATAATCTGTATTAACCGAGCGCGAACTCAAGACGAATACACGAATTTAAACCCTAAACACTCCATGTTAAGCACCAAAGTGTTAGTTAGGCAAAGATGCACTAATCCCTTTAACACTCCACAATATTAATTGCATCAAAATGTTAGCATCAATCGCACCGAAGTGCCAATAACAATCACTGTGAGTGTCAATAAGCTCCCACCAACGATGTATATGGATCCTATGGCATACCAACTATACTCAACTCTATCTGAGATTGTTTAATAAGGTATTCACCATTTCAATGTATACAAGTTTACATATCAATTAACAATCACATGAAATTTTTATATCATTTGCATTTCATTATCATGCTTTCATATATCAATCATTAAGTGTATCACATATCCATTTAACATGCTTGCATTTAACTAATTCTTATATCAATTTCATTTAAACATACTTAGCATTTAATCACATACATTTCATCACTTTTCACTAATTCAACATGATACAATATGCTTACCATTCATGAGACAAATTATCTTTTTATTACCTTAATTAAATTAATACTTATTAGGCTAAGTGTTGAAATCAAAATCATGAAAGCACAAGTTGAAATGGAGTTTCTCGATTACAACCTTTGTTTTTCCTTTCTCCCTTAATGCCCTAGCACCACCTTTAGCTACGTATGATAAACCTGATTACGGAAAGAATATTATTTTCACACATGACACATGGGAACACATCAATAATTCATGAAATGCCATATATTCATTTTAGTCCCTCTAAGCCTAATGTTTGAAATGCTTGTATCTATCGATATTCTTTATCAAATAAAAATCTGACTTCATATTCATTCATTAGGGACCTCATAATTTCAATCCATAACATAATTTCCTAACAGCTTTCATTTTATTCACTTTGGTTACTAATAACATAAAGCGAACTATCAAGCTTAACTTAATTTCTAGCCTAATCCATTACTTTCCACTATGTTCTAACATGGTTATAACTTATTCTAAACATATCATTCAAGAATTCATCACTTCCAGGCTTTAATTGCATCATATCTCAACAATGACATCTAGAACTAAACTCAAACAACTTGAAAATTTAATACATGGGTATGACATACTAAGCTTAGATGATAAAAAAGCTATAAAAATTATCAAATAATCCTTCTTACGTTGGTAAAATTTTCGGATGGTTTGACTAAGAAACTAAAGAAAATTTTCTTCCTTCACTTAGGTTGGACAGCACAATGATGATACATTCTCTCTCCTACTCACATTATATATATAAATTATTAACAACCTAATTAACCTTAATTAAATAGTTAATACATGACCATGATTAAAAATTAATTCTCTAATTGGAAATAGATGGATAGGATCATTTTATCCCACTATCTATGAAATAATAATAGTTAAATAACCATTAGATCCTTGGTTGAATTGCTAAATAAGGTCTTATGCAATTCTTAATTTAAAATTCAATAGCAATTACACTTTTACAATTTAGTTCGTGAACTATAATTAAGACTTTCTCAATTTAACAACTCAGTGATCCAATAATACAACCTTATATTAAATATGTCAACTCTTTGATTAATAATTTCACTAACTCAATTTAAGGAACTCAGCTTCGAAACTGCATTTTCCAACATCAGCAAAACTTGAGTCGTTACAACTGTTTTATTGAAATACAACAAAAATCACTAAGGTTTGTTTATTTGGACAACATAGAGTAATTGGATAACAATATAATTGTTAAGTAGTATTTTCAAAGATTTGTAATATCCCTAGACATGTTTGGCTCACATAGTGTAATTACTTCGTAATTCATTATGCCATGTTTGGTAGTACAAATTATAATTATAAATGGTAAGTACACAATTACATAATTTATATTTTAAAAAATATTAATTACTATAAAAAATTATCAATATGATAAAAATATTTCTAAATGGGTAACAAAAATTAAAATCAAATCATCATATGTACTATGTTAGTCCAAGAAAATAGTCGATAATGTGATTACTAATAAAAATAACAAGAAAAATAAACATCATATGCAATTTTATCTAAGTGCTCCAGGATTTTATATTTATTGGGTTATTCCTTCTTTAACATTTAATATGTACTCGTTATCATCATCTGTTGGTCCTTCATTAAGCTCTTCATCATCTGAATTTGAATTTATATTATTAAGACTATCAATATCTCTTTCTTTTATATACTGCTTAAAGTATGGATCATCTCAATTCACTTATAAATGTAGTTATGAAGTAGGCAACAAACTTAATTTTTTTAGAATGCAGACAATCTTTAGCTTTGGTTATAAAAACTTATATAAACTTAATTTGGAAAAAGACTTATGCTAGATTATAAACTTTTTTATAATATGCAACTTACTTGAAATTAATATAAATTTTATAATATATAAACTTTATAAAAAATATTTTATAAAGTGTCAAATAACTTTCATAGCTTTGGTTAATTTTTTTATATATAATTTGAAAGTAGATTTTTAAATCCAAAAAATACAGAGATTAAATTAATCTTAAAAATAAAAGTAATACTAAACTACTAATGTATGAAGTGTATAGAGACTTACAGTCAATATTGTTTAAACTAGACTAGGATGTGATCGGGGTACTAATCCGAAGAGAGACATTAGACTAATTGACCTGCGAACTGATACAGACTAGTTTAACTAGGCTAAAAACCAATTGAACTGATTTTTTATTTATTTTTTTATTTATGATTTTTAATGATTTATTTAAACAAATCATATGAACTAGTGATATGACCAGTTCAACAACCGATCTGGTTCTAAAAACATTACTTAGATTATATTTTAATCTTTAATTTTTTTATTTATAATTTGTCACAAATAAGTAATCAACATGGATGAACCATAATAATAAATTTACAAAATACAAATAATAATAGTTAATTAATGATCAAATAAGTAATTTCAAATTTTCATTTATCAATATATAAAAAATGATAATTGCTTTATTCCTCCAAATATTTTTGATGCTTTATTCAACCACTACAGAATTAACTGACAAATAATATTAAGTTATTGATTGAGTTGGTATCACCCTTAATTAATTTATAAACTCGGTTAAGAAATTACAAAAATATCTTTTCATAAAATATGCATATTATAATATTTGAACCCACGCTAATTATATTACTAAACCTTAAATTTAGCATTCAACCAAAGCTTTATTTTAATATATTTTATATATTTTTGTTTTAATATACACAATTTATTATCTCCCTCAGTTGTATATATTAATAATGTTATTCATTGAGTTGGTGTCAGAAGTCAACCCAACACCAACTCATAATTGATGACAAAATGGTAATAAATAACGATAGTGCATTTAGTATTATTTATCCAATGTATTTATGTATTTAAAATTTATTTTATTTATAATTTAATTTAGTTTTTATATTAATATCGTGCATATTTCATATATTATTATGATTAATTAATTTTAAATTATACATTTTATTATTTATTGTATATTATTTTTAATCGGATATGCGTAAAAATTAAAAGGAAACTCAAAGGATAAGCTTGAGAACACTTATTTTTCTTAAATGTTTGGATCAAATGGTTCCACCACTTTCTTTAATAGGTGGAGACTTGGTTGGATTTATTATTAATTATTATTATGTTTGACTTCTTTTACTCTTAAAAAGAAAATATTTTATTTGTTTTTTAAAATATTTTATTTTGAAAATAAAAATATAAGTTTTAATAAAAGAATAAACATATTTAATCTTTAAAAATTAAAAATAACTATTTATTATAAAAGAGATAAAATATGGATAAACATTAATTATTGACAAGTATAATAAGTTATAATAAATTTTTAATTTCACCTTTTGAGTGAAATTGAATTTAAACGAGTATTTAAAATATATTAATACTATATATATATATTTATGCTCGGTTCAAATCTGACTCAACCTAGACCTCTAAATTACAAAGTTTCATGTACTTCCACAAGTATTTTCAGAACAGAGTTGATCAACCACTAAATTGATTGGAGCAAGAAAATATTTTTATAAATATTTTAATAATTTATTTGATTAATTGAACTAAATAAATTGATGTAACTGAAAATCGATGTTGTGATCGGTTGACCACTTTTTCGATTCCAAAAACATTGACTTACACTATTATCTTCCCTTAGTAGTATCACAGTTTCTTGATTTGGATGCATCCATAACTCATTGTTCTATTCCTTCTTTTACTATATAGACACCTTCTTCCTTCCATTTATTGTAGCTCCACACCTCTCCATCTAATGCCTAGTTATGGTCCTTATTTTTCCTCTGGCCAGATAAACCAAAGTACTTAAAGACAAAGTGCATGTTATTAAGTTTCAGTTACTAATAAATATGGGTTAAAACCAAATACTACATACTTCTTTTTCATTGTCTTATTAAGTATAGCAGCAAACTAGAATCTCTGTATTAGAGAGGGACATAACATAACCAAGTTCGAAGTTTGAACCTTGTTATAAAAAAATTGTACAAGTCACAAACAAGTTGGAAATATAACTCTGAGAAATTATGCATTTCACAAACCCCAAAAAGAAGCCTCATTTTATACCAAAAAAAAAAAAAGAAGAAGAGAGAGGACAGCCCTTGGCATATCTAATTAATTTACAAGAAGCAGAAAATCAAAGTGTAAGTGTATCAGTATGTGTTTGTTTTGATGATGAAATATTTCAACAAGAGTGGAAGGGTAAAGTAAGAGGAAGATGATGGTGATGGTGATGGTGGTGGTGATGGTTGGACTCTTTCTCTATTTGCCACTTGAGATTAAGAAAATCATCGACGGAACATGGCAGCTTCAAAGGTCCCTTGGTGTGGTAGCCGTAGACCTCATAAGCCTTGTCCAACAGCTGCTTGAAAAGTGGATGGTAAAGGTAAGATATAGGAATCACAAATCGCTGAAAACCTTGTTGTTCATCCTCCTCTTCTAATCCTACCTCCACTGCAAGCCACCCTTTCTTCACCTTCCCCTTTGCCTTCTCCATTTTCTCTACTGTTCTTTTTCTAAACGACTCTGGACTTTGCTTATTTTTCCCGCAAAGCTGAGGCTTGCAACTTGCAAGTGCGTGCTTATATGTATTTATACCACACAGACACAGCTAAATGGAACATTATGGTTGGGTTTTACACATACCCTCTTTGAGTAGTAATAAAAAATTAAGAAATACGAGTTAGTACCACTTTATACGGAACAATCATGAATTTGGGTTCTTTTTGGTTTCCTTTTTTCTTTCTCCAGAATCCTGCAAGTTGGTTGGAGGTGGGATTTTTGTTGTAAAAAAAAAAGAAGCATAATGGTTGGAGAGGAGTATTTGACCCACCATACAAGTGGAACTGATGTCGACCTAATAATCTTACTCCTTCCATTTCCATATCTGTATAAGTGGCTTCTTGTAGGTAATATTCATAGTTATATTATAGAGTATCTGTTGGGGTATTTGGAAAACACTAAGCACCTTCTACCTCTGTTGCTTTATTGTGTTGTATATGATGAGATGATGAGAAAGTAAAGTAATGTAAAGCAAAGCATTAGGGCTTGACCTGTATTATAATGATAAATAAAGTAAAGAAGCAGGTCAAAGTTGAATTCTTAGTCATCTATCAGTACGGAGGTCCTTCTAAGAAATGCAATTTGCCTTTTAGTATATCATTATAAATTCCAAGTGCTTCTATCCTGCCAAGCTAATCTTCTAATATATTACACACCGATGATAAAAAGTTGGGTAAACTATCAAAATAGTCACTTTTATTTACCTTAGATTATATTTTAGTCACTTATATTTGAAATGTTATGTTTTAGTCACTTGTGTTATCACATCGTAACATTTTAGTCACTACGCTGTTAACGGTGTAACGGTAAGGCAACGTGGCAAGTTAAATTATCATTTCAAGCAAAAAATTTAGGTTAATTTATACAATCGGTTCCCATATTTCTTTTCATTTTGAGCAATTTATTTTTTTCTTCATTTTCCGTTCTCTCCTACTTCTCCATCAGTTTTTCTCCCTTCTTCCTTTCTTTTAACATAGTTGTTTTTTAAAATATTTTTTATTTGTTAAAACTAGTCTCTATACTTTTATTTTTTTTGAACAATTTATTTTTTTCGAGTGAGGCGAACTTGTAGACTAATTTTAACAAATGAAAAATATAAAAACAAAACATTGTTAAAATAAATGAAGAATGGAGGAAAATGAGAAAAGTTAACAAGAATATAAAAGAAAAAAATTAAATTGCTCAAAACGAAAAAAGATGGGGACCGATTGAATAAATTAACCTAAATTTTTTGTTTGAAATAATGATTTAATGTGCCACATCAGCTTACCGTTACATCGTTAACAACAATTAACGGCTCAGTGACTAAAATATTATAACACGATAACATAAGTGACTAAAATGTAATCTATGATAAATAAAAATAACTATTTTAATAGTTTACCCTAAAAATATTTATTTCAGAAATTGAAATTAAAAATGATGGATTAAAAAAGAATGTCATGTATTTTATTTATTTATTTATTTATTAAATATTAATTAAACACCCATAATGCTTATGAAAGGAATTGTAAAGAAAAGATAAATCTTCATGTCTAATACATAAAAGTAAATACTAGGATTAGACGATTTGCAGTAAGTGAGGTTGACGTCCGTACAAATGGTGCCCATTCATGTAAAATTAGTTTTTCTAAAGACTTTTTTTTACCCAAAAAACATGATAATAGCTCGTTATAAAATATAACACGACCCGGATGGGTCTGATCTGATCTGTTCTCATTAAGAACTTGACTTTAATAAGAAAAGATGACAATAGTTCGTCACCTTTTAAAATAGTTCATCATCAATATATCAAATACTAAATCGTTATTTTAAAAATTATTTTATGAAATTGAAAAAAAGTAAAAAAAAACACACCTGTCTAGTTTGCATGGAAAGTTGTACTGCTTATAAGTAGTTGCCAAGTTAGAGAAAACAAGCAGTTGTTTGGACAGATTTGGAAAGGGATAAAAGGAATAAGCAATGATATGGTCGGCAGTGGGAAATATGGCGAGGCACCATTTAATGCATTATACTCTTTAGCTTTTCTATGCCATTTGACTGATAACAACCATGGATGGGATTTGGGCGGTGGTGGCGCACTCATTTCTACCATGCTTTTTTATCTTCTTCCCAAACTCTTTGCCCAAAAATAAATTGCGGCCCTGCTGTGCAACAGTGGGGCAGGCTTTGCAAGCAGATGGTTAAAGGGATTGATCGATTAAAGTCTCGGCCGGTTACATATGCACGATTGATATGATTTGATGGCCTTTAAACTCTATTGAATTGCCATGTTTTATTGGCGAACTCAAATGCATCATGACCTCTCCTTTTTATATGTTCCTTTATCGTTATTTTCACTTTTATCTCTCAATTCCTAATTTTCTAGCCATCGTTTTCCTCCTCTTTTTTTTTATGAAAAATATATGTTTTAATTTTGAATTTCTAAGCTGCAATCAAGCTTCCTTTAATCTTCATTAAACCCCTGCATCATCAACAGTATTGTGTTTTAATTGTTAGACTTACATGTCTAAGTAGATTAACATTGCAACTCTCACCAAAGAAATAGAAATAGGAGATTTTCACCTCATAAAATCAAGCTGGGGATTCATCTTCTCATGTGGTAAAGCAAAACCCAGCACCAAAGAGAACATCGGTGTAGACAAAGCATTTGACAAACAAAAAGCCACAGCGTATCACCAAAGCCAAATGCATAGAACATGACACCCCATAAACCAGCCCCAAAGACAACACATAACAAGCCAACAGATTAAAGCCATAAAACACAAACCAAGCATGGAAACATCACCATAAGAATCAAGTGCTGCAGCAGTCATGGCTTTTGTACTTTATGTTCTAAGATGATTAGTGCTAGCTTTGTGAATTGGAGGTGGGATTTGATTAAGCTATGGCTTAATCCTCATATGTTTATGCTTTACATCTTATCATGCATCGTAACTTTTTGGACTTACCCATTAATCTGCATAGGATAATGCTCATTACATTTAGTAACGAACGCATTATAACTTGTTCATAAATTACCACGTAATCCGCGTAGCTTGATGCTACTTGTACAAGCCCAATTTTGGACCCAAATAAACATAACTCAACTACCCAATTAAAACCCAATACAAACCCAAAACTTAGCCCAAAACACTAACCCAACCCAAAAAAAAATCAAAAAAAGAAAAACCCTAATCCCACTTACTCCACCACCCTTGTTGGCCACCCACCTTGGCCACCTAAACCACCCCAACCACTCTACTTGCTTACAAAAATTTATTTGTAAAATTTGGCTATAAAAGCCATTCAAGACTATGTTAGAAGGGGGTTTTTTGTTTTTTGGAAAGGCTATTTTTTGGAGATTAATCAAAGATCAAAGCAAAAGAGGTTTCTTTTGTCTATTCTCATCTTAAGTTCTTTGTTTGTTTATTGTTTTCCTTTCAATTTTATTTTGTTTTTTTTATACGAAAGTAAAAATAAAAGTAAGAAGCTTACCCATATTTTCATTACCGAAAAAGGTTTTTTTTAAGATCCAGCCGCCGTGAACGGTGGCGCCTATGGCGGCCCGTGGGGGTCCATGACCGAAGCAAAGCCGGACCAACGGCCGGATTTAGAAAAGAGGAAGAAAGAGAGTTGAGAGCTTTGTTTTATTTTTTTATTTTTTTTTACTATTATTTATATTATTATTATTTCTCATGTATATATTATTATTTATATTATTATTATATTATATATGCCCTCTCCATATTTATTTATATTATTACTATCATTATTGTTACTTCTATTATTTTTTATTTCTGACTACTATTATTATATATATATGTATTATTATTTGTATTAGTATTATTATTATTATCACCCCTATTGTTATTACTTTACTTTTGTATTCTAATATATTATTAATATTACTCATATTTTCATTATTTTTGCTATTACTATTATTATTATATATTAGTGTATATTTTTATGTATATATATATTTATATATAGTATTGTTTTTTATTACTTTAATTTAATATTTTTATTATATTTTCTTTTTGTATTTCTATATTTATTATTATTATATAGTAGTGTGTATTTCTATTATATACATATATATATATTTATATTTATATATAGTATTATTATTTACTTTACTTTAATATTATTCTTATTATCATTATATCCAACCCAATAATAATTCTTTCATAAAAGTAATATTCCGTATTTGGTAATTGGAGACAATCGTGCCCTAACTTACTGGGTTTCGATTTTTCTCCTTTAACCTAAATAATGGAATACTCTTTTAAATCAAGACATGAGTTTTGAAAAATGCTTATTCTCGGAGATACGAGGTGTTGTGCCCTAACTTACTGGGTATGGCATTTTGTTACCTCGAAATAAGATTTTTGCAAGTAAAGGCAAATTCGGTGTTCGGGAATTCAAGGAAACGTGCCCTAACTTACTGGGTTTCGATTTTCCTCGTTCACCTTAACTAACTGAATAACCATTTGAAATACATGAACTTTTATATAAAAGGCAAGCTCGCTCTCGAAAATTCAAGATGTCGTGTCCTAACTTACTGGATGTGACATTTTATATTGTGAGACGAGAATGTCCTTAACATTTGAGCATTTTCTTTACAAAGAGGGATCGTATTTTAAATTCTTTCAAGTTTTCAAATTTTCGACACTAAGACACTAATTAATCAACTAGGTACCAATTTTGGGCGTATCGAGGGTGTTAATCCTTCCTCGTGCGTAACCGACTCCCGAACTCATTTTCTAATTTTCATAGACCAAAAATTATCGTTTTAGTAAATCTTAACTTTTATTAAAATGATTAATTTAAGGTGATCCGATCACACCTAAAAAGATTGGTGGCGACTCCTGTTTTCGTTTTTTTTCTCCAAGTCGATACCCGATTTTCCTAAAAAATGGTTACGACAGCTTGGCGACTCCACTGGGGAGTTTTATAAGAGAGTCAAGCCACAAGTTGATTAACTTTTGTCTTTTTTCGAAAATTGAGAATTTGGTTTTGATATACGATCTCTTCATTGCGTTTCACCCGTTTTTCGTACTGTTTTCATCATTTTATTCCTATTTTCTTTAATCGTTTTAAGTTTTTATGCATATATCTTCTCGCATTACATTGCATGACCGTTGTGGTCACACCCTTAAGTGGGAGTGAGAAACTATGCCTTCGTGAGGTTTTCACCTCCGTGTAGGATAGTGGATCACTTTCGGAATATATCCGTACCTATGGTTTCGTGAGATTTTCATCTCCGTGTAGCCATAGGGAAATGTATTCCCCTGAATTGAACTCGATTCAAATGAGCCTATAATGGGTGAAGATCGAGGAATCTGCTGGTTCAGGTACCCTTACTCTAGAACCAAACCACATATAAGGAGACCTAGGAGCCCATACTAGGTAGAGCCACTTCGAATCCCTAGTGGTCACCCAAATTGCTTTATTTTTTATTTATTTATCCTGCACTAACGTGTTTTATTTTTGTTTTGTTTATAATTGCATTACATTACATCATCCTAGGAAGGAGGTGTTGATTCATATTTGATTGCTAAATAGAATAGTTTGTCATAAGAAAATGAATTTTTTGATAAAGTGGATTATAATACGGTTGTCTAAATATGGTCCAAGTGAACACATGAAAGAAGACTGATAGCCCATGAAGAAATACAAGACTTTGCTTCATTGCCTGAAGACAGAAACTGACAATGATTATTCGAGAGCCGTCACATCTTGACCTTCTTAAAGGAGCTGACAAGTATCACAGTAATAAGTGAGCAACGAGTCGCAGCCTGGATCGAGCAAAAAAGGAGTTAATATAGACATCTTTTGGAAAATTCGTCAGACTCGACCATAAGATCCGGATATGAAGAGGAAGATAGGTGTCTTCACTTGGAATACAAGAGAAAAGCCGTATATGTAGTCCGTTTTATGTAAAGATATTTGCTTTCTAGAAAAGTTGTTCTAATGAAATTAAATTTAGAATCAATGCCTTCCTTTTTTTTTGCGTTCATGCATTTGCATTACATTACATCAAAGAAAAGAATGTGTTGATTCGAAATTCAATTCCTAAATAGAATAGTTTGTCATAAGGAAACGAATTTCTTGATAAAGTAGATTATAGTGTGGTCGTCTGAATATAGTCCAAATAAACACGACAAGAGAAAGCTGATGTCCACGGAGGAATGCATGATGTAATTGCCGGAGATTCAAGCCAACAAAAGTTATCCAAGAGCATGACGAGAGAAAGCCAGAAGTCTACGAAGGAATACATGACTTGATTTAATTGTCGACGAAGATTATCCAAGAGCCGGCACTTTTTGATGAGTATTATGGAGATAAGCGAGCAAGAGATCGAGGCTCAGATTAAGCAGCAAGGAACTAGCAAAGGCATCTCTTGGAGAATTTACAGGATTCGACCATGAAGAAAAGATCAGCGTTTACTTGAACTATGAAGGGCAATACCGCATATGTAATCTATTTTCATGTAAAGAAATATGTTTTCTAAAAAAGTTATTCTAATGGAATTGAATTCAAGATTAACATCTTCCTTTCTTTTGCATTCGTTCCATACATTTGCATTACATTGAAACATTTGCATTAAACTTTCACTAAAGAACCCTGATTAAACAAAATTATTTCAGTTAATCTGGAAACCAACGAGAATCAAGCAACCGAACACAGCACTATACCCGTCGTAAAACCAAAGCAATGGACCAGAGATTAGAAAGGATAGAACAAATGCAAAAGGAGATACAAGAAAAATTACAAGCGCAGATGCAAGAGCAACTGGCTAAGATACAGCAAGATATGAGGGACCATATGTTGGAGTCCCAGAAAAGCATGATGGACTAATTAACTCGTCTATTGGCTGGCGGATTAGAAAAAGGGAAAAGCCCTTTGATCAATGCAGGAGAAGATAATGAAGATCCTACGTACCCTCCGGGTTTTGCCCCAGCAGACGTTCAGACACAACCTGACATGTACCTAAGAAGGTCATCGGTCACAATTAGGCCCCAACTATTTCAGGCTGGTGTTTCGGCACCGATAAATTATCAGGCCGGCTCGGGCTCTAATCTGGGGGATAACCCGACCAATCCTGTGGTCCTCAATCTCGATGAAGTAACAGAAGAAAAAAAGATAAGGGTAGAACTCCCGAGAGAGCTTGAAGAAAGGTGTAGATGGTTGGAAGAAAAATTTAAAGAAATAGAAAGCACCGACTATCGTGGTGGAATCGATGCTAAGGAATTAAGCTTGGTTCCGGACTTGATAATCCCTCCCAAGTTTAAAACTCCGGAATTTGAGAAATACAACGGGACTAGCTGTCCCAAAGCTCACATCACTATGTTCTGCAGACGAATGGCAGGCCATGTCAATAATGACCAACTATTAATTCACTGCTTCCAAGAAAGTCTGGTTGGGGCCACTTCTAGATGGTACAACCAGCTGAGTCGCGCCCAGATCAGTTCATGGAAATATTTAGCACAAGCCTTCATGAAGCAGTACGGTTATGTGGTAGACATAGCCCCTGATAGAATCACTTTACATAATATGGAGAAGAAGCATAATGAGAGCTTTAGGCAGTACGCCCAGCGATGGAGAGAAATGGCCACACAGGTCTAACCCCATCTGTTAGAAAAAGAAACCATTATGCTCTTCATCAATACCCTGAAGGCACATTTTATTAACCACATGCTGGGTAGCGCAACCAAGAGTTTTTTGGACATAGTAATGTCTGGAGAAATTATAGAAAATGCCATAAGATGTGGGAAAATAGAGGCTGAGGAAAACGCTAAGAGGTCAGCACCGAGAAAAAAAGAGCACGAGGTGAATAATGTGAGCTCATATTCGAAATCGATCACCGTAAGCCAACCAAGGTCGACAACTACTGGACAGCAGGGCCCACCCAGACAAGAGCCCAACACAAAACAAAATAGGGAGAAACTTCAATTTACGCCCATTCCAATGACGTACAAGGAGTTATACCAGAGTTTATTTGATGCACATGTCGTGTCTCCCTTCTATCTAAAGCCAATGCAACCTCCATACCCCAAATGGTATGACGCAAATGCCCAATGCGAATACCATGCGGGAGCCACAGGACACTCGATAGAAAACTGCACCACTTTTAAGAAATTGGTTAAAAGACTCATCAACATGGGGATTGTGAAATTTGATGATGCATCCAATACAGAAAACCCATTACCTAACCATGGGGATAAGGGAATAAATGCGATAATCGAGAGTTCGGGGAAATAAATTAAGATGAGTATTGCAGAAGTGAATACCCCGTTGGAGGAAGTTTGGAAGAAAATGGTGGAAAGAGGGTTGATAGCACAGAATTCAAGGGTCAGACCTCGAGAAGCGAAGAATTATTGTGAGTTCCACGATCAAAAGGATCATGAGATTCAGAAATGCAGCTAATTCAGGGCTTTAGTACAAGGATTGATGGATAATAAGGAGCTGGAATTCTTCGAATATGTCGGGAGCCTGGAAGAAGCAGATGTGTGTGCCTCCGAAGAGGGGTCGATGAAGGACATTTACAAAGTCAACCACCTAGTGGTTATCATATCACGTCCGAGAATGAATGAAGCCGGGGCACAAGTTGCGCCAAAAGTCGTGATCTAAAAGCCCGTTGTTTTTCCTTATAAAGATAGCAAAAGGGTACCGTGGAACTATAGCTGCAATGTGACATTCCCGGGAGAGGAGACCCCGATCAATGCATCAAAGGAAGTTCAAGGCGAAGGTTTTTATACGCGCAGTGGAAGGCATTATACCCCAAATACAAAAGTCGAGCAGGTTAAAGAAAAATCATTAGCAATTGAGCAAAAGAAAGAGAAGCCGGAGGGGCCTGAACCAACTGTTAATGAATCAGTGACTGAAAAAGAAGCCAAGGAATTCTTAAAATTCCTAAAGCACAGCGAATATAGTGTCGTAGAACAGTTGCACAAACAGCCAGCGCGTATATCGGTACTGGCCTTACTTTTAAGTTCCGAAACCCATCGCAACGCATTGATGAATGTGCTGAATGAAACTTATGTTGCTAACGATATCTCTGTAAACAAACTGGACCGCTTAGTCAACAATATAAGCGCCGACAACTTTATATTCTTCAATGATGATGAGGTACCGCCAGGGGGCCAAGGATCAACTAAAGCTTTGCACATCATGACTCGCTGTAAAGGGTACACGTTACCGGGGGTATTGATTGACAATGGGTCTGCACTGAATGTCCTACCCCTATCTACCCTGAGTAGGTTGCCAGTGGATAGTTCCCATATGAAGACATGCCAAAATGTAGTGAGAGCATTTGATGGCACGGAAAGGAAGGTAATGGGGAGAATTGAAGTACCCCTCTTAATCGGGCCGAGCACATACGAGGTAAATTTCTTGGTCATAGACATTAAGCCTTCGTATAATTGCCTATTGGGGAGACCGTGGATACACTCGGCGGGGCCAGTCCCTTCATCGTTGCATCAAAAGTTGAAATTAGTGACCGAAGGTCGGTTAGTAACAATCAATACTGAAGAGGACATCATTACGGCAATAACTAGTGATGCCCCATATCTGGAGGCAAATGATGAAGCAATCGAGTGCTCTTTTCGATCTTTGGAGTTTGTGAACGCGACGTTCATCATCGAAGAAAATAAGATTCCAATGCCCAGGTTATCTGAGACTACAAGAATGGGACTACGGCTAACTATTAGAAAAGGGGCTCTACCCGGAAGAGGACTCGGGAGATACCTCCAAGGAAGGATAAATGTACCAATGATGAAGGACAAACAAGACAGTTTTGGGTTAGGGTTTAAGCCGGATATGAAACAAAAAAAGAAAGAACTTGAGAAGAAGCAAGAAAGAAGGAGAGCGCGATTGAGCGGGGGAGAAATCGAATGGGAACCAATAATTTTCCCCCATATATCGAAGACTTTTGTGTCTGGAGGGGTCATTCACTCCGAGCGGAAGACGTCGGGAAAGGAAATCTTAGAAGGAATGATGGAGAGTTTGGACATCAACGCCACATATGAAGAAGGGACGGGGTAGAGAATTTATCAGGCATTCGCCCCTATGAGCCGGGAAGTGTTCTGAATAATTGGACTGCGGAAGAGATTCCTGTAGTCTTTAGAACTAACTCAGAGTAATGTCCAAAATACACTTATTGCTCTAGGCCTAGGAGTAACAAGTGTCCTTTTGAGAAATAGGCTTATGTTCGAAATCGTTATTTCAATGAAATGTATCCTTTTGACTTATTCCGTGCAAATATTCTTTTATTCTTTCATTCATGATCATACCACACATATCATTGTTCTTAGATTCTCTTATTCTTTGCATCTTCCTTCACACCTACAACAGGTCTCCAGATATCAATGACGCGAGTGACGTTGCTACTAATTCAGAATCTCCTTTTGAGCGAGATATGTGTCTGGAGGGATCCTAAGACTTTGAGGATGACGGAGACTGTAACTTATCCCCTGATTTATTAAGGATGGTAGAACACGAGGAGAAACAGATTCTACCCCACAAAGAGACCGTAGAAGTCATGAACTTGGGAGATGAACTAGAAAGGAGAGAAGTAAAGATCGGAGCTTGCATCACCACAGAGACAAAGCGGGACCTTATTGAGTTACTCCAAGAGTTCAAGGATGTCTTTGCATGGTCATATCAGGATATGCCTGGGCTAAGTACTGACCTTGTGGTACACAGGCTCCCCATCAAAGAAGAATACAAGCCAGTTCAGCAAAAGCTTCGAAGGATGCGGCTTGATGTTCTGTTGAAAATAAAAGAGGAGGTCAAGAAGCAATTTGATGCTGGTTTCTTACAAGTAGTTAAGTACTCGGAATGGGTAGCCAACATCGTCCCCGTCCCTAAAAAAGATGGAAAGGTACGGATATGTGTAGACTACAGAGACTTAAACAAGGCCAGCCCGAAAGATAATTTTCCGTTGCCTCATATCGACACCTTAGTGGACAACACGACAGGTTACTCACTCTTCTCCTTCATGGATGGTTTCTTGGGATACAATCAGATTAAGATGCATCCTGAAGACATGAATAAAACCACATTTGTGACCATGTGGGGAACCTTTTGCTAAAAAGTAATGCCATTTGGATTGAAAAATGCGGGAGCAACATATCAGAGAGCCATGGTAACCCTATTTCATGATATGATGCATAAAGAAATTGAAGTCTATGTCGACGACATGATCGCCAAATCTGGACTGAAGAAGAGCATGTGCAAGTCTTGAGGAAATTATTTTTGAGGTTGAGAAAATTCCAGTTGAAACTCAATCCCGCAAAATGTACCTTCGGAGCCAGGTCAGGTAAACTACTAGGATTCGTGGTCAGTGGAGAAGGGATTGAGATTGACCCAGATAAAGTTAAAGCCATACAAGAGTTACCTCACCACGTACTCAGAAGGAAGTTCGAGGATTCCTAGGAAGACTAAATTACATCGCTCAGTTTATTTCACAACTAACCGAGAAATGTGACCCCATATTCCATCTCCTTAAGAAACATAACCCTGGTGGTTAGGACGAGGAATGCTAGAAGACTTTCGACAAAGTTAAGCAATATTTGTCTAATGCCCCAGTGTTGACACCACCTAATCCAGATAAGCCACTGATACTGTATTTGACGGTATTTGAAAATTCTATGGGATGCGTGCTTGGCCAACATGATGAATCGGGAAGGAAAAAAAGAGCGATATATTACCTCAGTAAAAAGTTTACTGAGTGCGAGATGAGATACTCGTTCATTGAAAAGTTGTGCTGTGCCTTGATCTGGACAACCCGAAGGCTAAGACAATACATGTTGTATTACACAACTTGGCTAATCTCTAAAATGGACCCTCTGAAGTACTTGATGGAGTCGACTGCCTTAAACGGGAGAATGCCCGATGGCAAATTTTACTTTCTGAATTCGATATAGTCTATGTGAACCAGAAGGCCGTAAAAGGGAGTGCGATAGCAGATTTCCTAGCCAGCAGATCCCTAGAGGACTACGAGCCTCTAAACTTTGACTTTCCAAATGAAGATCTAATGTACGTAGCAACCACTGAAGAAGACCTTCAAGAAGGTCATCCTTGGAAGCTAAACTTTGACGGAGCATCGAATGCCATGGGCAATGGAATCGGGGTAGTCCTGGTATCCCCGAGTAAAGATCATTATCCCTTCACTAGTAAATTAGATTTTGACTGCACGAACAATATGGCAGAATATGAAGCATGCATCATGGGAATACGTGCGGCCATAGAACGTAAAATCAAGATGTTAGAGGTATATGGAGATTCTACCCTAGTGATTTATCAACTCAAAGGTGAATGGAAGACAAGAGACCCCAAATTGATCAATTACCGGAGGTTGATCCTTGAGTTAATTAAAGAGTTTGATAATATTGTCTTCTACTACCTCCCACGAGAAGAAAATCAGATGGCTGACGCCCTAGCAACTTTAGCTTCTATGATTAAGGTGAACCAACCAGAGGATGTGAAACCAATCCAAATGAGCATTTACGAGGCCCGGCTCATTGTTACAACCTCAAAAAAGAAGAGGAAAATGATGATTGCCCTTGGTACCACGATATCCTACAATATGTGAAGAATTGTGAGTACCCCGACTAAGCTACTGAGAACGACAAGAGAACGTTGAGAAGACTGGCCAGTAACTATGTCTTAGATGGGGAGATTCTATACAAAAGAAGGAAGGATCCGGTACTATTAAGATGTGTAGACGCCATTGAGGCTAAGAAAATCTTAGAAGAAGTCCACGAGGGCGTTTGCGGGACACATGCTAATGGTTTTACAATGGCCAGGCAAATTATGAGGTTCGGTTATTATTGGTCCACCATGGAAGGAGACTATATTAACTACGCCAAAAGATGTCATAAGTGCCAAATCTATGGAGACAAGATTAATGTACCTCCCTCACCTCTGCATGTCATGACTTCGCCTTGGCCTTTCTCGATGTGGGGCATGGATGTGATTAGGCCAATTTCACCAAAAGCTTCAAATGGGCATTGTTTCATCTTTGTGGTCATCGATTATTTCACCAAATGGGTGGAGGCCGCTTCATATGCCAATGTCACTAAATCAACAGTTAGCAAGTTCCTGAAAAAGAAAATCATCTATCGATATGGAATGCCGAAAAGGATCATATCTGACAACGCATTGAATTTGAGCAACAGCACGATAGCGGATGTTTGTAGTCAGTTCAAGATCAGACACCACAACTCGTCACCGTATCGCCTGAAGATGAATGGAGCAGTCGAAGCAGCCAATAAGAACATCAAGAAGATTGTAAGAAAGATGACAGAAACTTATAAAGATTGGCATGAGAAGCTACCATTCGCCCTCTATGCTTATCGAACGTCTATCAGAACTTCTACTGGGGCAACGCCTTTCTCATTAGTCTATGGAATAGAGGCAGTTTTACCTATCGAGGTCGAGATTCCTTCCCTCAGAGTTTTGTCAGAAGTAAAGATGGATGAAGCAGAATGGATCCAGTCCCGATACGATCAGCTGAATTTGATTGAAGAAAAGAGGCTACGGGCTATTCGCCATGGTCAGATGTACCAAAAGCGAATGATGCTAGCTTACAAAAAAAAGGTTCGTCCCAAAGAGTTCCACAAGGGAGACCTAGTACTAAAAAAGATCCTGCCCATACAAAAAGACTTCAGAGGAAAATGGATGCCGAATTGGGAAGGGCCTTATGTGGTGAAGAAAGCCTTTTCTGGCGGAGCATTGATATTGGCTGAAATGGATGGCAAGACCTTATCCAATCCTGTGAATTCGGATTCGGTTAAGAAATACTTCGCCTAAAAAAAAAGGAGAGGCCAGGGTGAAAACTCGCAAAGAGCACCTTGAGACCAAAGGGATTTTGAATTGAAAACCCGTAAAGGGCGATTCAAATTTTGATCGAATGTGAGGCATGCGATGGTCTTATGATACCTAAAATTAACAAGGAAGAGAGATGTTACGTTTTGGGGCATCTACAAGAGTACTCTAGATCCCTTAAACACATATTGGGCAAAAAGGAGTCCTCAAGAAACATGTGCAGAGAAGCTCACGTTGCGATATCTGGGGCACCTATTCCCTTCTTATTCATTTTGTATTCCAACAATGTTTGTTGACTGTGATGAATCCATTCCCTTCAAATTTTGTTTCTGATAAATTTCAATTCCATCATTACTATGATCTTTTTCAAGCATTTTGTATTAAAATGATGATTAATGGACTAAAGCTATTTTCGCAAAAAGAGTTCTGCATATTACTCTGAAAGTTTCTAAATAGTACAGGAACCTGAAACATGACTATTTTTTAGGACTAACCAAACTCAAAGATTGGAAGCATCTGAGAAGAAAGAGTTTAAATTGGGACTACCTCTTCGGGTTTTCTGTTCAAAATTTGAGCTGAATAAGAAGACAGGGTACCATTTCAGTGAAGGAACCTTGATGAACAAAGAGCAATGGCAACCTAAACAGGGATTCACGCTCACAACATACTGCACTCATACATTCATAGATCATTCATAAGTACATCTAATTAGGAACATTTGATTCATTTTGATCATAACATCCTAATTCTTTGACATGGAACTGATTCTACAGGTCATGTCCCTAGAACCAGTGAATTCACAGATCTTACCCCATAAGCAATAGGGGAATAGATCGAAGGCAACGACCTTTAACCCCCTAAGCAGTAGGGTAACAAGCTAAAGTTCATAGATCTTATCACCCTAAGCAGTAGGGAAACAGATCGAAAATAATGAGCTTTAACCTCCTAAGCAGTAGGGTAACAAGCCAAATTTATAGACCTTAACCCCCTCAGTAGTAGGGTAATAGGCTGAAAATTACAGATCTTGTCTCCCTGAAGTTGCAGTGGAACAAATCGAATTTAGCGAATCTTGTCTTCCTGAAGTTACAGTGAAGCAGATTGAAGATTTACAGATCGCAACCCCCTAAGCAGTAGGGAAGCAGATTGAAGATGATGAGTCTTAAAACCCTAAGCAGTAGGGTAACAGACTAAATTTACAGATCTTAACCCCCTAAGCAGTAGGGAAACAGATCGAAGGCGATGAGCCTTAAACCCCTAAGCAGTAGGGTAACAGGTTGATTTTACAAGATCTTAAACCTCTAAGCAGTAGGGAAACAGATCAATGATGACAAGCCTTAACCCCCTAAGCAGTAGGGTAACAAGTTGAAAATCAAATATCTTCTCCCTGAAATGGCGTTGGAGCGGCTAAAAGCCACAGAAGATCTCCTTGAAGTTTCAGTGGATCTCTTTTCCCTGAAATGGCGTTGGAGCGGCTAAAAGCCACAGCAGATCTCCTTGAAGTTTCAGTGGATCTCTTCTCCCTGATATGGCGTTGGAGCGGCTAAAAGCCACAACAGATCTCCTTGAAGTTTCAGTGAATCTCTTCTCCCTGAAATGGCGTTGGAGCAGCTAAAAGCCACAGCAGATTTCCTTGAAGTTTCAGTGGATTAATCGAAGCTACAGCAAATCTCCTTGAAGTTTTAGTGGAATTAATTGAAGTCATGTGTCTTATCTCCATGGAGTTGCAGTGGAGCAGATCAAAACAAATCTTACCTTCTTGAAGTTGCAGTAGAGCAGTGAAGCGAAGCGAAGCAACAAGATTGTAATAAAGCTACCTGGAGAAAAGGAGCACTAAATAAGTCCAGACACAGTGAGACAGGGCAAAATTGGTCTTTCTTAAGTCTTTGTTCTGTTCTCGTTACACGACAACAAGCAAAGAGAGGCAGCTGTACAAGCCCAATTTTGGGCCCAAATAAAATAACCCAACTACCCAATTAAAACCCAATACAAACCTAAAACTTAGTACAAAACACTAACCCAACCCAAAAAAAAATCAAAAAAAGAAAAACCCTAATCCCACCTACTCCACCACCCTTGTTGGCCACCCACCTTGGCCACCTAAACCACCCCAACCACTCCACTTGCTTACAAAAATTTATTTGTAAAATTTGGCTATAAAAGCCATTCAAGACTATGTTAGAAGGGGGTTTTTTGTTTTTTGGAAAGGCTAGTTTTTGGAGATTAATCAAAGATCAAAGCAAAAGAGGTTTCTTTTGTCTATTCTCATCTTAAGTTCTTTGTTTGTTTATTGTTTTCCTTTCAATTTTATTTTGTTTTTTTATACGAAAGTAAAAATAAAAGTAAGAAGCTTACCCATATTTTCATTACCGAAAAAGGTTTTTTTAGGTCCGGCCGCCGTGTATGGTGGCGCCGATGGCGGCCCGTGGGGGTCCATGACCGAAGCAAAGCCGGACCAACGGCCGGATTTAGAAAAGAGGGAGAAAGAGAGTTGAGAGCTTTGTTTTATTTTATTTTATTTTATTATTTTTACTATTATTTATATTATTATTATTTCTCATATATATATTATTATTTATATTATTATTATATTATATATGCCCTCTCCATATTTATTTTTACTATTATTTATATTATTATTATTTCTCATGTGGTTCAATATGAATTTGCGCTTGCGGAGGCGTGTATCCTGGAGAAAAAAGTGGCTCATCATTGTTTCCTTCTTCATCGCAAACCACAGGATTTTTCCCTTTATCCACTCCCTTGGTTATTAATTGCGTCAATTTAGTCATTAGTTCATCCTGAGACTCCTTCATCTTTTGTGCCATGTCTTTCTGGATCTTTTCCATATGTTCTTTCATTTGCACCTGTAACTGGTCTTGCATCTCTTTTTGCGTTTGCTCCAGTTTCTCTAATCTTTGATCCATTTCTTTGGCTTTGCGACGAGTACCGTAAGGATGTTTGGTTGATTGGTTTTCCAGATTAGCTGAAATAATTTTACATAATTAGGGTCACTTCGTGAAAATCTAATGCATATGATGCAATGTAATGCAAATGTATGAAATGAATGCCTAAAGAGACGTTGATTTTGATTCAATTACATTTAGGAAACTTTTCTAGAAAGCAAATTCCCTTACATAAAACGGATACATGTACGACCTCACCCTCATATTCCAAGAAACAACATCGATTTTTTCTTCATCCGCATGTTTGAGGTAATCTCACCAATAGATGCCATTGCTAGCTCATTTTCTTGATCTTGGTTGCGATCCATCATCTGCCCATCTTCATAAGGCTCGTCAGCTTGTTGAAGGCTTTTGGACAATCGTCTCGAATCCCCAGGCCACCAAGCAAGGTCACGAACTCTTCCCTCGCCATTCTTGTGTTTCTCAGAATATGTTTGGGAAGTCGTATTGTTTTCCACTTTATCAAGGAATTCGTATTCCATGACAAGCTTTCTAATTTAGTAATTGGATTTGAATCCATATCTCTTTCCTAAAATGCAAATGCAATGCAATCATAATAAAAACAAAACAAGATCGGTTAGTAAAAAAAACAGAAGCAAACAAGGAAAACAAAAAGTACCTATACATATATATATATGCATGTGAGATATATAAAAAATAAAATAAGATAAATATATATATGTATAGATATAAAAGAAACCGTATATATAAAAAAACATCTAAATATGTATACGTATATTCGTGAGGAAAAATGGAAAGTATATAGATATACATATATAAAAGAAAAAGTATTTATGTATATATTAAATAAGTTAGAAACAAATACATATACATATATATATATACATATATAAGCAAATATATAATAATAATATTAATATAATAAGACACATATTTAAAATTACACAAGTAAATATAAATGAAAATATATAATGAGAATAACAAAGATATATATATAACAATAATAATGATAATAATAATAATAACATAAAATTGTTAAAATATGGGCTAAATCGAAATAAAACAAAAGAAACTGGGCGAATTCAAAATAAAAGGGACTAAATTAAAGAGCGCGCCAAAAACGAAGGGATCAAATAGGAAAATAACCCAGCCGCCTCAAAACGCAGCGCAGCAGTGGGCCAAATTGAGAGAAAAACAAAACTTTGTGGCCAAATTGCAAAAATGCAGAAAACTTCCCTGCAAGTACCACAAAATCGGAGGGACCCATTGCGCAAATAACCCAAAAGTCAGAAACACGCGGATCCTCCCCTTGGGTCGGGTCACCGCGTGGGTCAGAGACCAAAACGACGCCGTTTTTGGTCTCTGAACCCTAAGCCCAAACGGCGCCGTTTTGAAAACCTTATTTAAGACAATTTTTTTAAAAAACTCATTCTTTCATTGTTTAGAAAAAAAACTTCAGAGAAAAAAAGAAACCCTCAGCCCGCCTTTTCCTTTGGCTAAACGGGCCACCCATGACCCCGCCACATGCGGTGGTCGGAGGTTCTAAACGGTCGGTTTTTAACCCCGTTTCAGGGACCAACTAAGGATCGGGCTTTAGACTCGTAGGGCCGAGGAGCGAAACCCCCAAACGTCGCCCTCGGGGTCCGATCTCGAAGACCCGAAGATGGACTCCGGCGACAACGCAAGCGAAGTGACTCAGGTACCGTTTCGTTTCCTTTTTCTGTTTCTTTGTTTGTAGATGTAGAGAGAAGAAAAAGAAAAATAAACAAATCCGGAACAGGAGAATCGCAAATCACCTTCAAATTTTTTTGTTTTTTTTAATTTCTGAAAGTGTTTTTCTTTTTTGAAGAGGGGAAAACCGCCCCATTTACAATGGTTTTTGAATCAGTTTTTTGAACCAAAAATAATACCCCCCCTTTGCTTGTTGCTGTTGTTCTCTTTATTATTTCCAGGTGAAGCAGGTGGGTAGAGACGTGATGGAGGCATGGAAGGGACGGTGGCAGGTGCGCCATTTGCGCTGACGGCGGCCGAAGTCAGAAGACCCTAGGTGCGGCGCACCTAGGGTTTGTTTTTGCTGTTCATTTTTCTGATTTTGTTGGGCTAGGGTTGTTACGTTATTTGGGTGTTGGGTCTGTTGGGTTTTAGGTTTGTTGTAATGGGTAAATTTGGGTAGATTGGGCTGAAATGGGTTAGGTCAAAATGGGCCTGTACAGCTGCCCCTCTTTGCTCGTTGTCGTGTAACGATAATAGAGCAAAGACTAAGAAAGGCCCATTTTGCCCGATCTCGCCATATCTTGACTTCTTCTGGCGCTTCCCTTCAAATAGCTTTATTCCAATCCACTGTGTCTTGTCGCTTCAATCCACTCCACTGCAGTTAAGGGAGATCTGACTTGTAGCTTCAATCTTTCTTCGCAAGAATTTCAGGGGGACAAGATTCGTGGTTTGGTTCATTATTATTGATCTGCTCCACTACTGCTTAAGAGGACAGCATCTGCAATCTTCAATCTATTCCACTGCCAACCAGGGAGATAGAATTACTGGCTTCAATGTACTCCATTGTAACCACAGGGAGGTAAGACCTAATACAATCTACTCTACTGTAACTTCAGAGAGATAAGATCCTTTATTTTAATCCGCTTCACTGTAATCTTAGGGTGATAAGATCTCTGGCTTCAATCTGCTCCGCTGTAATCTCAAGGAGATAAGATCTGAAATTCTTCGATCTGTTCCACTGTAATCTCAGGGAAATAAGATAGTGTCTTCAATCTGCTCCACTGTAATCTCAGGGAGATAAGACCTGATGCGATCTACTCTACTGTAACTTCAGAGAGATAAGATCCTTTATTTTAATCCGCTCCACTGTAACTTCAGGGAGATAGGATTATGTCTTCGATCTGCTCCGCTGTAATCTCAGGGAGATAAGATTTCTGGCTTTAGTTTGCCCCACTGTGACTTCAGGGGAACAAGATCTGTAATTTCCAACCTATTCCACTACAGGTCAGGGATATAGGACTTGTGGTTTGAATCCGCTTCCTTACACTTGAAAATAAGATTTGCTGTCTTTGATCTGCTCCGCTACGGCTCAGGGAGACAAAATCTGTAACCATTAACCAGCTTCAATGCAACCGATGGAGGCAAGGCTTTGTTTTTGATCTGCTTTGCTGTTAATACAGGAAGGCAAGATCTGCTTCTTTAACTAGCTCCACTGCAATCGATGGATGCAAGGCTTTGTTTTCGATCTGCTTCGCTGTTAATGTAGGAAGGCAAGATCTGCTTCTTTAACCAGCTCCACTACAACCGAGAGAGGCAAGGTTTGTGTCTTCGACCTGCTTCACTGTCAATGCAGGAAGGCAAGATCTTTTGTCTTCAACCAGCTCTATCACAACCGAAAGAGGCAAGGTTTGTGTCTTCGATCTGCTTCGCTGTCAATGCAGAAAGGCAAGATCTTTTGTCTTCAACCAGCTCTATCACAACCGAAAGAGGCAAGGTTTGTGTCTTCGATCTGCTTCGCTGTCAATGTAGGAAGGCAAGATCTTTTCTTTAACCAGCTCTATCACAACCGAAAGAGGCAAGGTTTGTGTCTTCGATCTGCTTCGCTGTCAATGCAGAAAGGCAAGATCTTTTCTTTAACCAGCTCTATCACAACCGAAAGAGGCAAGGTTTGTGTCTTCGATCTGCTTCGCTGTCAATGCAGAAAGGCAAGATCTTTTGTCTTCAACCAGCTCCATCACAACCGAAAGAGGCAAGGTTTGTGTCTTCGACCTGCTTCACTATCAATGCAGGAAGGCAAGATCTGTAACTTCATTGATCTGTCCCTTGGGGAACATGACCTGTATGTTCTATTTTATGAACCTAATTGTGCCTAGTGATTAGGATGACATAATCAGAATGAATCAAATGCTCCTAACTAGATATGTATGAATGACATTTGAATGAATGCAAAATGTCATGAAGATGATTCCTTAATGCTTAGGTTAACATCATGTAAAAACTTATTAAGGTTTTATCACTGACGTACTACAACGCCTTTTTGCTCGTCTGGTATATCCAAAAAAACACTTAATCTGGTTGCCCCCCACTGTAAACCTTAAAGTTTAATCTATTAGGGCACAAAATTTGTACCATCATTCTCCCACTACAATCCAAGGGTAGAAATATGGTTTTTCCTCAATCCTCTTTTATCACAATTCAAGGATATAGGATCTTAATCTTTCTGGTCCCCCTTACACCATTTCCAGGGTGTCGTTTCAAAGACTCATACACAAATGAAGGCTCTCTTCTCCGAGGTAACCTCTTCCTATTGCCTAGTGATCATTGCTTGCTTGTTTATTTAAGCTTTTTCATTGACACGACATCTTGTCATTTTGTTCAATCAATGCATTTGTCAACAAAATCCAAAGAGAAAGTCCAAACTTAGACTCTTCCTTCTCAAATTTCCAACCTTCAAATTTGGCATGTTCTAAACAATAGTCCTGTTTCAGGTTCCTGTATTATTTAGAAACTTTTCAGAGTAATATGCAAAACTTCCTTTGTGAAAGTTTTATTAGTCCATTAATCATTATTCCAATGCTTGCAAAAAGGTCATAACAATGGATAAGAATAAAGTTGGTTCTGAGCATAGCTCGAAAGAACAAATTATCGAAAATAGTGAAGAAGGACAACAAAAGAATTAATTGGGAATGTATATCTTGGAAAGAAAGAAAAAGTATTCCAAGAACAACAAATAACATGAGAATTGGGTGCCCCAGATATCACAGCTTGAACTTCTCTATACAAACTTTCTGAAGACCCTTTTGAGTTGGACATGTGTTTAGGAGATCTACAATGCTCTGTCGATGCCCCCAAGATGTCGCCTATCCTTTCCTGTTGATTCAGGCATGGCAAGATCAACACATGCCTCAATATGAACAAAACTTGAGCAGCTTATATCACCTCATGCCCCATTTTGATCAGTATTTGAGCCGCCCTTTTCGGGTTTTCAGCTCAGATCCCCTTTAGCCTAAGGCGCCCTTTGCGGGTTTTCCCCTTAGCCTCTCCATTTTTACTCTTTTCATTTTCCATTTTCATTCTTCATCTTTTTTTTTTTTTGAACTTCATTGTCTTACAATACAGTGACAAACTGTGATGTCTAATTTTGAACCGATTACAGCCCTCAACTATCATGTTGTCATTCCAGTTCAATACATTTTCCCATACCATCGTCTCTGGAATTCTATATTGGCATATGATGACATTGACGCATGCTGTAGCCTTTATCCATTTGATGAAGTAATTAATGATCTCAATAGTGAAGCAATGCCCATTAGAAGTCTTTGATAATGGTGATGTCCATGCCCCATTTTGCTCAAAATTTGAGTCACCCTTTTTGGGTTTTCAACTCAAAACCACTTTTGGTCACAAAGCGCCCTTTTTGGTTTTTCGCCTTGGCCTCTTCTTTTCTTTTCTTTACTTTTCATATTTCTATTTTGACTTTGATTGATTTCTCTTTTTCTTTTTATTTTTTATTTTGATTTTGATTTTGTTTTTTTCTTTTCCTTTTCCCTTGTTTTTTGAATCGGATCTAAACTCTTGGGATTAGGCAAGTCCTTGTTATCCCCTTCAAAGGATCTTCTCTGATATCGAATTTCCTTTATAGAGCCTTTTAGGGCACAACTACAACTGGAAACTTTTGATCTTCTTCTTCCATCGGGATAAAATCCAGCAACATCTTGAAGGAATAGAAACTCGACTCCAAACGGGCAAAGCTATGCTGAATTGACGAGAACGGTATTGCCCCGGCAAAGAATTGTATCATTCATACGAGTTTGGACATCGTGTTGTTGTGCAGATTTCATTATCAGTGCTTAACCCGGCATATCCTGGTATGATCCTACAAAGACATCTTTGAACAAGGTCTTCTTCATTTTTTAGGACAAGTCAATTCCAAGCTCAGAATTCCTAGTGATTCATTGTGAGGTAGGATCTGTCTATCCTCCTACCCAACCATCCTCAATAAGTTTGGGGGTAAGCTACGCTCTGTGTCAACTTCAAAGTCGTGAGATCCCTCTAAACACATGTCTCGCTCAAAAGGAGATTCTAAGTCTGTAGCAGTGTCATTCATGTCGTTGATATCCAGGGACCTATTGTAGGTACAAAATAATATATAAAGAATGTATGAATTTAAGAATAATTATCTGCACAGTATGATTATGAATGAATGAAAGAATGATTTGGATGGAAGAATAAAAGAATAATCAATGAAAAAATATTAGTTCAAAAGATCGCAAAGATGCATTCCATTAAAATAATGACGTTCAGACATAAGCCTTTTTCACAAAAGACTTCTTGTTGCTCTAGGCTGAAAGCAACAAGTGTGTTTTGAATATTACTCTGAGTAAGCTCTAAATACTACAAAGGTTTCTTTAGAACACTCCCAGGTTTATAAGGGCGAACATCTAATAAGATCCCTTCTTCAGTTGCTTGTGCATTGCATTCACCCCACTCGTCAATTATGATTGGGTAATGGATTTTCCGCAGTGGAGGAATCATCAAATTTAACGATGCCCATACTGATAAGCCTTTCAACCAGTTTCTTAAAGGCAATGCAATTTTCTATGGAATGCCCCGTATTTCTCGCATGATACTCGCATTGTGCATTCGCATCGTGCCATTTGGGGTACGGAGGCTGTGGAGGTTTCGTGTAGAGAGGGGCGACAATACGTGCGTTGAATAAGCTTTGATACAACTCCTTATATGACATCGGAATTGGCGTGAATTGGAGGTTCTCAATGCCTTGCTTCACATACGATTCTTGTCTAGATGAACCTTGCTGACTAGTAATCACCTTTCTTGGCTATGTAATGGATTTGTTGTAGGTGTTCACATTGCTCACCTCATTTTCCTTCTTCTTTAAGTCTGACCTCCTATTATTTTCTCCAGCATCAATCTTTCCACTTCTCACGGCACTTTCAATCATTTCACCGCTCATGACTATGTCTGAAAAACTCTTCGAAGCACTTCCTAACATGTGGGTGATGAACGGGGCCCTCAATGTGTTGATGAAGAGCATCGTCATTTCTTTCTCTAGGAGTGGCGGCTGAACTTGGATAGCGACCTCCCTCCACCTTTGTGCGTATTGCCTAAAACTTTCATTAGGCTTTTTCTCCATATTTTGAAGGGTAATTCTGTCAAGGACCATATCAGCTACATGACTGTATTGTTTCATAAAGGCTTGTGCTAAATCCCTCCAAGAGCTAATCTGGATACGCGTCAATTGATTGTACCACTTAGACGCTGCCCCTGTGAGGCTATCTTGAAAGCAGTGTATGAGCAGTTGGTCGTTGTTGACGTATCCGGCCATACGCCTACAGAACATAGTAATATGAGCTTCTGGGCAGCTGGTCCCATTATATTTCTCGAATTCTGGCATCTTAAATTTGTAAGGAAGTACCAAATCCGGAACTAAACTCAGATCTTTCGCATCTATTCCACGATAGCCGTCGATACTTTCTATCGCCCTAAACTTCTCTTCAATCCATTTCCATTTCTCCTCAAACTGCTTTGGTAACTCCTCCTTCATCTTGTCTTTCTCCGCTACTTCATCGAAGTCCGGGACAACCAGATTATCGTCAGGACTAGAACCAGATCTGACCTGAAGGTTCTTCGGTATTGAAGCGTCACCTTGAAAGTGCTGAGGTCTAATCGAAACAGAAGATCTTCGTGGATGTGGTTCAATCTGAATTTGCGCTTGCGGAGGCGTGTATCCTGGAAAAAAAAGTGGCTCATCATTGTTTCCTTCTTCATCGCAAACCACAGGATTTTTCCCTTTATCCACTCCCTTGGTTATTAATTGCGTCAATTTAGTCATTAGTTCATCCTGAGACTCCTTCATCTTTTGTGCCATGTCTTTCTGGATCTTTTCCATATGTTCTTTCATTTGCACCTGTAACTGGTCTTGCATCTCTTTTTGCGTTTGCTCCAGTTTCTCTAATCTTTGATCCATTTCTTTGGCTTTGCGACGAGTACCGTAAGGATGTTTGGTTGATTGGTTTTCCAGATTAGCTGAAATAATTTTACATAATTAGGGTCACTTCGTGAAAATCTAATGCATATGATGCAATGTAATGCAAATGCATGAAATGAATGCCTAAAGAGACGTTGATTCTGATTCAATTACATTTAGGAAACTTTTCTAGAAAGCAAATTCCCTTACATAAAACGGATACATGTACGACCTCACCCTCATATTCCAAGAAACAACATCGATTTTTTCTTCATCCGCATGTTTGAGGTAATCTCACCAATAGATGCCATTGCTAGCTCATTTTCTTGATCTTGGTTGCGATCCATCATCTGCCCATCTTCATAAGGCTCGTCAGCTTGTTGAAGGCTTTTGGACAATCGTCTCGAATCCCCAGGCCACCAAGCAAGGTCACGAACTCTTCCCTCGCCATTCTTGTGTTTCTCAGAATATGTTTGGGAAGTCGTATTGTTTTCCACTTTATCAAGGAATTCGTATTCCATGACAAGCTTTCTAATTTAGTAATTGGATTTGAATCCATATCTCTTTCCTAAAATGCAAATGCAATGCAATCATAATCAAAACAAAACAAGATCGGTTAGTAAAAAAACAGAAGCAAACAAGGAAAACAAAAAGTACCTAATCAGGTAGATACTAGGGGTTTGGAGTGGCTCTACCTAGGTTAAGTTCCTAAGTCTACTATATGAGGGTTGGTTCTAAAGTAAGGGTACCCGAACCAGCAGATTCCTCGATCCTCACCCATTATAGGCTCATACGGACTGAGTTCAGTTCAGGGGAATACATTTCCCTATGGCCATGCGGAGATGAAAATCTCACGAAGACATAGGTACGGATGTATCCCGAAAGCGATTCACTATCCCATGCGGAGGTGAAAACCTCACGAAGGCGTAGCTTCTCACTCCCACTTAAAAAGGGTGTGACCAACGGTCATGCAATGCAATGTGCAAAAATAAATCTGAACTTAAACACAGCAATTATGAATCACAATGACGAAGATCATAATAAAGATAAATAAAAATACAATGAAAGGATCGTATATTTAAACTAAGTTTTTGATTTTTGACAAAAAGACAAAAAAATAATCAACTCATGGCTTGACTCTCTTATTTAAAGTCCCCAGTGGAGTCGCCAAGCTGTTGACACCATTTTTTGGATGAAAACGGGGTCAACTTGGGTTTTGGAAAATGAAAACAAAAATGGGAGTCGCCACCAATCCTTTTTGAGGTGTGATTGGGTCACCTTGAAAATTGTTGTTTTTAATAAATGATTTGATTTTACTAAAACAACTGTTTTGGTCCACGAAATTTAAAAAAACGGGTTCGGGAGTCGGTTGCGTACGAGGAAGGATTAGCACCCTCGTAACGCCCAAAATTGGTACCTAGTTGACTACTTAATGTCTTAATGTCGAAAATCGAGAACTTTGAAGAATCTAAAAATACGATCCTTGTATTAAAATGAAAATTTTTGGGAAAAAGGGACACGTTCCACGTTAATCGAGAAAGAAAGCATCACATCCAGTAAGTTAGGACACAATGTCTTGAATTCCTGATACGCGGATGAATGAAAAAATTTACTTATTTAAAAGATGTTTAATTATCTCGGGTTTAGAAAAGGGACCATGCCCAGTAAGTTAGGACACGATCTTTTTTTTTTAAAATTCCCGAGATTGTTTAAAAACTTGAGTTTGAAAAGATTCGTATATTTAGATTCATTGTGAAAATCGAAACCCAGTAAGTTAGGGCACGATCTTCTCGAATCTAAACACGAAGTGCCGTTTTTTAAAACAAATTTTGTTATATTGAATGAAATAAAAACACAAAGTCGTAGTAAAAATGTGAAAGCAAATTACATTATTATGCATGGCAAAACTATGATGAATACAAAAGTATAAAAATAATACGGGCAATAATAATAAAATAAAACAAAGAAAAAGAACAAATCGATAACATGCGAAATAATAAACCGTAACATGTAAATAAAATGCGCAAATGCGTACAAATATTATATAAATAAATAATATATACATATAAAAAATATGCATGTGAGATATATAAAAATAAAATAAGATAAATATATATATGTATAGATATAAAAGAAACCGTATATATAAAAAAAAACATCTAAATATGTATACGTATATTCGTGAGGAAAAATGGAAAGTATATAGATATACATATATAAAAGAAAAAGTATTTATGTATATATTAAATAAGTTAGAAACAAATACATATACATATATATATATACATATATAAGCAAATATATAATAATAATATTAATATAATAAGACACATATTTAAAATTACACAAGTAAATATAAATGAAAATATATAATGAGAATAACAAAGATATATATATAACAATAATAATGATAATAATAACAATAACATAAAATTGTTAAAATATGGGCTAAATCGAAATAAAACAAAAGAAACTGGGCGAATTCAAAATAAAAGGGACTAAATTAAAGAGCGCGCCAAAAACGAAGGGATCAAATAGGAAAATAACCCAGCCGCCTCAAAACGCAGCGCAGCAGTGGGCCAAATTGAGAGAAAAACAAAACTTTGTGGCCAAATTGCAAAAATGCAGAAAACTTCCCTGCAAGTACCACAAAATCGGAGGGACCATTGCGCAAATAACCCAAAAGTCAGAAACACGCTGATCCTCCCCTTGGGTCGGGTCACCGCGTGGGTCAGAGACCAAAACGACGCCGTTTTTGGTCTCTGAACCCTAAGCCCAAACGGCGCCGTTTTGAAAACCTTATTTAAGACAATTTTTTTAAAAAAACTCATTCTTTCATTGTTTAGAAAAAAAACTTCAGAGAAAAAAGAAACCTCAGCCCGCCTTTTCCTTTGGCTAAACGGGCCACCCATGACCCTCCCACATGCGGTGGTCGGAGGTTCTAAACGGTCGGTTTTTAACCCCGTTTCAGGGACCAACTAAGGATCGGGCTTTAGACTCGTAGGGCCGAGGAGCGAAACCCCCCAAACGTCGCCCTCGGGGTCCGATCTCGAAGACCCGAAGACGGACTCCGGCGACAACGCAAGCGAAGTGACTCAGGTACCGTTTCGTTTCCTTTTTCTGTTTCTTTGTTTGTAGATGTAGAGAGAAGAAAAAGAAAAATAAACAAATCCGGAACAGGAGAATCGCAAATCACCTTCAAATTTTTTTTGTTTTTTTTATTTCTGAAAGTGTTTTTCTTTTTTGAAGAGGGGAAAACCGCCCCATTTACAATGGTTTTTGAATCAGTTTTTTGAACCAAAAATAATACCCCCCCTTTGCTTGTTGCTGTTGTTCTCTTTATTATTTGCAGGTGAAGCAGGTGGGTAGAGACGTGATGGAGGCATGGAAGGGACGGTGGCAGGTGCGCCATTTGCGCTGACGGCGGCCGAAGTCAGAAGACCCTAGGTGCGGCGCACCTAGGGTTTGTTTTTGCTGTTCATTTTTCTGATTTTGTTGGGCTAGGGTTGTTACGTTATTTGGGTGTTGGGTCTGTTGGGTTTTAGGTTTGTTGTAATGGGTAAATTTGGGTAGATTGGGCTGAAATGGGTTAGGTCAAAATGGGCCTGTACAATAATTATATCCAACTCAATAATAATTCTTTCATAAAAGTAATATTCCGTATTTGGTAATTCGAGACAATCGTGCCCTAACTTACTGGGTTTCGATTTTTCTCCTTTAACCTAAATAACGGAATACTCTTTTAAATCGCGACATGAGTTTTGAAAAATGCTTATTCTCGGAGATACGAGGTGTTGTGCCCTAACTTACTGGGTATGACATTTTGTTACCTCGAAATAAGATTTTTGCAAGTAAAGGCAATATTTGGTGTTCGGGAATTCTAGGAAACGTGTCCTAAGTTACTGGGTTTTGATTTTCCTCGTTCACCTTAACTAACTGAATAACCTTTTGAAATACACGAACTTTTATATAAAAGGCAAGCTCGCTCTCGAAAATTCAAGATGTCGTGTCCTAACTTACTGGATGTGACTTTTATATTGTGAGACGAGAAGGTCCTTAACATTTGAGCATTTTCTTTACAAAGAGGGATCGTATTTTAAATTCTTTCAAGTTTTCAAATTTTCGACACTAAGACACTAATTAGTCAACTAGGTACCAATTTTGGGCGTATCGAGGGTGCTAATCCTTCCTCATGCGTAACCGACTCCCGAACTCATTTTCTGATTTTCGTAGACCAAAAATTATCGTTTTAGTAAATCTTAACTTTTATTAAAAAGATTAATTTAAGGTGATCCGATCACACCTAAAAAAATTGGTGGCGACTCCTGTTTTCGTTTTTTTTCTCCAAGTCGATACCCGATTTTCCTAAAAAATGGTTACGACACTACTGTTTGATCCAAATTGGGTAATGGTCATTGACAAGTCACAACTCTTAAATACCATCACAATAACAAATGGAAAGTGATTGTTGCTGTTGTAAAAAAAAAGTGATGTTGCACTTGTCAAAAAAAAATTTGCAGCAATAAACTTTGATCTCCCACCAAAGACATCGTCTTAGTAAATTTCAATTCTCATTAGTCTAAAGACAAGAAAACACGAGAAATTATAAAGACCAAAAAGTAAAAAAGAGACAAATCTACTAGGTTTTACTGGCTAACCCATTTAAAAGAAAAAATAGATACCCTATAATGAAATTGATCCTAGTCCTTCATAGTACTGGTGCCATTTGATTAAAAAAAAAAAGAGAGGGCATTAGACATTTCTTCTACTTCAATAGTTGAGAAGTCTATACTCCGTAAGACATTGTAGTAAATGTAGTTGACGGTAACAATGGCAACCACATCTATGCACCCTGCCCTGTTATTTTCTATTTCAACTTAGGTACCCTAAGCTGCTTTTTTTTACTCATAAACCCTACCTTGACACGCCTTCTATTGGGTAATTTTACTCCACCTTGACGCTGAAACATCTGCCACCAATGTAATTGCTTCACCTTCCTGTTTTCTTTATGTTGGTTCTTTCCTAGCCATCCCATCCCACTTTTTGAAGCTTTTGATTGCTTTGAGTGCCGAAGGTGCTGCATCAGTCCGTCAACTAGTGCATGAAAATGCCCTACCTGATGCTTGACCGGCGCATTACTCGCCTTTGCTTTTCTTAATTTACCTTCATCAACTTCATTTCTGTTTCTGGGATGAAAAATCTTGTGCAAAGGTGTCCACAAAGATTTGGTGTGCGCACCGTGGGAGCGATCGCCACTATCATGGTGATCGTAACGGTGATGGTGATGGTGATGATGGTGATGAAAAATTAGCCCTAACTTGTTTGTGATCTTCCTCAGCCGTCCGACCCTTCGACCCTCAGCTTTCTCAGGCTCAGAGTCTGTTGGATGGATTAATTTGTGTGTTCTGGAAGGATGCAATCTATCTGATTCACTAGCATCCCTGTAATCACTGCTAATTGATGAACTACTGCTTTCTTCACGTGCTCCATGATCAAACCTACTGGACATTGAAGTTGAACTGTCCTCACTCAGTAAAGAATAAGCCTCATTGTCACTGCTGCCACTACTGCCACTGCCAGAAGTAGAAGACTCCTCAGGTTCTTGCTGATGCAGTAGAATCTTATGCCGCAAAATCCCCATACCGCCTTTTTCCTGTTTGGGTAGAATCTCATGTGCTAGGCTTCTCTTATGACTAAGAGCCTTAGATTCTGTTGACTGGTAAGGTGGTGAAGATCTTAATTTTGATATGGTTGGTGATGATTCTTTCCCTCTATCTATTGAGATCGGAAAGGGAGTTTTTACAGGCATGGGAGACCTCTTGGTGATATCATCCTGCTTAGTTGGAATCCTTAATCCATGAACATAGCAACCAGTATTTTCATTTTGTTTATAGCCATCTGCTTCTAGCATGTCACTCACATTCCAGTTACCTGTCTTTTTATTCACCCTACTATCACTCCTTACAATATGGTTGCAAGTCTGGCCCATCTCCTTGTGTTGAATCCTCCTCCTTTTGCTCGTTATCTCGTCCAACAAGTCATTTGTACTTTGACCTAACACATGACAAATCCCATTTGAGTCATCTTTCTTTCCATTTCTTTGACTGACCAATCCAATTAGCTGCATATCATCCCTATCTGAAAAAGGATCAACATCATGACTTAGTTCATTCTTTTTAACCAAATGTTCTTTTGCTTGTACCATAGGATACACTGATGTAGGCATAGGGGCTTTGGTAGCTTCCGCCAACTTTGATAACAAACGCAAAGCTGAAATGTGGGATTCAATGTGCTTGACTACATTATCGATGTCTTTGGAGAAATTATTTACTGCCTCCCCTCCCTTTTCATACAGATCAGCAAGATTATCTCCAGAAGCTACAGAATTTGAGGAGCTAGAAACTGATTCAATACCTCGCAATCCACAAATACTACTCTGCCTCATTGTTTCATTGCTTTTCAACAGCTCCATATTTGTTTCATTTCTCTCTGACAAATTCTTGTCATCCCCAATGGCTTGATAAAAATGTCCAAGAGGATCACATTGCCAACCTTGTTGCTTAGCATCTTTGCTTAAAATCTTGGCTGTACTGTGCTGCTTCATACTGCTTTTCTTGTTGAACTCACAATTTTTCTTTCTATTTTCAGATTTGTCTAAGGTGAATCTAGATTGCTGCGAGATAACTTCATGAGTTGTTAGCTGGTTAGGATAATCTTCATCTTTCGATGAACTGAATGCAGGGTGCTTTGATTCTTTTACCGAATCACGAATTACATCTGGTGTAGCATTTAAAATATTTGATGAAACACAAGGCCGAGACTCTACTAACCATTTTCCAGATTCAGAAGAGAAGGTATTGCCACAAATACCATGTTCTGCTTCTGCTATTATCTGTCACACAAATCGATTAACAGCAAAGATTACAATCATCGAGAATGAAACGAATCTAAAATCAAACAGAACTATAGATTGCTAGCAAATTGTTGAACAGCATATCACAGTTGGAATAACAATAAGGGAATCATCAATGTTCAACAATTTTGCTATTAAACTTTGAAGAACTCCGAATAGCAAATAATCCGACACAAGTCCGCACATTGACATGGTCCAGATACCTTTATATGTGTCTCCAAAACTCTCTTTGTAGCTCCATCTAGAAGATCCTTGAGTAAGAGCTTTGATCTTTCACCTAACTGTTTACCATCGAAGGAAAAAATATGTACACATGATCAATTAAAAGGGAATGCATATCTTCCAAATTGCTACACTTTTAGCAATTGCCTCAAGATAATGTAAAGACAGTTACAAAGGAAATGGACAATCCACAAATCTTTCAAGAGAAAATGTTGTAGTACAAATCTTCGAAATTCAACAACTAATTGAGAAATTAAGATTCTTCAAAACATAATAAGTGGAAATAGTAGCCCTAACAATTTGAGAACTTACAATCACATTGCTTGTAACATCACCATAACGTATAAGTCCATATAATTCTCTTAAAGCTTCAAGATCAGATTGCAAATCCTTCAGTTCCATCTTGCTTATCGAAACTATGGGAAGAAAGAAATAACCCCCCTAATAAAAAAAAAACAAATTTAAAGACCCGTAGCCTAATTTCTTAGAATGGGTAACAATACAAAATCCAAGTCTATATAAAAGTAAAAAGAAAAAAAAAAGAAAGCAATGAACAAGTAATGTATGCAACAAATTGAATAAAGAAATCAGTAGAAAGTATAGTCAATCAAAATAAGAAAATCCGAATTTACAACCTTTAACGATTCCAGTAAACCTTTCTTCTTCTTCTTCTTCTTCTTCTTCTTCTTCTTCTTCTTCTTCTTCTTCTTCTTCTTCTTCTTCTTCTTCTTCTTCTTCTTTTTTAAATCTCTGGTTTTAAATGTTAATTACCATGCAATCAAACATTGAATTTTCTTAAAAAGAATTTAAAAAAAATCAAATAAAATGGATGCTTACAATTGTATTCAAAGCACAAGAAGGATTACATGTGGGTGATGATTAATCTGCAAATTCAAAACTTCAGAAAACGGTTGCTAACATTCATAGAACGGTTCACTCATATACTATGCACTGTGTATCAAAATAAAAATAAGTATTATACAAATTTGCTACCTAAACTTTTTTTTAGTTCAATTTGATATCCAAATTTATTAAATGTTATACAAATTAGGCAAAATATTAACTATTATTTTTTTTATTATGCTACAAAAATATTTTCAGAATTAAAGGAATTCATGTTAAAAAAAAAAGTATCGAGCTATGCTTAACTAATTAATATTAAATAAAAAGAAAAAAAAGAGTTTTAAAAATCCAAATTAAAAAAAATTCATTATTTTCAATTAATAAAATAATTAATTAAATAAATAAAAGTAAAGTAATTGAACATATAAAATAAAATAAAATTATCATATCATTTGTCACATGTTGGTCATACATTGATTATTTTTATTACCTCATAAAAAAATAACATTGCTAAAAAGTTTGACAAGTTAAAGTACCAAATAGAACAAAAAAAAAAGATTAGTTATCAAATTAGGGAAAAAAGAGAATCAAGTTTAAATAACAAATTGGATCTCAAAAAAGACTTAAGTATTAACTTAAGAAAAAGTGTTAACTTTAGGTACTAAATTAGAAAAAAATATCAAGTTCAAGTACCAAATATTATATTAAACCTTCTGGTTTTTATTCGATGTAATTGTAGTTTAGTTCAAGTACTAGAGATTGGTATTGTACTATTATATATTTAAATTTATGTATATAAATTACATAATATATTAATATATATTAAAAAGTAAATAAAAAAATGGATTGATCTAGGACCTTAAAAGCTCGGCTCATTTTTTAAGACTCATTCTTTTGTCCAAACTCTCTCACATTTTCAATAGGTTTTCAAACTTAGATAGATTACCAACCCATAAACATCTCTAATTGTTACTTACATTAATAAATTATTAGTATTATTTTCTACACTTAAACTTATAATAGTATTTTGAAACAACTTTCAGGGACAAGAATGGATATATAGACATATTTTTCTAGATTGATGAACTATAAAAAAAAACAAATGTTCTTGAAATAACATTTGTTGCTTTGAAAAAGGAATCTACATAAAGTAATTTCATAACTGAGTTAACACTCAATTGATAAGTGTCATCAACTCAACCAAACTCTTAATAATAGCTATATTATGTTACATCCATGAAATGAGTAAAAGAAGACATTTCTACCCTGTTCACAATTCAAACAGGGTTTTTAGTACACTTCGGACTTGTGTATTGGTCAGTTCTCGATTCAACCAGTTCAATTGGTTGATCTGGTTTGGTTTCAACATCCTTAACCTAAACAATATTCTTTCTTCTAAGTTGGTACATAAATTTTCTTTTGGTCACAAATGGTACCTAAATTATTCTTATGTTATCTATTTTACACAAAAATGTTATCCGTTAAAAAATTCTAGCCAATAATAAACTACATGTCATATAAAGTTTAAAAAATATTTTATTTATTTATTTTATTTTCTTTTACATTATTTCTCTCTTTAATTTGTTTTCTTTCTTCTTCCTTTTCAGTCTCTAGCAATGCCAACAATGTTTGAAATTGGTCCTCCCAAGGTCGAGATGCTGGCGATTAATTCCATTTTCAAACTTCACTGCCTACTTGTTCAACCTAACGGGATTGAAAAAGTTCATGCATCAATCAAAATTAGAGTTTTCAGAGCTACACTGGGAACTGGTCCTAAGAGTTGAATAGTTGACTCGAAAATTAATACAAATCAATTGAACCGAGCTTAAAAAATCGATTGAACTAATTTTCTCTATTTTTTAAATATTTTTATTTTTAATGAATTTTTTAAATACATAAAGGAAAATATATTTGTCTTTTTGCTTCATGAAAAATTTTAATTATTTATTTTTTTAAAAATAGAGTTAACAGTTTGAATAATAGTTGAACTTATAAAAATATCAATTATGTTTATATATAACTATTTCTCCAATTGAATCGGTACTCGATTAACTCATGTTACCAACTTAATCAAAAATTTTATACTAAGTATATAGATAGATAATATAGATATAGATATTAATATAAATATAAATTTATTACATTAAATTGTAGAACATGATGCAAGTGAAAAAGGGTTTTTGTAAAAATATAAAAAATTTATAGAAAAATTAAAATAAAAAATTGATTAAAATGGTAAATTTAAGGTTTTATAGACATTGATGCTATTCAACTAGTTAATTAAAACCACAAAAAAAAGTAATTATGAAGAAAATATTTTAAAAAAATGTAAAACGAAATGAGTTATCACTTACCAGTCACTTGCTATGTGAAGATAGTTAGCGAGTAACTTATTCTAGTATTAAATAGAATGCTGAGAGAGTATTTTCAGCCTTTGGGTTCTATGGTGTAGTGGTTAGCACTCTGGACTTTGAATCCAGCGACCTGGGTTCGACTCCCGGTAGGACCTATTTTTCATCTTTTAATTTTTTAAAAGTGAAAAGGAATTCGATGGTCAGGATCCCGCTTCATTGTGTGTTGTGATTTGCAATTTTCATTGAAATATTTATGAAAACACCCAACTTTACTTTCTAATCACTAATAACTCACATGCAATCATTGCTATAAGTTCTAATCATATCTGTTCTTTTGGACAGTCTAAAACTACATAGTTCTTCTCTAACCTATAAATAGAATGATAATACACTTCAGCTCACTCGAACTCACGTTCTCTTGCATTGACAAGAATATTCATACCAATCGAACTAAAACTCAATCAACAAAATTTTTTTTTTTCTTTTAGGAAATAGTATTGTCACAATGAGTCTTATGTAAACACAAAACTCCTGAAAAATTGGAAACTTACCTTTGTTGTCATTGCACATGTAAAGCCTAAACGGACGGAAATCACTATCCCCTCTCAAAGCCTAAACTCTGAATTTGGTGCAATGATTCCTGACTGTTTGTGGATAAAAGCTCAATTCCAGCATATTGCTTTTTGTTGGGTTCGATGGACTACAAATAGAGTAGCTCACTTCATTGCTCAAGCACTTTTATTGTCTCCATCTGCTATTTATTGGGTAGTCCCTCCTTTGACTATAGATTGGATTTCTCTAATGATTTTATTGGATATATAAGGTAAACCTTCACTTTACAGTTGTCAAGGTTCTATGGTGTAGTGGTTAGCACTCTGGACTTTGAATCCAGCGACCTGGGTTCAACTCCCGGTAGGACCTTTTTTCATCTTTAATTTTTTTTATCTACAAGTTAGAAATATTTAAGAGCAATGAAAAAAAATATCCAGTGCTCATTTTCTACAGTACAAGCCTAAATATTAGAGGGACTTGGTCACTTGGACATAACCATTGCTATACAAGAATAAAGTTGAAAATTTTAAAATGTTTGTATCTACTAGTTAAAACATATATAAAAGCATAGGAATTGTTGATGGATCTATTATCTCAACCTTTTGGATATAATCACATATTTTTACTTATTTTATGGTTTAAATCGAATCTTATCCAGGTTAAAAATGGTAATCAAATAAACCCTTCAATAGTGGTGAGTTAGAGATTCAAACTCGGTTTAAATAATGGGGAAGAAGTCCGTTTACCTCTTCTTCTAACCACTTGCTAACCCCATCCTAAACTCAACAAATGCTTAAACTCTCATCATCCAACAAGCGCCACCAAATTTCAAGTTGAAAACAAAAACTACCTTGTTTTGTAGATCAACAAATTTATTAAATGAATTAATGTCTAAGGCCTCAATTACATAATTAGAATGCTTTCCAGTCATTACACCGTATAATATTACTTAATGATGGATCAGCAAGTAGCACATGAGCCCTGAGTAACTCAACTACACCTTCACTACTATTCTGTATTAGCTACTTTTAACAGAAGAATAACTCCAATTATAGCCATAAAACAAGCAATTTAATACATATCTCATCTACATATAAGAATAGATATGTATGAATGACATAGTACACACTTTCAGCTTCTAATGATTTTTGACACGCCCATCTCAACAGTAGCAACTCACTAAATAATTAAACAATACTACATATTGCCATATACCATGATAAGAGAAGAAGAAAAGGAAGCTATGCAATCATGGTGACTGATTACCCTTCCGGCCTCCTCCTGGTGGCTTCTGGCCTGCCCCACTCAATTCTTATGAAGTAGATTATAGAAGACTTTAGGCTTCCTATGGTGTGAGATGCACAAGGCCTGAAACCAAAAATGTGTTCTACATATCAGCAAGCAAAGGGTATAATCAATTCAATAATGCCTTGTGTATGAAGAAAACTCAAATTATTCCAATTTATGAAAAATACCCAAAACAGGAACCAGAAATCTAATTATATACCATTTATCATTTTCTTATTTTGAATAAGAAAGCAACTACATTCAGAGAAGCATGTAGCTTACCTGCATTGCAAATGCTATGTGCATTAATGTGGGTTCTGACCATGGCTTCCCTATAAATTGAAGACCAATTGGCAAACCTTCTTTATCATAGCCAACCTATTAAGGAGACATAGAGAACTGATATTAGTATAAATGTTGTCCCACTATATAAAATCTTAACCAAAGAGAACGGAGTAGTAATAAGTTAGTACAGGAACGGTCACAGCAGGTAGTCCTAAAAAGTTTCCTGCTATCTGATATCGAACAAGGGCAGCTGAAAAGATGATGAAATGGTTAATTTCCATTTAAACATAAAATGCATAATGGAAAAATCTGTCGAAACTCGTACCTCCATTTATGTAATCGAGCTCACCGGTTTTTAGAGCATCATCAAATATTGAGTATGCAGTCACACTGTTTTGAGAATAATAAAATAATCAAAAATAAAAATCTCTTAAGACATTGTAAGATGTTGCAGTTTACAAAGAATCTACCCTGTTGTTGGAGCAACTATGACATCTGCCTTGGCAAATATGTTCTTATGAATCTGCATCTGGCGGTTCCTGCGTATAAAGCCCATATTTATAAGTGTCAACTATAAGAACTTAAATAACAAGTGAATTTTGGAAAAAACTTACCTCATTTTCTGAGCTTTTATGTACTCTTTGCTGTTGAAAGCACCGTATACCCTAAGTGCTACTCTTGCATCCCATCCTAGTTCTGCAAAATCCCTATTTCAACAAGTTTTATACTGTCAGCTTTTGAACTTCTAATATCCCAAACATGAACATAAGGGGATAAATTAGGGTTGAGGTTTGGAACATAACATACAGCTTTTCGAGAGCGGAACTCAGTGAAGTTGTGCATTCGGAGCCAATGGTCAGATAATGGGCCAGCCGCATCGACTCTATCTCTGGTATAGTAACCTCTACAGTCTTGTGAATAATAAACCTTTGCAGATTAGTGAGCAGTCACCTTTTTTTATTAGTTAAAGGAAACTTCCATTGCTAATACCTTCCACTTGTAATGCTCACAAAGCAAGTGCAAAGCATTGGAACAGCATATTCTGATTTCGTCACTGCAATCGTTGAACCACTAATTGAGGCAATTAGTGGTTCAAAAATAGAATGAGAGGTATTAGAAACCGTATCTTTTTAAGCTATAATCAATGATGAAACTGGACTTAAAACTAGTTTTTCATATAATAACATCACTAACCTCTCCATATCTTGCAAACTTGATTTCTGATATTGGATTTGTTGAGTTCAGCAGGGGAAAAAGTAACTTGGGCTGGTAAAGGGAATGCTTAGCAGGGCAATTAATAGGAATCAAGCTAACAAAGGCTAGTGATACTTTACTACAGCTTCAAGTACTTGGAAATTCTAGTAATATTATAGAGATGGGCACTTACAGGTAAAATTGTTGGCTCATGTGATGGAAGTTGGCCACTAATGGCAGCATAGCTAAAAACAGAAAACTAATGTAAATCATATCTAGAACTAACAAAGTAATATATAAAAGTGAAGGAAATGCATTGATACAAGAAAAGGAGAGATTACTTACACAATCAATGCATCCTCTAAGGTGCCTGCTAGTATTCCAACCATTCCTACTGTCCAGTTCAGAGGAAGAACACTGAAAACAACATGAATTTTCTGAAATATTGTCTAAAACTTACATGGAACACAGAGAATTATTTTCCTAAAATAAATTCTCACCCTGTATGAGGTATGCGCCCAAAAGTCGGTTTGAATCCTATAACACCACAAAGGGATGCGGGCATCCGCACAGATCCTACAAGGAAACCACAGAATATGAAGCACAATGGTCCTTTAAACTTATTCACATGATATAATGTTGTACTTAATTATTATGATATATTTTGTGGGTTTTTTTAAGTAAAAGATGAGGAAGTTACCTCCTCCATCCACACCAAGAGCAGCAGGGCATAATCCTGCAGATACTACTGCAGCAGATCCGCTGGAAGAACCACCAGCGATTTTGTTGGGATGATACGGATTTCTGGTAGTCCTGCAGCCTCAGAAAATGAAAACATATCAATATATTTTAAACATGAAGTTTTCGGTATTAGAAAAGGAGAACACACAAGAAAGTTCTCACCCATAGTGAGGATTTATCCCACTTGTTCCTGCTCCAAGCTCATGCATATTAGTCTTTCCAACAATTATAGCACCACAGGATCTGAGCCGCATAACACAGCATGCGTCACCCGTGCAAGGTCTAACCTTGTGCAGCCACTTTGTACCTCCTAAAAGAATCAAGACTCAAATAGGAAGAAACTAAGGATACCGTTATGAAAAAAAAAGCCTATGCAAGTAAAGAACATGGCAAGTGGAGAAATTATGAGACCTGTTGTTGGATATGGAGAACAATCTATTTCATCCTTGATAGCTATTGGGACTCCGTCTAGAGCTGATATCGGATCCCCTGAAGAAAAGGACAATGAGATCCATATGAACTTCTAGATGGTATAGACTAAACATTATACAGTAAAATGAATGTTCACTATTGCCAAGTTTTGAAACCAAACAGTTACCTTGTTTTATGTCTTTATGTTTCAGGAGAATGGAAGCAATAATGTCACAACAGAAAAGCACATTAGGGTATGTAATAGTGATTTAGTTACGCTAAACAGTTACCTCTTTCGTACCGAAGAGTTGATTCTGTAGCTTGTTTCAGGATATCTTCAGCATCATAGTTAATGAAGAAGGACATTGGCAAAGCAGCACGGGAAGATTCATGCACGGCATTTATAAATTGCTCCGCAACCTGTAATATCAAAAATCGATTTTCATGACCATGATAAACTAAAAGTTAACTGTATCAAATATCTAGAAAGCCTCAAATTCTTTCAGGTGGAAATGTAATCATTCATGTAAATGGGAAATCAACTATATGTCATAAACTAAATAGCCAAGAATGATGCCTTCCGGGGAGTTATTTCTCCAGAACTATAGGCTCTTGAATAATCCGCTATTGTCCAGCGTCGGAAGCTGCTGGAATTTGAATCATCTACTGACTTCTCTAAGGTCAAAGGAAGACAATTCATTGCCCGTTGAACTCGTTCTGCTGGCGATGCATCAGAGTCAATTTGTTCAACTTCTTGTTCATTAAGGTCTGTATTGATCAATGCTTAATGAGTTTTAAAATGCTTCCAATATACAGTAATCTACGCATTTGAATCAAAGGTAAAAGAGTATGTAGCACATACATACCAACAAATGGATGCAAAGGAACAAACATAGGTGCCTCCTCCAGCGTTGCATTGGAAACAAGCTGCTCGATGAAAACTTGTTATAACAGAAGTTATATGAAAATTTGAAATCTTATATCTAATATAGTATATAGGTGAAAAGAAGTTCCCTGCAGAAAGTGGTTTATAAAGTTACTTCCCTTTGCCTCATAAACTTAGCCAAATTTGTGGCTAACAGGAGTAAAGAGAGGACAAAGCAGTAAAATGGTAACGAACAAAAAATGTACCAAGTCTCAACTATCGGCCAATTATTCTTTGTGCTTTCTTCCCTATGGAATGAATGAATGAATTACAAGAACAAGTTGCCAAAATGCCATCACATGGGTGTTAGTAAAAGCTTTGAGACCACAATGTCAGACTGACTGTCCCTTGTCGGAAGTACGAGGTAAAAAATGTCGGGATTTCTTTTTTAACCAAAAATAATGGTAAAAATGAAGGTAATAAGTGTGTACCTTGTGAATTAGGTTGTTCCTCTTCAATATATACAACAATAACGTTCCAATGATCCTTGACTCCAGGAACCAAGCAAATATTTTGACAAGAAATCCAGCCATGCGAGGAGCTGTACATCATGTACACAAAACATACACATATTGTAAGATTATGCAATTGAAACATGCTTTTTGCAGTGTAATCATTGAAACCTCAAAGTCAACAAACAGCAGTTTCAAGTAACAAGGGTAGATATAGAAAAGTCTGCAACTTTTTTTGGAATTGTCAGATAAAGTTTCAGTTAGTAGTACTAAAACAAAGAAAAAAAACAGAAACATTCTTAAACAATGAGATGAAGATGAGACAGGACTTGTAATAAGCAAACTTTTGTTGGTTTCTGAATCTGATGTAAAATTAGAAAGAAAACAAAAAGTAAACAGCAAACTGCTGCTGCTGCTGATGATGATGATGGTGAGACCTTTAACATTGGCTTTGAGATAAAACTCATTGCTGTCAGGACCAAGATCAATCTCCTCGACCGGCTTGTAAACAACGCCAGCAGCCTTGAATAGTCCCATTTTACCGGAAAAAAACTTGCAAGAGTGGTGGGTAGTGGTGGTTAGAGCAAGAATGCAACAAGGCAGAGGGTTAAACAAGAAAACAACAGTGTTCAACCAATAAATATATTTTATGATCAACTTGTGTAAGTAACATTGGTTATATAAAATGAAAACTGTCATGAACCTATAAAGTGGCGGAGATGGCAACGGTTTCAGCTATTTAAAAGCGTTTATACCCATAATACCATTATTACACTTATTAAATTGCATGCTTAAATAGGCCTCATTATCAACATTAAACCATGGAAGGTCAATGGATGAAGGACCTCTCTCTTTCCTGTTAACCTGTAACATACCTCCCAACTTTCTTTCATTATATTCGCTTTACAAGGACATGTGTTGAATGCAACAAATATATATACACATATGTTTGAAATGGATATCAGTATTAGTAAACATGAATATTTCTGAGTTCTTAATCGTGTTTATGAAATTAAAAAAACTCTATTGAAAGGTGAATAAACAAGAACTAAAGAAAGGTAGTTTGATTAATTAATTGAGGGTAATTCAATATATATGTATATATATATGGATGATATAATGGATATTTTAGCAATTAAAAGTGAATATAAAAAAGAAATCAAAGATAGTAGGGACTTCAAAGATTAAAAATTTGACCTACAATATGAATTTTTATTATTGAGGGGCCGCATTGAATTTTTGGAAGGGCCATACTAAGTCTATATCTATATGTATTCTACTACAGTATGCCATTTTCATTAAGTTTGGACAGCTTGGAAAGGAGGGAAGAGGCCCTTCAACTTGCATGCCTTACTACCCTTCGCTTTCATATTGTTTCACTTGTAAAATTTTAATAATTATAAGGTTAAACTAGACCTTCACTCACTAAATTATAGTTAAATTTTGTTTTTATCACTTAAATAAAAAAAAGTTAATAAATAATAAATTATTCGAAAATTTTCATTTAAGCCACTAAACTATTCAAAAAATTTTATTTAAATCACTAGGCTGTTAAGTTTTTTTTAAAAAGAAAAGTTCTGCCAGCAAAATTCTAGTGACAATTTGACGATCGGTACGATTGATTAATATCCATCGACAAGTAGAAAAAGGTTTTTTAAATTTTGGTTCATAGATTTTTGACGTCCAAAATTATTTCATGAGAAAAAATAAACTGTGTTGACACCATTTTTTGAATGAAAACGGGGTCGACTTGGATTTAAAAAAAAAAGAATGAAAACGGGAGTCGCCACCAATCCTTTTTTGACGAGGTGTGATCGGGTCACCTCAAAAAAGTAGTTGTTTTTAATAAATGATTTAATTTTATTAAAACAACGATTTTGGTCTACGAAATTCAGAAAAATGAGTTCGGGAGCCGGTTACGCACGAGGAAGGATTAGCACCCTCGATACGCCCAAAATTGGTACCTAGTTGATTAATTAGTGTCTTAGTGTCGAAAATTAAAAATTTGAAGAGTTTTTAAAAAAATACGATTCTTAAAAGAAAATCTGATATCGTGAATTGAAACATAAGATTCTCTTGTTCCGGAGGAATATCACATCCCGCGCGTTAGGACACGATACTCTAAACCATCGAAACCAAGATCACCTTATAGTTTAATGAAACCATACTTTGAAGCTTTAAGAGGATATTTGGCTATTTAGTCAAACGAGAAATCGAAACCCAGCACGTTAGGGCACGTTTTCTCGAGTTTCCAAACGCGAAATATTGTCTTATTTAGAAAAATTTTCCTTTTGGTGTTTAGTGTCAATGCTTGACAAAACAATAACGAATACGACAAGGTGAGCAAAGTAAAGTGAGTAACAACAATGCAATAGGCAAAATGAAATGACGAGGCGATTACATAAACAAAGCATACAAATAAATAAATAGAACTAACATTAAAAAAAAAAGCACAAGTGTACACGAATAAATAAACAAACACCAAATAACAATGATGACAATAAATACAATTATGTAAAAATATATATGCATATATAATTTTAAGCCATAAAATAAGAAATATATATATATATTATAGAATATGAAAACATAGATAAATATATACATATATGTGTAAAAAAATAATATTATAAAAAAAAGGGTACGTATACATGTATAAAAAAAATAAATGTATTAACAATGAATATAATAAGGGTAAGAAAACAAGTATATACACAATATATATGTAACGTGGTACTAAGGACATATATATATATACAATACAGTATTTAAAATAATATTTACGTAATACAAAATATAATATTAAAAGGTATATGTACATACGTAATATATAAATACATATATAATATAATGTTAAAATATTTACATAATACTAAAATATTTAGGTAATATATGCGTATATTGAAAACTAGTAATAATATTACCGAGGTATATACAAATATATCAAGTATATATACGTATTATAAATATATAAATATATAACAAAGCATAAACTAATAAAAATAATAAGAATAATAATAACGATAACATTGGAATATAAAAGAAACAAACATAACATTAATAAAATATTAAAATAAAGTGAAATAAAAATATTAAATATGAGAATATATATAGGTATACCCGTACATAATAAAAATATATACTAATACATAATAATAATAATGGTAATATAAAAATAACAAGGATATTTAATAAAGATATAAAATCAACAAAAAAAGGACTAAAATTGAATTAAAAACAAAGTTGTGGGGCCAATTTGAAATGAAAACAAAGAAAAGGGACTTAATTGTACGCGCGTGAAACGTTGGGGGACCGAAACAACAATTATTCCTTTCCTTTAAAACGCAGCACATTGGCGGGGACTAAATCGAAAAGCGCGAGAAATTATAGGGCCAAATTGAAAACCATAAAAAACTTAATTGTGAAGCATCAGAAAAGCGGAAGGACTGCGCGCATAAATATCCCATTCAAATGAAAACACGCGGATCCTCTAGCGGGTCGGGTCGGATGGGTCGGGCATGGCCAAAACGACGTCGTTTTGGGGCTTAAGTGTAGCCCCCAAAACGACGTCGTTTTGGAGGGCTATATAAGGCCTAAACTAACCAAAAAAAATCATTTGGGGAGAGGGAAAGGAAAAAAAAGAGAGAGGGAAGGGAGAAGGGAGAGAGAAGGGAGGGGAATCCGGCCAGGGGCCGGTCACCGGACGGCCACCGGAGGCTCGCCGGCGCCGGCGTGCGGTGGCCGGAAAAGGTAAAAAAATATTTTTTTTATTTTTTTTTGTTATTTGTTCTTGGTCTTAGAATATATAGATTTTAGGTTTATATTAACTTCAAAAATGTATAGATATGTATATAGAAATCGAAAAAAAAAGTAACCTTTTCCGTTTGCCTTTCCTTTTTTCCGAATGCTTGCTATCTCAGAGATCTATGTATTTTTTTTAAAACTCTAACTTCTGCTTTTTTGTATTCAAATGCCGAAAAAACAAACAAAAAAAAGAATAAGAACCCAAAGAAAAAAAACCCCCCGTTTTCGTTTTTTATTTCGGGTTTTATAACCCATTTTACATCCTTTTTCTATTATTCTATCCTGTTTTTTGTCTTGATCTTGCAGGGTATGGAGGTGCTGGTAGTGGAGGAGGAGCAGGTGGCCGACATGGTGGCATGGAGAGCTGGGCGTGGCAGAAGAGGAGGCCACGCGAGGCATGCGGCGGCCAGCTAGGGTTTGCTGCTGAATTTTGCTGAAAAATGTTTTAGATTTTGGGCCATTTGGGCTTTAGGATTTTGATTTGTTTGGGTTTGAATTTTGGGTCAGAGTTTGGGTTTGTAAATGGGCTGTTACTTTTGGGTTTATTATTTTTATTTTGTTTTTGTTTTGCACTGGGCCCGGGCAAAATGGGCTCATACAGCTGCCCCTCTTTGCTCATTTTCGTGTAACGAGAATAGAGCAAAGACATCAAAAGGGCCAATTTTGCCCGGTCTTGCCGAGTCTTGACTTTTTGGTGCTCATCTTCTTCAAATAGCCTTATTCCAACCTGCCACGTCTTGTTGCTTCGATCCACTCTACTGCAACTTCAGATACGCCTTGTAGCTTCAATCTACTCTGCTACGACTCCATGGGGATGAGATTTGTGTTTTTAGTCTGCTCCACTACTATTTAGGGAGATAAGACTGTGGTTTCGATCTATTCTACTGTCAAATGCAGGGAGATAGAGTTATCAGCTTCAATGTACTCCACTGTAGTCACAGGGAGGTAAAATCTGCCATCTTTGATCTGTTTCGCTGCCAAATACAGGAAGGCAAGATCTGCAATCTTCGATCTACTTCACGCCAATACACGAAGATAAGATCTATTTTTTTTTCGATCTACTTCACCACCAGTATGGGAAGACAAGATCTGCATCGTCAATCCACTTCCTACCAATATAGGAAGACCGGATCTGCTACCTTTGATCTACTTCACGCCAATACATGAAGACAAGATCTGCTTTCTGCAATCTACTTCGCCACCAATATGGGAATACAAGATCTGCATCTTTGATCCACTTCCTACCAATATAGGAAGATATGATCTGCTACCTTTGATCTACTTCACGCCAATACATGAAGACAAGATCTGCTTTCTTCGATCTACTTTGCCACCAATATGGGAAGACAAGATCTGCATCTTCGATCCACTTCCTACCAATATAGGAAGATAGGATCTGATACCTTCGATCTACTTCGCCACCAATATGGGAAGACAAGATCTACTTTCTGCAATCTACTTCGCCACCAATATGGGAAGACAAGATCTGCATCTTCGATCCACTTCCTACCAATATAGGAAGATAGGATCTGCTACCTTCGATCTACTTCGCCGCCAATATGGGAAGACAAGATCTGCATCTTCGATCCACTTCCTACCAATATAGGAAGATAGGATCTGCTACCTTCGATCTACTTCACGCCAATACATGAAGACAAGATCTGCTTTCTGCGATCTACTTCGCCACCAATATGGGAAGACAAGATCTGCATCGTCGATCCACTTCCTACCAATATAGGAAGACAAGACCTACTATCTTTGATCTACTTCACGCCAATACATGAAGACAAGATCTGCTTTCTGTGATCTACTTCACCACCAATATGGGAAGACAAGATCTGCGTCGTCGATTCGCTTCCAATCATTATAGGAAGATAGGACCTGTTATCTTTGATCTACTTCACGCCAATACATGAAGACAAGATCTGCTTTCTGCGATCTACTTCGCCACCAATATGGGAAGACAAGATCTGCATCTTGGATCCACTTCCTATCAATATAGGAAGATAGGACCTGCTATCTTCGATCTACTTCACGCCAATACATGAAGACAAGATCTACTTTCTTCGATCTACTTCGCCACCAATATGGGAAGACAAGATCTGTATCTTGGATCCACTTCCTATCAATATAGGAAGATAGGACCTGCTATCTTCGATCTACTTCACGCCAATACATGAAGACAAGATCTGCTTTCTGCGATCTACTTCGCCACCAATATGGGAAGACAAGATCTGCGTCGTCGATCCACTTCCTACCAATATAGGAAGATAGGATCAGCTATCTTCGATCTACTTCTTGCCCCGGGAGATAGAACTATCAGCTTCAATGTACTCCACTGTAATCAGGGAGGTAAAATCTACCGTCTTCAACCTGCTTTGCTGCCAAATACAGGAAGGCAAGATCTGCAATCTTCAATCTATTCCACTGCCAAATACAGGGAGATAGAGTTATCGGCTTCAATGTACTCCACTGTGGTCAGGGAGGTAAAATCTACCATCTTTGATCTGCTTCGCTGCCAAATACAGGAAGGCAAGATCTGCAATCTTCAATCTATTCCACTGCCAAATACAGGGAGATAGAGTTATCGGCTTCAGTGTACTCCACTGTGGTCAGGGAGGTAAAATCTGCCATCTTTTGATCTGCTTCGCTGCCAAATACAGGAAGGCAAGATCTGCAATCTTCAATCTATTCCACTGCCAAATACAGGGAGATAGAGTTATCGGCTTCAATGTACTCCACTGTGGTCAGGGAGGTAAAATCTGCCATCTTTGATCTGCTTCGCTGCCAAATACAGGAAGGCAAGATCTGCAATCTTCAATCTATTCCACTGCCAAATACAGGGAGATAGAGTTATCGGCTTCAGTGTACTCCACTGTGGTCAGGGAGGTAAAATCTGCCATCTTTTGATCTGCTTCGCTGCCAAATACAGGAAGGCAAGATCTGCAATCTTCAATCTATTCCACTGCCAAATATAGGGAGATAGAATTATCGGCTTCAATGTACTCCACTGTAGTTACATGGAGGTAAAATCTGCCATCCTTGATCTTCAATCTATTCCACTGCCAAATACAGGGAGATAGAGTTATCGGCTTCAATGTACTCCACTGTAGTCAGGGAGGTAAAATCTGCCATCTTTGATCTGCTTCGCTGCCAAATACAGGAAGGCAAGATCTGCAATCTTCAATCTATTCCACTGCCAAATACAGGGAGATAGAATTATTGGCTTCAATGTACTCCACTGTGGTCAGGGAGGTAAAATCTGCCATCTTTGATCTGCTTCGCTGCCAAATACAGGAAGGCAAGATCTGCAATCTTCAATTTATTCCACTGCCAAATACAGGGAGATAGAATTATCGGCTTCAATGTACTCCACTGTTGTCAGGGAGGTAAAATCTGCCATCTTCGATCTGCTTCGCTGCCAAATACAGAAAAGCAAGATCTGATATCTTCAACCAGCTCTGCTACAAACGACAGAGGCAAGGTTTATCTTCGATCTGCTTCGCTGTCAGTGCAGGAAGGCAAGATCTGCTATCTTCAACCAGCTCTACTACAAACGAGAGTGGCAAGGTTTGTCTTCGATCTGCTTCGCTGTCAATGAATGAAGGCAAGATCTGCTATCTTCAACCAGCTCTACTACAAACGAGAGTGGCAAGGTTTGTGTTCGATCTGCTTCGCTGTCAATGCAGGAAGGCAAGATCTGCTATCTTCAACCAGCTCTACTACAAACGAGAGTGGCAAGGTTTGTTTTCGATCTGCTTCGCTGTCAATGCTGGAAGGCAAGATCTGATAACTTCAACCACCTCTGCTACGACCGAGAGAGGCAAGGTTTATCTTCAATTTTTACTGATCTGTTCTCTAGGGAACATGACATGTATAATGAACCTAATTATGCCTAATGATTAGGATGGCATGATCAAAATGAATCAAATGCTCCTAACTAGACATGTGTGAATGGTATTTGAATGAATGCAGAATGTCGTGAAAATAATTCCTTAATGCTTAGGTTATCATCGTTCAAAAGCTTATTGAGGCTTTATCACTAACGTGTCGCAATGCCTTCTTGACCAGCCGGCATTTCCAAAGAAACACGTAATCTGATTGCCCCCACTGTGAACATCGTAGTTCAATCCATTGTGACATAAAATTTGTACCATCAATCTCCTACTGTAACCCAAGGGTAGAAAGATATGGCTTTTTTCAATCTTCTCCTATCGTAATTCAAGGGTATAAGATTTAAATCCTTCTGGTCCCTTACATCATTCCCAAGGTGTCGTACCAAAGACTCATGCGCAAACAAGGGCTCTCCTTCCCGAGGTAACCTCTTCCTATTGCCTGAAGATCATCACTTTCTTGTTTATTCAAGCTTTGTCACCAACATGGCATCTTGTCAATCAACGCATTTGACAACAAAAATCCAAAGAGAAAGTCTAAATTTAGACTATTCCTTCCCAAATTTCCAACCTTTAAATTTGGAGTGTTCTAAACAATTGTCCTGCTTCAGGCTCCTATATTATTTAGAAACTTTTCAGAGTAATATGCAAAACTTCCTTCGTGAAAATTTTATTAGTCCATTAATCATTATTCCAATGCAACATGCTTGCAAAAGATCATAACGATAGATAAAATAGAATTGATTTGAGAGCATAGCTCAAAATGGATAAACTATCAAGGATAGCAAGAATAAAATGGGAATTAATTGGGAACACGTATCTTGAAAAAGAATGAAGTATTCCAAGAGAAAAAAAAGTATGAGGACAAGATGCCCCAGATATCGTAGCTTGAACTTCTCTATACCAACTCTTTGAAAGACCATTCTGTGTTTGACATGTGTTTAGGAGATCTACAAGACTTTGTCGATGCCCCAAGATGCTACCTACCCTTTCCTGTTGAATCAGGTATAGCAAGATCATTACATGCCCGGATTTGATCAAAATTTGAGCTGCTCTGATCGCCTCATGCCCCAATTTGATCCAAAATTTGAGTCGCCCTTTTTTTGGGTTTTCAACTCAAGCCCCTCTGGTCTCAAGGCGCCCTTTGTGGGTTTTCACCTTGGCCTCTCCTTTTTTACTCATTTTCTTTTCTTCTTTTCATTAATTTTCCTTTTTTTTAAGTGAAGTATTTGTTCCTTGAATCAAAATTCTTAAGATTAGGCAAGTTCTTGCCATCTATCTTGGTCATACCGACACTCTTCCAGACAAAGCCTTCCACATAAGGTCCTCCTGGCTTGGCATCTACTTTCTTCTGAAGTCCCTTTTGTATGGGAAGGATCTTCTTTGATATCGGGTCCCCCTTGTGGAATTCTCTAGAGCAAACCTTGTTTTGGTGAACTTATACCATTTGTTTTTGGTACATTTGACCATGATAGATATTTTGAACATTCCTCTCCAACCAGGATTGGATCCAAAAAACTCAAAGAGAAGGAAATCTCGACCTCAATAGGTGAAACCGCGATAAGCCCAAAAAGAGGGCGTTGCCCTGAGAGAGTTTTTTTGGCGATATGGTGTTAATCTTGAACAGACTGCAAACTTATTATATTTTGCTCTTGTTCAAATTTAGTGCATTGTCAAATATGATTCTTTTCGACTTTTCGTGATTTTTCAAAAAATTTACTGTCGACTTCGTGACATTGGCATATGAAGCAGCTTCTTCCCGTGAAGATAAACTAATGACCGCCAGACCTTTTTTTGGCGAGATCGACCTAATAACCTTCATGCCTCACATGGACTCCATTGATTTTTCGTAAGGTGGAATCTGTTTTCACCTTGTTCTACCCTCCTCAATAAGTACGGAGATAGGCCACAATCTATGTCATCTTCGAAGTCATGAGATTCCTCTAAACACATGTCTCGCTCAAAAGGAGATTCTGAATCTGTAGTAGTGTCATTCATGTCGTTGATATTCAGGGACCTGTTGTTGGTGCAAAAGAATATACAAAGAATGTAATAATTATCTGTACAGTATGATTATGAATGAATGAATGATTTGGAAGAAAGAATGAAAGATTAAAAATAATTATTCATAAAGAATGAAAGAATATTAGCTCAAAAATGATCGCAAAGATACATTTCATTAAAATAACGACGTTCAGACATGAGCCTATTTCACAAAAAAAATTCATATTGCTTCAGGCTAAAAGCAACAAGTTTGTTCTGAATATTACTCTAAGTAGGCTCTAAATACTACAGAGACTTCTTTTACAGTCTGATTTATTTAGAACACTTCCAAGTTTATGAGGGCAGACATCTGACAAAGTTCCCTCTTCAGTTGTGTCTTCATGCATGTCATTGATGTGAACACTTCCCAATATCTATTCATACATCGTATTCACCTTATTGTCAATCATGATTGGGTAGCAGATTTTCTGCAGTAGATGAGTCACCCAACTTGACAATACCCATGTTGATGAGTTTTTCAACTAGTTTTTTGAAGGTGATGCAATTCTCTATTGAGTGCCCCGTAATTCCTGCGTGGTAGTCACAGTGTGTGTTCGCATTATACCACTTTGGATATGGAGGTTGTGGGGGTTTTGAGTAGGAAGGGGAAACAACATGCGCATCGAATAAATTTTGATACAACTCTTCATACGACATTGGAATTGGTGTGAACTGAAGGTTCTCAGTACCTGGTTTCACTCCAGGTTCTTGTCTCAATGAGCCTTGTTGGTTAGTGACCATTTTTCTTGGCTGATTCACCGTAATTGGTTTTGAATAACCCTTGCTATATGTACTCGTGTTGTTCACCTCATTGTCTTTGTGCTTTGGGGTTGATCTCTTGATGCCTTCTTCCGCATCTATCTTCCCACTTCTTATTGCATTTTCAATCATTTCACCAGACATCACTACATCTGAGAAGCTCATGGTAGCACTTCCTAACATGTGGTTAATGAACGGTGCTTTCAGAGTGTTGATGAAAAGCATCGTGGTTTCTTTCTCTAAAAGAGGTGGCTGGACCTGTGTCGCGACCTCTCTCCATCTTTGGGCATATTGCCTAAAGCTCTCACTTTGCTTCTTTTCCATGTTCTGCAATGTGATTCTATCGGGTGTCATATCTGTCACATGGTTGTACTGCTTTATGAAAGCCTGTGCTAAGTCCTTCCATGAATGGATGTTGACGCGACTTAACTGGTTGTACCACTTAGCTGCAGACCCGATCAGACTGTCCTGGAAGCAGTGGATCAACAGTTGATCATTGTTGATGTATCCTGTCATTCTTCGACAGAACATAGTTATATGAGCTTCAGGACAACTAGTCCCGTTGTACTTTTCAAACTCCGGCATTTTGAATTTGGGAGGGAGTACTAGATCAGGTACCAAACTCAAGTCCTTGGCGTCGACTCCACAATGGTAGTCGGTGTTCTCCATGGCTCTAAATTTCTCCTCTAGCCATCTACATCGGTCCTCAAGTTGTTTTGACAAGTCCGTTTTTGCTTTCTCCATCTCTGCCATGTTATCGAGATCAGGAAACACGGGGTTGGTAGGATTATCACCGGGATTAGAACCCGAGCCTATTGGAAAGTTCATCGATGCCGGGGCACCGACCTGGTATTGGGATCTAATGGTAACAGGTGCCCTCTGCGGTTACACCTCTGGTTGCACTTGGATGTTAGTTGGGGTGAAACCTGGAGGATAGGCAGGGTCATCGTGATCATCCCCAGCATCAACTAAAGGGCCTTTTCCTTTGTCATTCCTTACAGTCAATAACTGCTTTAATTGGTTCATCACAGTGTTCTGGGATTCTAACATGTCTTGCTGGATTTTTTCCAGTCGTTTGTGCATCTGATCTTGCATCTCTCGTTGCAACTGTTCCAATCTTTCCAACCTTTGATCCATTGCTTTCGTTTGGCGACGAGTACCGTAGTGATATTTGATTAGATTTTTGTTGGTTTCCAGGGTAACTGAAATAATTTTACCTAGTTAGGGTCACTTCGTGAAAGTCTAATGCATATGATGCAATGTAATGCAAATGCATGAAATGAATGCCTAAAGAGACGTTGATTCTGATTCAATTACATTTAGGAAACTTTTCTAGAAAGCAAATTCCCTTATATAAAACGGATACATGTACGACCTCACCCTCATATTCTAAGAGACAACATCGATTTTTTCTTCATCCGCATGTTTGAGGTAATCTCACCAATAGATGCCATTGCTAGCTCATTTTCTTGATCTTGGTCGCAATCCATCATCTGCCCATCTTCATAAGGCTCGTCAGCTTGTTGAAGGCTTTTGGACAATCGTCTCGAATCCCCAGGCCACCAAGCAAGGTCACGAACTCTTCCATCGCCATTCTTGTGTTTCTCAGAATATGTTTGGGAAGTAGTATTGTTTTCCACTTTATCAAGGAATTCGTATTCCATGACAAGCTTTCTAATTTAGTAATTGTATTTGAATCCATATCTCTTTCCTAAAATGCAAAATGCAATGCAATCATAATCAAAACAAAACAAGATCGGTTAGTAAAAACATAAGCAAGCACAGAAAACAAAAAGTACCTAATCAGGTAGATACTAGGGGTTTGGAGTGGCTCTACCTAGGTTAAGTTCCTAAGTCTACTATATGAGGGTTGGTTCTAAAGTCAAGGTACCCGAACCAACAGATTCCTCGATCCTCACCCATTATAGGCTCATATGGACCGAGTTCAGTTCAGGGGAATACATTTCCCTATGGCCATGCGGAGATGAAAATCTCACGAAGACATAGGTACGAATGTATCCCGGAAGCGATTCACTATCCCATGCGGAGGTGAAAACCTCACGAAGGCGTAGTTTCTCACTCCCACTTAAAAGGGTATGACCAACGGTCATGCAATGCAATGTGCAGAGGTATAAAATAAAATACAGAAAAAAATATAACTCAAAACAAAAGAGATGCAATGAGAGGATCGTAAATTTAAATCGAATTTTCCACTTTCAACAAAAAGACAAGAAATAATCAACACGTGGCTTGACTCTCTTATCGTGCCCAGTGGAGTCGCCAAGCTGTTGACACCATTTTTTGAATGAAAACGGGGTCGACTTGGATTTAAAAAAAAAGAATGAAAACGGGAGTCGGCACCAATCCTTTTTTGACGAGGTGTGATCGGGTCACCTCAAAAAAGTAGTTGTTTTTAATAAATGATTTAATTTTATTAAAACAACAATTTTGGTCTACGAAATTCAGAAAAATGAGTTCGGGAGCCGGTTACGCACGAGGAAGGATTAGCACCCTCGATACGCCCAAAATTGGTACCTAGTTGATTAATTAGTGTCTTAGTGTCGAAAATTAAAAATTTGAAGAGTTTTTAAAAAAATACGATTCTTAAAAGAAAATCTGATATCGTGAATTGAAACATAAGATTCTCTTGTTCCGGAGGAATATCACATCCCGCGTGTTAGGACACGATACTCTAAACCATCGAAACCAAGATCACCTTATAGTTTAATGAAACCATACTTTGAAGCTTTAAGAGGATATTTGGCTATTTAGTCAAACGAGAAATCGAAACCCAGCACGTTAGGGCACGTTTTCTCGAGTTTCCAAACGCGAAATATTGTCTTATTTAGAAAAATTTTCCTTTTGGTGTTTAGTGTCAATGCTTGACAAAACAATAACGAATACGACAAGGTGAGCAAAGTAAAGTGAGTAACAACAATGCAATAGGCAAAATGAAATGACGAGGCGATTACATAAACAAAGCATACAAATAAATAAATAGAACTAACATTAAAAAAAAAAAGCACAAGTGTACACGAATAAATAAACAAACACCAAATAACAATGATGACAATAAATACAATTATGTAAAAATATATATGCATATATAATTTTAAGCCATAAAATAAGAAATATATATATATTATAGAATATGAAAACATAGATAAATATATACATATATGTGTAAAAAATAATATTATAAAAAAAAGGGTACGTATACATGTATAAAAAAAATAAATGTATTAACAATGAATATAATAAGGGTAAGAAAACAAGTATATACACAATATATATGTAACGTGGTACTAAGGACATATATATATATATACAATACAGTATTTAAAATAATATTTACGTAATACAAAATATAATATTAAAAGGTATATGTACATACGTAATATATAAATACATATATAATATAATGTTAAAATATTTACATAATACTAAAATATTTAGGTAATATATGCGTATATTGAAAACTAGTAATAATATTACCGAGGTATATACAAATATATCAAGTATATATACGTATTATAAATATATAAATATATAACAAAGCATAAACTAATAAAAATAATAAGAATAATAATAACGATAACATTGGAATATAAAAGAAACAAACATAACATTAATAAAATATTAAAATAAAGTGAAATAAAAATATTAAATATGAGAATATATATAGGTATACCCGTACATAATAAAAATATATACTAATACATAATAATAATAATGGTAATATAAAAATAACAAGGATATTTAATAAAGATATAAAATCAACAAAAAAAGGACTAAAATTGAATTAAAAACAAAGTTGTGGGGCCAATTTGAAATGAAAACAAAGAAAAGGGACTTAATTGTACGCGCGTGAAACGTTGGGGGACCGAAACAACAATTATTCCTTTCCTTTAAAACGCAGCACATTGGCGGGGACTAAATCGAAAAGCGCGAGAAATTATAGGGCCAAATTGAAAACCATAAAAAACTTAATTGTGAAGCATCAGAAAAGCAGAAGGACTGCGCGCATAAATATCCCATTCAAATGAAAACACGCGGATCCTCTAGCGGGTCGGGTCGGATGGGTCGGGCATGGCCAAAACGACGTCGTTTTGGGGCTTAAGTGTAGCCCCCAAAACGACGTCGTTTTGGAGGGCTATATAAGGCCTAAACTAACCAAAAAAAATCATTTGGGGAGAGGGAAAGAAAAAAAAAGAGAGAGGGAAGGGAGAAGGGAGAGAGAAGGGAGGGGAATCCGGCCAGGGGCCGGTCACCGGACGGCCACCGAAGGCTCGCCGGCGCCGGCGTGCGGTGGCCGGAAAAGGTAAAAAAAATATTTTTTTTTATTTTTTTTTGTTATTTGTTCTTGGTCTTAGAATATATAGATTTTAGGTTTATATTAACTTCAAAAATGTATAGATATGTATATAGAAATCGAAAAAAAAAGTAACCTTTTCCGTTTGCCTTTCCTTTTTTCCGAATGCTTGCTATCTCAGAGATCTATGTATTTTTTTTAAAACTCTAACTTCTGTTTTTTTGTATTCAAATGCCGAAAAAACAAACAAAAAAAAGAATAAGAACCCAAAGAAAAAAAACCCCCCGTTTTCGTTTTTTATTTCGGGTTTTATAACCCATTTTACATCCTTTTTCTATTATTCTATCCTGTTTTTTGTCTTGATCTTGCAGGGTATGGAGGTGCTGGTAGTGGAGGAGGAGCAGGTGGCCGACATGGTGGCATAGAGAGCTGGACGTGGCAGAAGAGGAGGCCACGCGAGGCATGCGGCGGCCAGCTAGGGTTTGCTGCTGAATTTTGCTGAAAAATGTTTTAGATTTTGGGCCATTTGGGCTTTAGGATTTTGATTTGTTTGGGTTTGAATTTTGGGTCAGAGTTTGGGTTTGTAAATGGGCTGTTACTTTTGGGTTTATTATTTTTATTTTGTTTTTGTTTTGCACTGGGCCCGGGCAAAATGGGCTCATACAGCTGCCCCTCTTTGCTCATTTTCGTGTAACGAGAATAGAGCAAAGACATCAAAAGGGCCAATTTTGCCCGGTCTTGCCGAGTCTTGACTTTTTGGTGCTCATCTTCTTCAAATAGCCTTATTCCAACCTGCCACGTCTTGTTGCTTCGATCCACTCTACTGCAACTTCAGATACGCCTTGTAGCTTCAATCTACTCTGCTACGACTCCATGGGGATGAGATTTGTGTTTTTAGTCTGCTCCACTACTATTTAGGGAGATAAGACTGTGGTTTCGATCTATTCTACTGTCAAATGCAGGGAGATAGAGTTATCAGCTTCAATGTACTCCACTGTAGTCACAGGGAGGTAAAATCTGCCATCTTTGATCTGCTTCGCTGCCAAATACAGGAAGGCAAGATCTGCAATCTTCGATCTACTTCACGCCAATACACGAAGATAAGATCTGTTTTTTTTTTCGATCTACTTCACCACCAGTATGGGAAGACAAGATCTGCATCGTCAATCCACTTCCTACCAATATAGGAAGACCGGATCTGCTACCTTTGATCTACTTCACACCAATACATGAAGACAAGATCTGCTTTCTGCAATCTACTTCGCCACCAATATGGGAAGACAAGATCTGCATCTTTGATCCACTTCCTACCAATATAGGAAGATAGGATCTGCTACCTTCGATCTACTTCACGCCAATACATGAAGACAAGATCTGCTTTCTTCGATCTACTTTGCCACCAATATGGGAAGACAAGATCTGCATCTTCGATCCACTTCCTACCAATATAGGAAGATAGGATCTGATACCTTCGATCTACTTCGCCACCAATATGGGAAGACAAGATCTGCTTTCTGCAATCTACTTCGCCACCAATATGGGAAGACAAGATCTGCATCTTCGATCCACTTCCTACCAATATAGGAAGATAGGATCTGCTACCTTCGATCTACTTCCCCGCCAATATGGGAAGACAAGATCTGCATCTTCGATCCACTTCCTACCAATATAGGAAGATAGGATCTGCTACCTTCGATCTACTTCACGCCAATACATGAAGACAAGATCTGCTTTCTGCGATCTACTTCGCCACCAATATGGGAAGACAAGATCTGCATCGTCGATCCACTTCCTACCAATATAGGAAGACAAGACCTACTATCTTTGATCTACTTCACGCCAATACATGAAGACAAGATCTGCTTTCTGTGATCTACTTCACCACCAATATGGGAAGACAAGATCTGCGTCGTCGATCCGCTTCCAATCATTATAGGAAGATAGGACCTGTTATCTTTGATCTACTTCACGCCAATACATGAAGACAAGATCTGCTTTCTGCGATCTACTTCGCCACCAATATGGGAAGACAAGATCTGCATCTTGGATCCACTTCCTATCAATATAGGAAGATAGGACCTGCTATCTTCGATCTACTTCACGCCAATACATGAAGACAAGATCTACTTTCTTCGATCTACTTCGCCACCAATATGGGAAGACAAGATCTGTATCTTGGATCCACTTCCTATCAATATAGGAAGATAGGACCTGCTATCTTCGATCTACTTCACGCCAATACATGAAGACAAGATCTGCTTTCTGCGATCTACTTCGCCACCAATATGGGAAGACAAGATCTGCGTCGTCGATCCACTTCCTACCAATATAGGAAGATAGGATCAGCTATCTTCGATCTACTTCTTGCCCCGGGAGATAGAACTATCAGCTTCAATGTACTCCACTGTAATCAGGGAGGTAAAATCTGCCGTCTTCAACCTGCTTTGCTGCCAAATACAGGAAGGCAAGATCTGCAATCTTCAATCTATTCCACTGCCAAATACAGGGAGATAGAGTTATCGGCTTCAATGTACTCCACTGTGGTCAGGGAGGTAAAATCTGCCATCTTTGATCTGCTTCGCTGCCAAATACAGGAAGGCAAGATCTGCAATCTTCAATCTATTCCACTGCCAAATACAGGGAGATAGAGTTATCGGCTTCAGTGTACTCCACTGTGGTCAGGGAGGTAAAATCTGCCATCTTTTGATCTACTTCGCTGCCAAATACATGAAGGCAAGATCTGCAATCTTCAATCTATTCCACTGCCAAATATAGGGAGATAGAATTATCGGCTTCAATGTACTCCACTGTAGTCACATGGAGGTAAAATCTGCCATCCTTGATCTTCAATCTATTTCACGCGGTGGCCGGAAAAGGTAAAAAAAATATTTTTTTTATTTTTTTTTGTTATTTGTTCTTGGTCTTAGAATATATAGATTTTAGGTTTATATTAACTTCAAAAATGTATAGATATGTATATAGAAATCGAAAAAAAAAGTAACCTTTTCCATTTGCCTTTCCTTTTTTCCGAATGCTTGCTATCTCAGAGATCTATGTATTTTTTTTAAAACTCTAACTTCTGTTTTTTTGTATTCAAATGCCGAAAAAACAAACAAAAAAAGAAGAAGAACCCAAAGAAAAAAAACCCCCCGTTTTCGTTTTTTATTTCGGGTTTTATAACCCATTTTACATCCTTTTTCTATTATTCTATCCTGTTTTTTGTCTTGATCTTGCAGGGTATGGAGGTGCTGGTAGTGGAGGAGGAGCAGGTGGCCGACATGGTGGCATGGAGAGCTGGGCGTGGCAGACGAGGAGGCCACGCGAGGCATGCGGCGGCCAGCTAGGGTTTGTTGCTGAATTTTGCTGAAAAATGTTTTAGATTTTGGGCCATTTGGGCTTTAGGATTTTGATTTGTTTGGGTTTGAATTTTGGGTCAGAGTTTGGGTTTGTAAATGGGCTGTTACTTTTGGGTTTATTATTTTTATTTTGTTTTTGTTTTGCACTGGGCCCGGGCAAAATGGGCTCATACAAACTGCAGAAAAGAATGAAAAAGAAAGTTTTTAATTGGTGTAGGCGATATGAACAAAGAAAGCCATATAACATTGATTTTAACAGTTCAATGGCTTAAATAAAAACTTTTGAATAGCTCAATGATCAAATTGTAATTTTTTTTCCTTAGGTGATAAAAATGAAAAACTTACCTGTAATTTAATGACAAGTTGTGTAAGTTACTATAATTTTAGAGAAAATTATTTTATGGACCTTCCTACCACATCATCCATGGTCCTTCCCAATTATTTAATGACATTTTAGCAATTTTTTTTCCATGTTATTGACACATAATTTTAGTAAATTTTTATCTTGAACCTAAAAACCTAAATCCCAAACATTAACCATAAACCCTAAACTCCAAACTCAAACCCTGAACCTCAAACCTCAAATCTCAAACATTGATGAGCATCGAATCATAAATCTTAAATCCTAAACTTTGAATATTGAACCCATTTATGATTCGAGGTAAAAAAAATTACCAAAATTATATGTCAATAATATGAAAAAAAAATTATTGAAATGTCATTAAATAATTGAAAAAAGACCATAGATGATATGGTGGGAACTAGGAAGAGTCTATAAAATAATTTCTCAACCTTAAACCCCGAACCTCAAAATACAAAAAATTACATATTAATGATATACAAAAAAAAACTACTGAAATATCATTAAACAATTTAAAAAAAAAGGAAAAAATTTCACCTGATTATAAAACTATATATCTGCACCAAAAAAAATTTAACCAGGCTTTAATTACTTATAAGCATAAATGATATAATTATTAGTCACATGCTCTCACCTTTTTTTCAATTTAGCCTTTTATTATTATTTTTTTTCATACTTGCAGGGGGAGAGAGAGAGAGAGCTGTAATTAAAAGTCCAGTATAAAAAATGTGTATAGTGAGATATTTAGTTGAAATATTGATGTCACTATTTATTTGTAAAGAGCAGCTAGATTCTCATGTTAATTATTTATAATATAATTTCTAAATTATCCCTGAAAAATGGAGGAAAGTCCATCATCTTAATCTTATATCACAATCCATTTTTGCAACTCAAAACAATGTGAATCATAAATTATTTTACTATAAGTATTTAACTTTATACAAAGAATATATTTGGGTTCAAATTTTAAATAATTTTTTATATAAAAATATAATTTAAAAATTATTAAAATATTAAATTAAATGACTGATAATTACATTATTAGTTTCATGTAATAGCATGATGGTTGAAGAAAATTGAATATAGAGCGAAAGAAAGATTAGTACGGAATATTTTATATATATATGTGAACATTTTATTTTAAGTATTTAAATTTTTATTAATATTATATTTATTTTTAATTTTATATTAGGTAACGACTTATTGTTAATGGTTGGATAATTTGAGTCGAGATAATGTTACTTCGAGCATCTTCTGGTTTGTTGATTTTTTGTTGGGATAAACTGTTTTGGTGCGGGTATTTTTTCTTTGTTGTCGCTTGACGGTCTTAGTAGTCTATTTTAACAGATGGTCTTGCTGTTCTCTTTCGAAAAATTGCATTAAAAAAACACATGAAAAATCATTAAAAAAAACTTGTAAAAATTAGTTACCCAAAAAATAATTGATCTTCCAAAAAAAATAAAAAATATTTAAAATATAATTCTCAACCAATTAATGCATCAAAGAAAAAAAACTATAAATACATAAAGAAAATTGAACTGATTGGTTTTTTTTATATTAAACTATTTAACATCAAAATAAAATAATAATAATAAATTCTGCCTTCCCCCTGGTTACACTGATGTATGTGCTTATATATATATATATAATTATTTGTAACTTTTATGAAATTAAAAGTAAAAAAAAAATCTTAATAATAAAAAAATTAAATTAAAATGTAATAATAATATTAATTGGATTGATTTGTTGAAGAAATAGTGATTGATAGTTATGGTTGTTCAATCAATATACTATAATTTAAAAAAAATTCAGTTGGTAAAAAATTTCGGTCGAATTAATAAAAAATTTGTTGAATCAATTAAAACAATTAATTAAAAACATTTAAATTGATTTTTAAAATGATTGACCACGAACTTTAAATATAAACGGTAAAATGAAAAAAAATATTAAATTAATATGGAGGGAAGGCTATGAATTATGAAACAAGAGAGAGAGAGAGCATTGTTTGGAAAATATTCCATGGCATTAAAGTCAAACAAACCAGTTGAGACTATTTCAACTAAAACAGAGGTTTGGTCAATTCACAACTGCAACTTAACAAAGTAGACAAGAAAAACAACATTAATTTACCCTTCTTCCTCGGTGGATATACCTAGCCATTCTAGACCTTTCCCTTGAGATGTAGGTCAATCTATTTTGACAGTAATAAATCTCATGTTTTACGCCTTGTATTATATATTTTTTTATAAAATATTTATAAGTATCTATCATATTCTAAATAGGAGGATAAATATGCTTTAGCACACTCGAACACGTGCCCTTTTACACGGGCAATTATATCGATGCCAACCGAACTAATATTAAACTATTTTACTTTACTAACTAGCAACATAAAAAAGATAACCTCCAAGCCATTCAACACAACTTTAGAAGTTCACAAGTTCTCCAAAAAGAAGATTTTTAAGATTAAAATTTTTCTCCAAGATTCAAAGAATTCTTGGAAGAAATCGAACAACTCGAACAAATTATAAAGGAAGCTGCCTTCTGATCTCGTTCAGTCGGGAAAAAAGAGGCTAAACCTGCTTTTAAAGACCAAGTTTAGAAGGTCCTTGAAGCAGAATCATGCATCCTAAATCAAGTCTCAAACACCTTTGGATGGAAGCTCTTTTCATTCTGATTGTATGAAAAAAGAAGATAAAACTCAGTTTTTCAAGATCTAGTCTCGACAGCTCTTAAAGCAAACTTTATTATTCAAGATAAAGTCTTGAATACCCTTGAATCCAAATTAAATCAAGTACTTAAGCAAACATCTCTCCAAGCATGTTTTGAAAATTAAGTCTCAACGGCCCTTAAAACATATAACCTTGACCCAAGATAAGTTTAGGCAACCCTTGTGTAGCGACGTAAAAAATTTTAACTTGGTCGCTAATTGTGGCAATTTATTGAAAACTTGAAAACTGAAGTTTGGTTTTTTTGAAACATAAACTGAAAAATGAAAATAAAGAGGGGAGTCGCCACCGATCCTTTTTATAGGTGTGATCGGACACCTAATAAATTTATTTTTAAAAACAAAAGAAGGCCGAGTTTAGGTCTACGTTAAAATCAGAGATAAAGTAGGGCTCGGGAGTCAGTTACGCGCGAGGAAGGTATTAGCACCCTCGCGACGCCCAAAATTGGTATCTTTTAAACATGTGTTGTCTTAATTTTCAAAAATTCTAGTTCAATTTAAATTACAATCGTGATCCGATTTAAAAAAACAAGAACTTTCAATCTTTGATTTTTGAGAAGGATATACCGTTTTAACATGAGCCGACAAATTCCATCCAACATAGCGATGAAATTTACGACTTAATGTTAAATCGATATATTGCCTCGATTAGTAATTAAACATAAAAAATATTCATGAAATAAGAATTTAAAATAAATCAAAGATGCAAACAATGACATTATCAATGAAAAATGTTAACATAATACTAGAACAGTAGCAAAACAATAATAATAATATTTAAAAGAGAAAACCAAACATGAACAAATATAAAGTACATTTAGTAATAATAATATAAGGTAATATATACATAAGATAATATAAAAATATATATAACATATATAGAACGTATATAATACATACATACCTTAGAAATGATAATAATAATAATAAAACTATTTTGTACACTACACACATACTTATACATATATATATAAATAATAGTATTAGATAATATAGTATAAAGATATATAACTGATAATACTAAAATATATACATAATATTATATATAAATTATTCATATAATATATATTAAAAAAATTAACTATTAATACGTACTAAAAATATATACGGGGGTAAGAGGCATACACTAATAAATATAATAATAATAACCATGTAACACAATACAAAAGAGTAAATATAATAAAATGATATTAAAATAAAGTCATTAAAAACAGTAATATATATATACACACATCTAATAAGAATATATAGTAATGTTAATGATAATAATAATAATAATAATATTGAAATACAAAAGCTATTATAATAAAAATATTAAAATAAAGTAATAAAAATATTACTACATATATATATACATACATGAAGATATACACTAACGAACAATAATAATAATATTATTGAAATACAAAAAATGTAATATTTAATAAAGAAACAAAAACAAATGAAAAAGGACTAAAATTGAACCAATAACAAAGTTTTGGGGCAAATGTGAAAGGAAATAAAGAGAAAAGGGCTTATTTGAGCGCGCACAAAACATAGGGGGACCGAAACAGCAATTATTCCTTCCCATTAAAACGCAGCACATTAGCGGGGACTAAATCGAAAAGCGCAAAAAATTATAGGGCCAAATTGAAAACAAAAAAATGACTTAATTGCAAAACCTTGAAAAAGCGGAAGGACCGCGCACATAAATAACCCATTCAAACAAAACACGCGGATCCTCCTGGCGGGTCGGGTCGAATGGGTCGGGCATGGACAAAACGACGTTGTTTTGGGGCTTAAGTGTATCCCCCAAAACGACGTCGTTTTGGAGGGCTATATAAGGCCTAAAATAACCAAAAAAAATTATTTGGGGAGAGGGAAAGAAAAAAAAGAAGAGAGAGGGAAGAGAGAAGGGAGGGGGGAAGGGGAATCCGGCCAGGGGCCGGTCACCGGCCGACCGTCAGCCGCCATCCGTCGCCGGCGCCGGTGCCGGCCACCGCACGCGGTGGCTGGAAAAGGTAATTTTTTTTTAATATTTGTTTTGTATATATATTTTTATTATATTTTTTTTATTATGATGTATGTATATAGATTAATAGATTCGAAAAAGGGGAAAAATAAAATAAAAATAAAAATAAGAGTAAAATAATAAAGAAGATAAGATCACCTTTAGGTATTTTTTAGCTTTCGATTTCTGAGATTTTTGGTTTGTATTCGATGCTATCCACTTTTTTTCTTGGTTTTAATCTGCTAATATTGATGCAAAAATGAAGATAAATTCTTTGTATTGATCAAAATTCCCCCCCGTTACATTGATTCTCTTTCGGCTTTTATAGCCGATTACATGTGATTTTCACTACTCTCTGCTTGTTTTGCTTTTGCTTTGCATGTTTCTCCATTCTTTTCCTGTCTTCTTTTGTTTATTCTTTCCCCCATCCCTCGCATGCTGTTGTTTTTGTCTCTGTTGCAGGTGTGTCAAGTGTGGGTGGTGCACGTGATGGCCAAAGCCAGAAGGGGCATGCGGCTGAACTTTGGTGGCTGCATCTTGGGAAAGGGTTTGCTGCTGAAAGATGTTTTAGTTTTTGGGCTAGTATTTTGAATTGGGCTAGGTTGTTGGGTTAATTTGTAATGGTTTATTTATTTATTGGGTTTTGGGTTGTTGGGGTTATTGGGCTGAAGGGTTGAGGTCTAAGAGTGGGCAAAATTGGGCTATAACACCTTGAATCAATCTTGAATAATTTCAAGAAAACAACATTCCTAATCAACTTTAAAGATCAAGTTTCAATGATCGTTGAAACAAACTGCATCCATCCAAAATTAAGTCTACATGACCTTTAGTTCGAAGTTCCATTGAAGAGAAAATTCAAAGAATTATCCAAATATTGTAACTCAAAATTTTATAAATAAAATTCTTTTATTTGATCCAATTTTTCAAGTTATTATTTTTTGCTTGAACTCGACACAAATTTCTAGCATGTTTGATGGGACCAACTCTACTTTTCATTTTATTTCTTCAAAGATCAAGTTCACTAAATTTGTGATGGCTCCTATGAAGAACCCTGTTAACAAGTCAAATCTCAAGTCTTCTCCAGCTTAAAAGTTAGAGGAAGAATATCTACAATAACACTTCGCCAAAGCTCATCATTAAAGTTGGATGCGGTGGTTGGAACAAGTGGCTTCTCCTGCAAAAGTTATGAAAACAAATACGACAAGCATTAATGGAATGAATTATCAACTTGCTTTCATGATGGCACAAATTAAAAGCTTAAGTGGAAACAAACAAATTCTTGTCATCAAAACTCAACTCAAGCTCTTCAAGAAGTTGGTGAAATTTCTATTAATGTTGTTAAAGAATGACTTCAAAATATTTCTTCAGATCAACTCAACAAGCCTATCAAGGAAGCTATCAAAAAGCAAGTTGAAAGTATTGTTCCACCTTCATACACATATGTAAAACCATACACTCAAAGGATTGATTATTTGAAGATGTTGGAAAATTATCAACCTCTAAAAATTCAATAGATTGATCGCAAAAGAAGTTCATTTCAACTTGTTGCACATTTCTTGGAAACCTACAATAGCACTAGCACTGATGGAGGTCTAATGGTAAAGCAGTTCATTCGGTCTTTAAAACAAAATACCTTCAATTGGTACATTGATCTTGAGCTTAAGATGATTGAAAATTGGGAAAACCTTGAACATGAATTTCTCAATCAATTTTATAATACTCGCCGCATTGCCAACATGATTAAACTCACAAGCTCATGACAATAGAAAGGATAAGCCAGTCATTGATTACATCCACCACTAGAGGAATGTAATCCTGAACTACAAAGTAAAATTATCAGATTCCTCTACCATCGACATATTCATACAAGACATGAATTAAGGCTTGTGTTATATTTTCCAAGGCATCAAACCAAAATCCTTTGAAAAATTAACTACTCGAGCTTATAGTATAGAGTTAAGTATGAAAACTATTGAGAATTAAGAATCTCCTAAATAATAAATTCAAAAAAAGGGGGAAATATTGGCTAATAATGATGATATTATAAAGTCTATGGTTGTTAATGAAAAACCCGTTGTAGCGACGTAAAAATTTTAACTTAGCTTGGCCGCTAATTGTGGTGATTTATTGAAAAAAAAGTTTGAAATTTGACGTCTGATTTTTGAAATAAACAGGGAGTCACCACCGATCCTTTTTCCTAGGTGTGATCGGACACCTATTAGATCTCTTATTAAAACAAGTAAAAGGCTGAGTTTAGGTCTACGTTAAAATCCAGAGAAAATTTAGAGTTCGGGAGTCGGTTACGCGCGAGGAAGGTATTAGCACCCTCGCGACGCCCAAAAATTGGTATCTCATAAACATGTGTTGTCTTGATTTTCAAAAATACGAGTTCAATATAAGATTTAATCGTGATCCGCTTAAAAGAAGACGAGAAATTTTCAATTTTTGATTTTTGAAAAGGTCATACCGATTTAACACAAACCAATTGATGTTCACCCAACATAGCGATGAAATCGATGACTTAATGTTAAATCGGTACGTTGCCTTGATTATTGAAATTAATTCGGAAAACAATGATAAGATTCTCGAAATAATGCAAAATAAATTGATATGAAATAGAAATAAATAAAAGTGCCAGGTATATGCTAAAATAAATAATAACTATGATAATAATATTAAATACAATAATTATACATGCGATATTAAACATAAATAAGGATAATATTAAACATGAGATAAAAACAACAAATATGTACATAATATTATTAAAAGCGTATACATAAAATACATATAAAAGAGTCATAAATATACTATATCTAGTATTTTAAAAAATATATATATAAAATAGGGAAAAGACTAACTAATATAGTAAAACGTATATACATGTATGATATTAAAAATGTATACAAAAGAAAACATGTGTGCAAATGTATGTACGTAAGACCGCATAAAAATATACAACTAGGATACTAAAGTGTATATATATATATGCATGATATGTAAAAATCCGACATTGAGAAAGCATATACACATATAAAATACACATATAATAATACTCGAATATTTACATAATACATACACTTGGGAAATAAACCCATTACAATATTACATAAGTATGTACTTATATATACACTAGAGATACATACACATACATACATAAAACACGTATTAAGATTAACAATAGTAATTAAGATAAAAATATTTACATAAAATAATAATGTATATATAACTAACAAGAAACAGGAGTAATGAAACATGTATGACATGTATATAAACCTATATGATATATATATATATATATATATATTTATATTGAAAATGATATATAAAAAAGAATATTCGTGTACTAAATAGATGCGTACATATATATAAATAGTAATGATGTTATAATATATGTTAGTATTTGAAATGTACATAAAATATTATGAAAGATAGATAGCTAATAAAATTAAAACATATGCATAATAATATAATATTAAAAGGTACATATATATGTATACTTTAATATGAAGAATACGGGCATATATATATTATAGTATTAGAACATTTACATAGTATACTAATATGAGTACCATTAATGTTTAAAAAGAAACTTAGTAATTATATTACATAAATATGTTATAAAAACTTAATAATACATATATGATAATAACTATAATAATAATATATTAGTAATAAATATAAGAAGAATAAAAATAACAGTAAAAAATAAAGACAATATGAAAATATGCTTAAATCTGAAAAAGGGACTAAATTTAAAACGGAAACAAAGTTTTGGGGCGATTTTAAAAATAAGAACAAAGGGAGGATTCATTAGAACACGGACAATATTAAGGGGGATCAAAAGCGCAATATTCCCTGTTGTTAAAACGCTACGTGTGCAGGGGGGCCATATTGAAAACGCTGAAAAATTAGTAGGCTAGATTACAGAACGCAGTAAGTCTAATTGTAAACCCAAAAGAAAGCGGAGGGGCTGAAAGCGCAATTATCCCCTCCCATCAAAAACACGCGGATCCTAACCTGGGGCGGGTCGGGTCGATCCGACCCATACTCAAAACGGCGTCGTTTTCTAATTAAACGGGGGGGACCAAAACGGTGCGTTTTGGTCCCCTATAAAAGCTAAAAATTTTGTAAAAAAATCATTTGAGAAAGGGGAAGGAAAAAAAAAAGAATAGAGGAGAGGGAGAGAAAAGAAATCCGGCCGGGGAGGGGGAAAGGTCCGATCGCCGGGCGGTCACCGGAGCCTCGCCGGCGCCGGACGCCGTACACGGCGGCCGAAGAGGTATTTTTTTTGTGTGTTTATACTTTGTTTTGTATTTTTTATATATATTAATATTTATGTATGTAAAATAGATTTAGAGAACGAGATTTTAAAAAATAAAGAAAAAGATTACCTTATATTTGTAGTTTTTGATTTTTTTGACAACTTTGAACTTCTGATTTCAGTGTTAAAATCACGGCTTGTACATGTGTTCTGTTCTATCTTGGTTATTGATTTCTTTTGAACACTTGAATGAATGTTAAAAACGAAAAACAGAAAAGAAAAAAAACCCTTATTACATTGATTCTCTTTCGGCTTTATAGCCGATTTCATGTGATTTCCACTACTTTCTGCTTGTTTTGCTTTTGCTTTGCATGTTTCTCTGTTCCTTTCCTGTCTTCTTTTGTTTATTTGCAGGTGTGGAGGTGCAAGTGATGGGAGTGTCAGACAGTATGGGCAGTACCTGGTCTCGGGCAGAGGAGGAAGTGGTTTGGCAGCTCGCGCGGGGGCTGAGTGGGAGACTCGATCAGTGGCAGCTGCTGAGTCAAAGGCCAAGTGGGACTAGGGTTTCCCGATTCTGGTCTTGGGCTAGGGATTTGGTATTGGTTTGGGCTTGTTTTGTTTAGTGGGCTTATTGGGTTAGGGGTTTTTGGATTAGGGTAGGTTAGTTTAGGGTATTGGGCTAATAGTATTTGGGTTTGTAAAAGTGTGAATGGGTTTGGGTTTTAAGGGGTTTAGTGTTTTGTAAATGGGGTTTTAATTTGTAAATGAGATTGGGCCGAAATTGGCCTAGTACACCCGTTTCTACTCAATTCAAAAGTAAAACAAAAATCACATAAAGGAAAGGTAATAAAAGAAAAAAATTTAGTTGATACATGGCCCAAACATGCTTGAAGAGAAATAAAGTTGTTTCAATTTCTAAAAGTAAAGTAACTTAAAGAAATTGGTCGAGTAGATGATGTCAACTATTGCAAATATTACCACATTATTAGTCATCCTCTTAAAAGTGTTTCGTTTTGAATGACAAAATCATACAAAGAGATGAAAAAAGAAAACCGAGTTTGAATAAGAAGTGGCATCAACAAACTTAACATTAGTCACTATAGCTTCTCAATCCATTATGTTGGAGAGAAAATTTTGATTCTTTTGATCCTATAATATTGGCCCCAAGCACAAACAAGATAGTGGATCTCCAAGAAAGTGAGGCAAATTGTCTGCTTCCAAGATATTATAATTATCATGGTTGGACTCCATTCGTATGTCAAAGAAGTCAATAAAAAAGCAACGATCCTAGGCATGAGCTTAAACATTCACATTACTCTCAAACACAAGCTTAAATTGTTCATCTCAAAGGAAAAAATGATTATGCTCCTATGTAAGAGTTTAATCTACTCTTCCCAAATGATGCTCCTAAGCACGAGCTCAAATTGTTCATTTTATATGATGCTCCACGAGCTTAAATTTTTCATCTCAAAGAAACCAAAATAATGATACTGTAGCGACGTAAAATATTGCTTTGGGTCACTAATTGAGGCGATTATTTGAAAATTTGAAAATGAAATTTCAGTTTTATAAAGAAAGGGGAGTCGCCACCGATCCTTTTTTCTAAGTGTGATCGGAAACCTGATAAATTATCTTTTTTTAAAAGAAAATTTATTCTTGAACAAAAATGAAGGCCAAATTTTGGCCTACATGAAAATCAGAGTAAAGTAGGGTTCGGGAGTCGGTTACGAGCGAGGAAGGTATTAGCATCGTCGCGACGTCCAAAATTGGTATCTTGTAAAACACACGTTGTCTTAATTCTCAAAAATACGAGTTCAATTTAAATTTTAATCGTAATCCGACCAAAACTCGAAAATTTTTTATAATTTCAATCCTTTTTGAGAAGGACGTTCCTTTTTAACACGAGCTGATGATATTCACCCAACATAGCGATGAAATCAACGACTTAATGTTAAATCGGCACGTTGCATTATTTATTGAAATTAATTTAAAGACATGAACAAAAATATTTCTAGATAGAACAAATAAAAGTAAAAGAAAACTAAAATAGATGTTGCACTATGGTATGAAATACTATGCTAAATTCGGGACAGGCAAATAATAAAAAGTTAAGAATATACGTAACAGATAATATATAAAACATTAACAATATACATGCGATAGTAATAGTATAAAACAATAATAATGCATATGGTATTAAACATGCTAGTAATAGCATTAAACACGAAATAAAATCATGAATGTATATAAACATATAGTAATAATAAATGAAGTGACGTAAACCTAATATTAAAAATACTAATAGTGCTATATATATATTAAAATATGTACGTGGTGATAGGAATGAAAAACGTACACATGATAATACTAAATACATACATAATATATATATACATAATATATATAAAATGAACATATACAATATATATTAGAAATACCAATAACATAAAAAATATATATTTATATATAATAATAATAGTAATAATAAAAAGATGTATGTACACCAAATAATACATAATATTAAAATAAAATAATGAGTGGCAATTGTAATAATGATAATAATAATCAATAAATTAAGTTAATTAGTAATAGAGTAATAGATAAATAATCATGAAATGGGAAGTGTATATAATAATAATATTAAAATAAGGTAATTAAAAAATACTATTATATAAATACATATATATATATATAACACAAAATACTCACTATATTAACAATGATAATAATAATAATAGTAATAATATTAAAACACAAAAAAAAGAATAATAAAATATAATAAAAATAATAAAGTAATTAAAAATCATACTATATATATAAATATATATATACACATAGGTAATAAAAATATACACTATTATGTAATGAATATAATAATAATATTAAAATACGAAAAAACAAATACAACAAAAATATTGAAATAAAGTAATAAAAATACGACTATGTACAAATATATATATCCATATATGATAAAAAGTATATACTATTATATAATATTAATAATAGTAACAAAAAAGCACGTATAATAAAATATTAAAATAAAATAATAAAAGTAAGGCTATATAAATTATATATACATGTACGTACATAGGAAACATATACACTCATATATATATAATAATATTGTAATGCAAAAAAAAAACAAATACAACAAAATATTAAAATGAAGTAATAAAAACACTACTATATATATACACATATAATAAAATGTATACTAATACTAAAAATAAATATCATAGTATAATACTTAATAATAACAATATGAAATTAAAGTAACTAAAAGTAATACCATATATAAATACATATACGTATGCGTATATAATGAAAACATACACTAATATATAAAAAATAATAATAATATTGATAATAATATTAGAAATAATAATAATAATATTTAATAAAGAAACAAAAATAAATAAGAAAGGACTAAAATTGAACTAATAACAAAGTTTTGGAGCAAATTTAAAAGGAAATAAAGAAAAAGGATCAAATTGCAACACGCGCGTAACCTAGGAGGACCAAAACAACAATTACTCCTTCCCATCCAAACGCAGCGTATCAGTGGGGACCAAGTTGAAAACCGCAAAAAATTATGGGGCCAAATTAAAAAACCATAAAAACTTAATTGCGAAATATCAAAAAAGCGGAAGGGCTAAAAGCGAAATTAGCCCTTCCGTTAAAAAACACTCGAATCCTAGGCCAGAGCGGATCGGATCGGGTCAGGCTATGGCAAAACGATGCCGTTTTGGGTGTTGAAGGTCAACCCCAAAATGACGTCGTTTTGAAGGCCTTTAAAAGTAAAAAATTCTTTAAAAATTTTCATTTCATCCAGGTTTTAAAAAAAAAACAAAGGGGGAGGGGAGTTTTTTCTCTCTGGGGAAACCCAGAAGCCGGCCAGGAGGGCCACCGAGCGCCGTCGTAACTCTGTCGCCGCCGGCCACCGTCCACGGTGGCCAGAACCTTAAAAAGGTAATTTTTCCTCCTTTTTTTGTGGTTTATATATATGTCTATATTTGCTTGTGTAAAAAAAGAAAAAAAAAACTTAAAACTTAAAAGACAGAACGTCAGATCCTATTTCTCCGATTCTGGTTCTTATATTCTGATATTCACTGCTTTGGTGTTTAGATTTGTCTTTGATATTTGAGATCTATTGCTTAAAATGGCCGAATCTGTTGTTTTCATTCATCCAAAATTCCTCTTTCATTACACCGTCTTTTGATGGCTTTTATAGCCTTTTACAAATGCTTTGCCTTTTATTATTTTATGTTTGTTGTCCTTTCTTTTTAATTCCTTGCAGGTGCAGAGAGCAGTGGAGGTGACTATGGGACAGGTGGCACCAGGGGATGGTGTTGCAGTGGGTAGGTGGCAGACAGTCAGAGGGTGGTTGCGGCGCCAACAAGCTAAGGGGCTAGGGTTAGATTTAGGGTTTGTGTTTGGGCTGTTGGGAATTGGGTTTAGGGTTTGGGTTATTGTTGATGTTATTGGGCTGATGGGTTGTTTTGTTTTGGGTTTTATGGTTAAAGTTTAGTGGGCTTGGCTATTTGTATTTGTTTGGTTGGGTTTTATTGGGTTTAATTGTAATGGGTTGGATAGGGTTATTGGGCCATTCGAGTTTGATTATAAACGGGCCCAAAATTGACCTACAACAGATACTACTAAGCACGAGCTTAAATTGCTCATCCAATAAATAAGACTCCTAAGTATGAGCTTAAACCATTGTATCACTCCTAAGTAAGAGTTAAACTACACATCCAATAATTGAATTGTGTCATGGCTTAATCCTTCAAAAAGGAAAGTACATCTGCAACATGTTTCATTACCAAGGTCAATCCAAATACTAAATAAAAAAATCTTGGTGGCTCCCTTTGAACCTTGCAAATCTTGTCAACAGAATTGAAAGATGAAAAAAAACATTATTTGACATCGGAAGTAAAATAAGTTTCAAAATTTGTAGCATAAGAATATTTGGAACAATCAAAATTCATCACGTGTCATCATTATTTATCTCTATTTAAATTAAATAATAAGAGATAATCCAATAAAATAAATCCATTCAGAACTCTTTCATAAAAATATATTACATTTTAAATATTATTTTATCTCTAATTAATCTAAATTAATAAGATAAATAATAAATAAAAGAATTTAATCTTTGCAAAACACTCAAATGAAAAAGTTATATTCTACGCAACTCTCTTTGCATTATAAAAGGGATCACTTCCAAGCCTTTGAAAACCATTTCAAAAGCTAAAAGTTCCACAAGTTATCTAAAGATAAGAACAAAAATTTTTCTCCAAAATCCTAAGAAACCTTTGAAGAACTTGAAAAGATTTTAACAAATGATGCGTTACTTTTGAATAAATTTGCTCTCCACTCCTGTTCAACCAGCCAAAAAAAAAAAAAGGCTAAACTTGTTATCAAGATCAAGCTTAGAAGAATCTTGAAGCGGAGTTATCCATCCAAGTTCAATCTTTAAAGACCTTTGGATGAAAGCTTTTCTCAATCCAGTTGCATCAACACAAAGAAGATGAAGTACACAATCCTGTAGTGGACAACATTAACCCAAGATCAATTCTAGGTGATCTTTGGATCAATATCAAATAATTTAAACAAAACAACTCTCCAAACCAAATTTTGAGATCAAGTTTCAATAACCATTAAAATGAACTACATCTATAAAATGTCAAAGTTTAAACGACTCATGGATCAAAGATACTTTGAAGAGAAGAATAAAAGAATTTATCCAAAAATTGCAACTCAAAATTATAAATAATTTTTTTATTCAAAAAATTTCAAATCATTATTGCCAACTAGAAATTTAAAGTTAGATTAATTTAAGATTTTAATTTGATATCATAATTTGATTTTTGAAAAAATATAAAAAACCTTACATTACTTATCACATATATTTAAATATAAATATAATTTATATTCTCTGTGTCACACAAGTGATATTTTTTAAGTCAAACTGTTAAAAAATATGAAATTGATAATTGAGTATCAAGGGAGTGTCCACTCTCTGATTATTAGAGTTATTTAATATAATTTTCATATTTAAGGTGTTGACAATTTATGGAACGGTAGTTATGTGTTAAGTTGATTATGTGGATGATATATAACCCGTTATTGAAGATCAAATCACTTTGGGAAACATATAATTTAGAGATTCAATTGAATTAGATCATCCTATTTAATCCCTTTGAATCATGGATATTGGATTGAATTGAAACACTGATTGCTTAGCTACCAAGAGCCCATGTTTACCTTGTACTTTATTATTATATTATATTCAACTTATTCTATTGTTGCTTAATAGGGATTGGTATAAATCTTCTTATGTTAACAAGTTTCAAAATATTTTATATAATTGAGAAACTTGTATACGTTATTGTATTAAGAGAATTAAGCAGATAATCTTTTCTTTTGAGGAACTTTATTATATGAGTGTATTCAATGGGTGACTGTAGTGGTGAGAGTATCATTCTTCAATGTGAAGAAAATTGTCGCGGGTGTGTGTTAGGATCACTTGTTGCAAGTGTTGAAGATAATAAATATTTGTCACTAAGTTAGGCTCCGCAAACATAGGAAAACCGAATTACGTAAACAACTCTTGTATCTTCTATTTGTTTACTGTTTTACTTTCGGTAGTGAAGGAGTGTTCATTCCCTTGTCATTTCTTCCTAAACTTAACTTTTTTCTCTATAACTGTTCGAACTAACACAAACTTTTTAAACTTTAACCTCGATTATTTTAATTAAACAGAATTCATAAAAGTATATATTTAAAAATTAATTTGTTGAAAATTTTTATAATATATATTTATCCATAGAATAAGGAGTAAATTCTCCTACTTAGAATTTCAGCTGGCATTAGTAATTACTGGGTCATGTTGGGTGAAACTATGGTACTGATCATCATCAACTTTAAGCTAGGGTAATTTATATGCAGTTACCATTTTAGGCGAGACCTCTCCAGAGACGTGGATTATAAGTATATAACTTTTACGGCGCTTAAATGGGGTTAAATCCAAACCCTTGATCAGTTGAACTCCCTATTAATTGCTTCCTACTTTTGACTGAGATCATTGGTGTTGCATGTGAATTGCAATCCACTTTGAGTATGAATATAATAAAGCGAATCGGTTTTCGTTAATGTTAAACTAAGTGCAATTTAAACAATATTGGATTTGATTTATCATATGGTTGTTGGGGGTTAAATTGATAAAAAAAAATTTATTTTTTTTAAAGAAATCTTTGAAGTGTTTTTCGTTTGAAGTCGATGAGTCCTTCAACATGTTTAATATTTGTTTTTGGATGAGTTTTATTTTTCGGCTTTATTGAGAGTTTGAATATCTGAGGTTGCCTAAAGAGACAATCGGTTCAACAAAATGGAAGTCCCTCATTGGATGCTTGAAGAAGTATATCATGTGTGGCACATAGCGCATGGCCATTTACCAAAGAAATGTTAGCATTTGTGCTTAGTAGGGTTGAACTTGTGCCCTACAACATATAAGGCATTTGTGGGCAACGATGCTATTCGTTGAAAGGTTTGTCAACTTTGAACTGGTAACTCTTTGAAGACTTCTCTCGTATGAGTTAATTTCTCTTAACAAGTAATCAGGTAAAATCGATCAAAAAAATTGATTTACATGTGCTTTTTATTTTATTTAATTTGGTTCAGGAGAAATTTTCAAGAAAAGAAATGGAGGCTGAAAAGAAAAGGGTTCATGTTGGTTCTACAAAGGGAAGAAGGTTGAAGTTGAAAATGCCGTGAAACTAAGGAGGGTAATTTGATGTATAAAATCCAAAACGGAGAAAAAAAAAAGGAAGAGAAAGTTTGGTTTAAATCCGTAAAATTCAAAATTAAATAATTAGAATAAAAATAAAGGAATAAAAAATTAAAGATTATAACCTGAATAAATTGATTTAAAAAATTTACTTACACGTGCTTTTGTAAAATAGTTATAACTTTAGTTATCGAACTCAAATTAACATATTTTAATTTGTATTAAAAAGCTAAAAAAACAATTCTTCAAACATATGTCAATCAAATAGTTAATGTATACTGAAATTATGTTCAAAATTCCATTGTAAGTTTGTTGACTAGATATGTCCATGGGTTAGGTCGGACCCAACCAAAATCTTAGACTCCTTTGCGAGGCCTGAAAAAAATCTAAAATTTTACCAAAGTCTGACCCGAATAAAAATGTTAAAATTCAGGTTTGACTGTATTAAATTTTTTATATTATTTTTATATAATTTTTAATATATATATAATACATCAAAAATATTAAAGGCATTAAAATAAAATAAATGTTTCCCAATAAATTAAAAATATTTTTTTAAATATATACAACTTAACAAGCAAATGCCTCTAAAATAGTAACAAAGTTAACAATAAAACAAAAGTTATATAATAACAACAAAACAGTAACAATATAATAGTAAAATGGTAGCAAAATAGTGAAAAAAAATAAGAAAATAGCAGCAAAACAGTAAAAAAAGCAAAAAAAATATTTTTTTTTATTTTTGCAAATTCGGGTGAGCTGGACTCAAGTCAAAAAAGTCTTACCTGAGACTCAATCATTTTTTTAAACGGGTCTTATTTTTTTGTCCAAATTCATTTTTTAGACTTATAATTTTATTCAAATTCTTTCATTTTTTTTCGAACCCAACCCGACTATACATAGGTCTACTTGCAAGTATCAATTAGAGAGCGGTATAGGATTGCATTCGTAACTTTATATAGATACCGAAAACATTCACCACCTTCGTATATATACATTACTCCTCTCCGTTTGCTTCTTTTGTTAATAGTTTATTTTTATATTAATATTATGAAATATATATTTATAATTTATTCATTACCATAACTTTAATACATATAAATTTTTAAAATATACATATAAATGATATATATCGGCAATAATATATACTAGAACTCCTATCATACATGTATGTGTATGAAAATTATGAATTTAAAACACAGATATGTATTTAAAAATAATATACTATAAATAATGAAACAAAAGTTTTGAAACTAAAAATAACAACAACACATATGAAATATGCATGAAACTAAAATAAAAAATAGTTTAACTCATGAGTAAAAGAAAATTGAAATAAGCAAATAAGCAAATAAATTATATTACAAATATTAAACACACGTGATAATTGTCCTTTTTCAATAACACATTAAAAAATATTAAATTAGTGAAAAAAATCAATATTAATATATATATATATGGTGTATATATAAAAGAAAATCTAAAAATACATAAAAATTTTATAAAAATTAAAATTAATAAATTTTAAAATTTGGTGTTAAAAGTGGATCATGTAAAATTTATGGAGCAACTTGAGTTTTGCATCCGTGCTATTGAGGGTAGTTGTTGCTTTCATTTCTTTAATAATTAGAAAATGAGAAACTTTTTGTTAGCTAATTTTGAGAATTTTTTAATTATAATAATAGGGTAAAGTCCAAACAACAAACGCAATTAGCTCGACTCGAACTCAGGTCACACTTAATGCAGTTAACACTCTTGATTATCAGACCATTACATGAGGTTCATTGTAGGTAAATTTCTTACATCTATGTGATAAACATGGCTCATCTATTCAATTTAGGTTATTTGTCAACATGTCATGATGTTTTATTGATGTCGAGGTTGAAGTTTTTGTTTTATTAATGGAGTTTGTCTTTCACCGCTTACTATAAGTGTTTATTATTATTTTTTCTTGAATTATATAATCTTATTTATAAAATAAATTAATAAAATTTACTTTAAAAAGATTATGCCATTAACACAAGATATGACCAAATGAATTAAGGAAAAGGAAGTGGATCATATGTCAAGAGGCCTTTTAAGACAGAACCAAGGCTTGTCAAAGGTTTTAAGTGCCAATGAAAAGAGGCAGCAGTTGAGGGACTTATGCCATATAATTACAAACTGCTGCGTTTAATCTTGTAGGGTCTAAATGTTTGTGATACCCAAAGTTTAAAGTCATCTAAAGTGATAGAATTTAAGATTTAGTCCCTACACTTTTAAAAGTTAAGAATTTAATCTCGTATTGTTTCAATTTAAAAATTTTAATCTAATCATTATTGTTATTATTAGTTTCTGTCAAAATTTGATAATTTAACATATTTATTTTCTATCAAACATTTGTTATATTATATGAAGACAACCTAATTACAATTCTAAGTTGGACAAATTTTAATAGCAAATATTTACCATTTTAATGATTGAACTAAGATTTTTGAATGAAAAAAGCGGGAGTACTTAAATTTTTAACTTTTTAAGTACAAGGACTAAATCTCAAATTTTGTCAAAGTATAAGGACTAACAACATATTTTAACCAAAATCTCACTTTCTTCTCACTAGGGGTATATTTGGTTTAATTCGATTCGATTTTTGGACAAAAAGTGAAACGAACCATTCCATTCAATTTTTAACTTTTGAAACCAAAATTATATTGAATAAAAACCGAAATATCTGAAACTAATAATTGTAATTCGGTTTAGTTCAGATTTTTCTGATAAAAAAGAAGATTGGATTTACGATTATTCAAAATTGAATCGAATCACAGGTATTGGGCATTGTGATTTCATATATTCTGCTATTCTCCATGAGAATGTTGATTTATTGACAAAGAAAACAAGAAATAGATTTATTAGTCAATTTCAATTTATTCAAGACCAAGAGAAAGAACTAATGTTGTATTCCCATTTCGGTATCTCAATGGAAATACCCATAAATGTTATTTTTCTTAGAAAAAAGTATTCTTGCTTTTGTTGACGATCTTTGATACAGAAGAAAGAGTGTAGTAATTACTAAATATGGAACTGTAGGGGCGCATTCAATCATCAAAAAGAAGGATGTGATTCGGTATCGAAGAGTAAAAAAGGTTAACCCAAAATACCAAATGAAAGTAGATTGATTTTTTTTCATTCCCATAGAAGTGCATATTTTATCTAAATCTTCTTCCAAATGGTACGGAAAAATAGTATCATTGGAGTAGATACCTAGATCACTTTAAATACTAAAAGCTAAGTGTAACACCCATAACCCTTATCCGTCGCCAGAACAGGGTTACAGAGCATTACAGGACTTTTCAGAACAAATACAAACATTACACAATTCAATTAACATACACTTCATAAATTAATCATATACTCCCTTTTATAGGCCCTCGAGGCCCAAAATAAGTGTTAAAAACAAATGGGGACTTAATCGAAAACTTAGAGAATTTTTCGTAAAATTTCAAAATTTTTCCTAGGTGTAAGGCTCACACGCTCGTGTGGTCAAGAGACAAGCTCGTGTGTCCCTATGACATGCCCATGCTTCAGGCCATGTCCTAACCTTGTAACCCCCTGACTTACCTCACATGGCCAAGTCACACGCCCATGTGCTAAGCCATGTGCCTAACACAGCTGAGACACATGCCCGTGTGGTAATACCTAAGCATTCTGTTTTAAATTTTTAAGATGCAGGGGACACATGGCCTAACCACATGCCCATGTGTAAGCCGTGTGTCTCACACAGTCCGGTCACACGCCTATGTGCCAGGCCGTGTGGACTCAAAATGAGCCTTTTTCATCAAGTTTACCACACCCTGCAAACTTATATAGCAAGCAACTCAATTACCAATCTTTCAATCAATCCAAAACACATTCAAATACATCTAAAACATGTCAAATAATCAACCTAATGGCCTAACCAATGTACTAACATAGATATTTTACAAATACTTACTAACTCAATTCATTTATCTTCATTTAACCAATTCAAACTTTATATCAAATATCTACCTAAAAGTTGCATTAAATTCATTCATACTTCAACCAAAATATACCATTTATAAACTCAACATAACATATATAAATTTATACATATATAACCAACCTATATCATCTTAATATATAATTTACAAACACTTCTCAAAATGACATATGTATAATATCCTAGGTACATGCCATTACCAAAAGAAATATACTTCACTACGTTTTTGAGTTCGAGATCAGCTTTGGATGTTGATTCAACGATCTGACTTTGACCTAACCTGCGCACGGAAACAAACCGTATGCTGAGTATAAACTCAGTGGTATTTCTATAATCCGAATACTTATTAAACAAGAATTTTCAATATTTGTATATCTAAACACACATAACAAAAGTCATTCAACAAATAATCAATTTCATAACACATCATTCATAACACTTTCAATTCTCATCTCCTACTATTTCAATCTTATAATTGATATTCAAGTAACTTTTCTCAATAGGATGCACATATCATTTCACATATCAATAACCATTTCATGAACCTATTGGTTCATACATTTCAATTTCATAACTCAATTCAATATCTCAATCCAATTCATGTTCAAAATCATTCAATATCATTCATATTGCCAATTTATTTATTTACCCCTATTAACATGACTCAGACTTTGGCGGATACACGGATAATTCGAAGTAATAGATTGACACCCAGTGTCTCATCCGTCATGCCGAAGTAAATTGGTACCCAGTACCTCATCGAATTTATTCGAAGAAATAGTTTGACACCCAGTGTCTCATCGACTTGAAGTCGAAGTGTCCCTGAACACTTCCAATCCTATGGCATGCCAACTATATCTAACTCAGCCCGATACAGTTAATAGGGTTTCAATTTCAATTTCTCAATTCAATTTCAATCAAAATCCATACCAATCACAAATTCTCACAATTTCAATTCAACTATTTACATTTGCTCATAGAATTCAATTATATTCAATTCAATTCTATAATATTAATTACTTACCTCATTTTACTTACCATACACATTAATTAATAAATTCAACAATTAAATATTAAATTCAGATTATAGAAATACAAATCGTAATTTCCAAGCTAATCCTCGTTGACTTTGTCTTTTCCTTTTCTAGTGAGGTTTCCGGCTCAATGTTAGCTACGGAAATCGAAATAATTAAAATTTATCAATACACTACAATTTCATATTGAATATTTTAATTTATACTCAATCTTTACTCATATCTATAATTTAGTCCCTAATCAAAACTAACTTTATTTTATTTAAAATTAATTTCGTATTTTCATTCAAATCCCACTTTAAACTAATTTCAACTGTCAAATTTCATCATAAACCTAATTTCAAAATTCTCTCAATTTAGTCCCTATTACTCAAAACTTATTATTTATTTTACAATTCAATCTCCTTTTCACTTCTAACTTGAAATTCTATCAATTTATTCCCTGGCACTTTAAATTTATTCAACATAATCAACATCTAAAAATTTACAAACTTCTAAAATTTCAACATAAATCAAGTAGTATTTTGTTCTAGGATTCTAAAAACATCAAAATTACAAGAAAATGAGTTAAATTGACTTACCAATTAAACTTCAAACCTCAAAACCCTAACTTTTCCTTTTCTCTTTCTTTCTCCTTTCTCCTTCTCTGTTTCGTTTTCAATTCTGTTTCTTTTTCATTCTTTTTGTTTCTTTATTTACTTTATTTGTTTATTTTATTATTAAACTATTATAATATAATATAATATAATATAATATAATATAATATAATATAATATAATATAATATAATATATATTTATACTTGAATACTAAGTAATACTTATTTATTATTTTTTATACATGTGTATATTATTAGTACATATGTATTCATTTATTACCATACACTTGTTATGGTTTAATTTTTAATTTAGTCCCTTCACTTTTCTTTATTCTATAATTCAATTTTTGTCATATTGACAATTTAGTCCTTATACCTAATTACTCTTAATTTAGATAAATTCAACTAATCAAAACCGAATTAACCACACAACTAACTTCGTAAATATTTTTAATAAATATTTACGAATTCATTTTACGAAAATGAAGACCCGAAAATATACTTTCCGATAACCGTAAATTTTCGGGTCGTTACACTAAGTGGGCGGATTGGTTTGAAAGGAGAGAAAAAAAAGGATTGAATTGAAATTTTTTTCAGGTAATATCTATTTTCCTAGAGAAAGAGATAAGATATCTCAACACAGTGGCATCTTGATAACACCAAGAAAGCGCAAAACAAACTTTAAGGAATAAAAAAAATTGAAAAATTAGATCTATGTCCAACGGACCACACCTTCCAATAAAAAATATAATATGTCATATAATTGATTAAATTCATAACTAATCAAATATCTATAATTGATCATTTATAAATAAATGTTTCTTTTATAAATAAAATATTATAAAAATTTATAAAATATTTTTTTAAAATTAAAATTATACTTATAATTATAATTATTTTATTTAAGAAATAATCTACTTTCTCTATATATAACTACACTTTCATAACTTTTTTTTATGAAATATTTTCATGAGTATCTAATTTAATAATAATAATAATTAAATGATTTAGTCTATATAGACATTGAAATGGTCAATCTATTATTTTATTAGGATAATTCCTTTAAACATAAATTTATTTTTCCATTTGATTTGATTTGAATAAAACGAATTTTATGTGAAAAAATGGAACTTGAATTAAATTGTATGATTCAAGTAATAACATCAACCCAACAAAAAATCGAATTGTACAAAACCCAAACTAAATCAAATACATCTATTCAAATTAGTTTTTTGGTTTTCTCAATTTTTATATATTTTAAGATATTTGTATAGATTTTATATTGAGAGTTGATAGCATTTATCTGTTCATTGAGGAATTTATTATTGAGAAAACATTGAGAGTGTAAACAAGTTTATTACTTGATTTACGACTTAAAATTTCAAGGTGAAATCTTAAAGGTGAGTGATTTAAATCTACTTAAATAGCTTGTTGTATTGAGTTTAAAAATAATAAATTATCTCATTAAGCTAAACTCGGAAAATATATAAAAATTAAACTTCGGGTTCAACAAATATTTTATTAGTTTATTTAAAATTTTTAATATAGTAATACTAATAATAATTGAAATCACAGTTAATACATTTTTAACACATTCAACGTACAATATAATTTTCATATGATTAATGTAAAACAACATTATTCAAAATAATAAGTAATTAACATATTATAATATATCAATTATTTTGATAATTAAAATATAGTGCTAATAAAAAATTCTAATCATTACTAAATCATTTGTAAAAAACATTCAATAAATTGATGACAAAAATTTGTAGACAATATATAATATTATATTATACAATATATTATTTATAAAACTAAAATATAAAATTATTTATTATACAAATAATTAAAATTTACTATTTGAAAAAAAAGTAATATATTTTTTTATTTTTTTGTTAATGGAAAAAATAATTTAAATATAAAATAATTATATATAAAGTTTTAATTTTATTATATAAATTAATTTAATAATTTTCTTAATAAAATTGCAATTCTTATTTATAAATATGATAGCTTTTCTTATGAAATAATTTTTTATCAAATTATTTTACCAAAATTAAAACTCTTATTTATAAATAATAAAATACCTAAAATTATATTTATAAATATTTAAACATAAATGTCTCATAATATAAAAATGTTAATATTTTAATTTTAATCGATACTGTTTTTTTAAACAATCTCATTATAAGTTTTAATAATATCTACTCTTTTTTATATAATGTTTATAATCTATAAATAGAAAGATAATGCGTTCCAGCACATTCAAACCCACTTAAGGCTTGTTTAGTAGTTCTTAAAAAAAGTACTTTTGGAAGAAAAGTTGTGCTAAATAAGCCGCTTTTAGTTAAATTTTTTGGTTTTCCAGAAGTTTTTTTGAAAAACACTTCTGAAAATAAAAAGTTAAATTTTTTAGTTTTTCCTCTCCCAAAAGCGCTTTAATTATTTTTTCACCTTCTTCTTTTTTTTATCTTGATGTTTAATTACAAATGTGTTAAAATCATTAAGTAAAAATAAAGAATATATTTATAAAAATAATACAAATATGTTAATATCTAATTACAAATATTTAATAGTTATATTTAAATATTAAAAATTTAGTTTATAAATTCTAATTAAATTTTATAAATAATTAATATTTATTACTTAAAAATATTTAAAATTTATATTTCATATATTAAAATATTAACAACAAATTATAATATTTTTTTATATTCTTACTAAAATATAATAATATTAACTAATTTAAATATTATTTAAATATACATTTGTTACTTAATAATAATATGTCTAAAATAAATATTTTATTTTTCAAAAATACTGTTTGACAGTAGTGCTAAACACTCAATTCTTAAACAAAGTACTTCTCAAAAGTACTTTTCTATAGCATCACTAAATTAGCCCTTAATTGTTCACATTATTTTTAAACATAAAAAGAAACAAAATTATAAAAAAATAAGAAAAAGAAATAAAAAGACATATCCTAAAAATGTTGAGATTTTTTTGGGAGAATATTTGTATAGAAGTAAAATTATGTGAAATTAATGGAGGTAAAATTTATGGGAAAATAAATTCCAAACAAAAGTAAACAGAGCAGAAGGCACTCGAAAAATCCTCTTCAAGGACAAGGAGATCAGAAAGGAAAGTATAAGCGACACAGTCCAAAACCAAAACTAAAAAGGAAGAGCGAGCCAATGTGAAGCCCACAATAAAGTAGTAGTAAGACAAAAACGAGCTGAGCAGCCCCCACATTCCCTTCCCTCACATCTACTCTACTCTCTCTACGCCTCACTCCTCCCAATTTCCCCTCTTCCATCCCAATTTCCATAGGTTCGTTTATTTTATTTTATTTTTAAATTTTGGCGTGCTTTCCATTTTTCCATGATCTAAGATTTCTGGGTTTTCTTTGGTTTCCCTGTTTGTTCTTTTTAATATTAATTATCAGTTTTCTATACGGACTTTGAGTTGTGTGTTAAGTTTATGATTCAGTTGCTTTGCTTTAGATTCTCTTTTTTCCCATCCTCATGCCTGCATATTAGTTTAATTGAATTGCCGCTCTAGGTTTGACTGTGTTTGGACTTCCTATTTTTTTTAATTATTAGTGTTCCTTTCCTATGCCTCTACTTATTCCTATGTATTTCCTTGTATCTTTATACCTACATCGAATGCACTGGGTTTTCTTTTTTTTTTTCTTTTTTTTTTAAATTGAGATTTGACCATTTGAGTGATTAGACAAATTTTGGAAATTTGGTGTTTTAAGATGATTCTATTTGAACATTTATGTTTTCTTATTAATTGTTCTTAAATCCTTTCAACTGGTGAAGAAGAGAAGACAATCATTTAATACTTGCTAGTGTTTGTTATAATTTTTCTCATGCATTCCGCAGAATTGGTTAGTGCTAAATTTTAGGTTTTTTGTTTGTGTGTGTGTGCGTGCGTTTACATTTTTTTTAATGTGTTAAACAATGTATGATGTACTATTTTTGAACCAGAATCTTGATTTTATCTACTTCCCTTCTTGCAGCAACTCTTCTTTGTTTCTATCTTGCATTAAGGCCCTGGATTGTGCAGAAACAACAAAACAATTTTCTATGAAAGGCAAGTGGTTGTGAACTGTCTCTTTGTGTGGAGATACTGTTGCTTCTTTTCAATGGTTTAGCAACTTGCAATGGGGAGATTGGCTTTTTGGAAGACTAAGGTTATGCTTCGAAGAAATAAGATACTGCGTTGATTGAAGTGATCTTATTTAATTCTATTTGATTCATGATGGGTAAGGAAAACTTGCCTCAACCAGTTAATGGAGGTGTCAGCAATGATAGTTGCTCAAATGCTGACATTGATGATTCTGGAACTTATTCGCGGTATAGTCTAGACAAAGAGGCAGGTTTGCCTACTTGTCGTGTGTGCCAGTGTTCAGAATCTGACAAAAGGGGGGATGCTGCTTTAGGATTTTTGGGCATCACTCCTCCCTTAGCGGAAGCAGTTAAAAGCAAAGGAGAAGCTAAGCCTGATACAGAAGGAGTTCAACAAGATGTTGAAAGTGATGAGTCTCATTCTAAGAGTCTTCGGAGAGAATCTGGGTTTGTTGAGTTCATAAGCCCTGAAGGAGAGGTTTTCATCTGTAGTACTGATTTAGAAATGGGCACCTGTCATCATCAGGATGCATTAATTGAACTTGGTTGTTCTTGCAAAAGTGATCTTGCTCTAGTTCATTATGCTTGTGCTCTCAAATGGTTTGTTAGTCATGGATCTACTGTTTGTGAGATCTGTGGAAATCCCGCAAAAAATATCAGGACTTCCGATTTTAAGAAAGTTGTAGTTTCTTTGAAAGACTATGAAGCATTGAGAGAAAGGACTGCTAGTGGTGATCCTAATCCTGCCCAAATTCATTCAAGTTCAGGTGTAGACCCTGATGCTGTTGCTGCTATACGGAGGCAACGACTAAGTGAGATTTCATTGTGGTTCAGTCCACATAGTAATAACAACAACAATCATAGTTCTTCTGCTGTTTCACAGGTTGTTTCTGAACAACCCCCAAATACTGTCACTGAAGAAGTTGCTCCCAGTGAAAATCCTGCAACCAAATGGGCTGTGGAAGGTACTGGAATTCTGCTTGCTACAGGCCTACTTACTGTTACACTTGCATGGCTCATTGCTCCTCGTGTTGGAAAGGTATTTTGTGATAAATGCTCATCTAACAAGCTAAGGACTTAGTGCATTTTGTTTTTCCTGTGGATAAAGAAATTCAGTATATGAAAAATCAGCTCGCCTTAATTAGAAAACCTTTAACAGTATGCTTGTGCATGAAAATTTACAGAAGCTCCAATTATTTTTCCCATTCTAAACCAACGTGAGAAGTGATTATTATACTAATTAATTAACAGGAAATGCCTTATTAGAAAGAAAATGTTTTTTTTCTGTAAGAGAGGAAATATCTCTATCTAATACTTAATCAATCTCTTCCTGTACTGAGTTCTTTATGAGCATTCTCTATACATCCCAACTGAATCTTATGGTCACACTATCTGCCGTCTATTGCTTTTGTTATGATTTCTGTATTATCCCTCTGCTCTAGTTAGAGGTATATCTATAACATTGAGAGTGGTGGATTTGATACTGATCTCCTTTAAAAGTAATTCAAAATATTCTGCATCTTATAATATTCTTCTATGTAAAAGGCTGAATTAAATCTACTTGTATGCCTTCATAATATATGGTTTTGGACATTTTGGTGTGGTTTAGACTTGTGTGACATTTCTTCTTGATTAGTATAATGATTAAGTATTAACCAGTTTCCTAAGATTTTTAAGCATGAGTTTCTTAACAAAGACTGAATCATTGATATTGGTTCAAGTTCAGGGTACAGGGTAGGTGTTTCACGGATATGAGGGCATATGCATTGATTATTGGACAGAGACATGTGAAGCATATTCTTTCCTTTTACATGTCTATTAAGAAATCTTGGTGTGTAAAGAAAGAGAGAGAGAGAGAGAGAGAGAGAGAGAGAGATACCCATGATGCAAAGAGAAAATGGTGAATTAGGAGCTGATCAGATTTCTTGCAAAAATCTATTTCTTTCTTAATTAAGTTTAAGAATATCTTATAATTATGCTGAATGCGATTCACTTGTAGAATTTAGACCAAGAGAATGTGAATATCAATCCAATCCCACACAAGTACATACAAGTGGCAGTTGATTGGTGATACCTAAATTTGTTCAGATGTCTCACTTGTAACCCATATTGGCATCCTTTGTTAGTAATTGCTGCGGTCTAAAACATAAATTAAGTTATTAGTTGGTTCTTTATCCCCTTTTCTTTAAGTGAAACTATATGCCACTATTTGTTTTATCTTATAATTATCCAGTGCTTTATTTTAGTATTATAATTATTGCATGCTTTATTTTTATGTGCCACTCATTGTTTTGCAGAAAACGGCTAAGAGTGGTCTTCATATTCTTTTGGGAGGCATTTGTGCTTTAACAGTTGTGGTCTTCTTTCGCTTTGTAAGTAACTTGGATGTCATATCTGTAGTTGTTTGTGCTCTAAACTGTGTGCATTTTTTATTTTAGTAAATGTTGAATATATTTGGAAGTTGATGCACGATGTGTTCTTTATGTTTCTGCTCCTTGACAAACAATTATCTTGATAAACTTAGTTATACTTTTACTATATCTTCAGAATTGGCATGCCATTATTTTGATGCTTTGTAGTTCCGTACCAACCGTTGAGTAACCTGTTTTTGTCCTTTGAGGTTATTGTAAGCAGATCAAGGTTTTCTGCATTCGGAAGCAGTTATATTGAAAAAATTGAATTAAACATTTGCTCAACCTTTACAATAGGCATGATATTGATAGAATGATGCAGTCTCATCATCATTACCTTAAATTTGGAATTATATCCGATGCTGAAAACATTGCCCTTTTATATATCTAAGGAAATATGTTGCTGTCAGGTTCATGTGTTGTGTGCCAGGTTGAGCATTTTCAGTTGAATTCTGAATTTGAGTTAGTCATATGGTTCATGTGCTTGTGATTATGGGATGCGTAGTCTTTATCTTTATTTTTATTTGTAATAGATTTCAGTTGAGATAACGTTTTGTATAAACTGGGTGGTAAATTGCAGATTGTGCTGACAAGGATTAAGTATGGACCAGCTCGCTATTGGGCGATATTGTTCGTCTTCTGGTTTCTTGTGTTTGGTATATGGGCGTCAAGAACGCACGGTGCTCATACAACATGATTTGTTGATATATGATACATGATGATGCATATAAGTTCACTGTATTCTTTCTTTACTGCTGGTCCTACATAATAGTGGAAGTGGGAAAATATATGGGATTTTATTCAAGACATCATAAATGGCTGCCATTTGAGAAATGAGCTGTGGATAAGGTAAAATTTATGTGTACAATTATGTTTAGCCTAATTGACCCTTGAAGGGAATGTGAATTTTTTTTTTGTTTCTTGTGGGTCAGTTTTGACATTTTTCACTGACGATTGTGCCATTTAAGCTTTACACAAGTGAATTGAGAAGTGAAAAGTTGATGTTGCTTCCTAGTGGTTGGGTGAAAGAACAAGGGAAATGGAAAGTTGGATAAAGTTTGATTGCCATTAGCTAATATCCTTGTTGGATTTACCAATCTAGTTGGTCTTAAAATAGGTACAGCTAACCTAGCTGTTGTTTATAACCAATGAAATCCTGTCAAGCTCCAAATCTTTTGTTTTTGGTTCGGATAAAATGTTGATCCATTCAAGCCATTAAAGTAAGTGTAACAGAGAAGGGAGGTCATCATCACCTGGTCAACTCCGAACACATTTCATTGTATCGGAACGTAGATGAGTTGCGATGAGTTGGCGAATGGGCTAAGTCATTTTAGAGGGAATGTATCTGGCATGTGTTTTTATTGTAAGGATCGGATTAAATTAGTCGTTCTATTATTAAAATAGATCAATTTAATTTATTTATTATTTAAAAGAATTAAATAAGTTTAATTTTTAACATAGTTAATATTTATTAGGTAAAAAACATGTTATTTAGTATTTAATAATGTTATATTTTTAAAGCTTTTTATGATTCTATGGATATATTTTGTTTGAAGTTGAATTGTAAATGAAAAAAATTTTTTTGCCTCTTTTAAATAAAAAATATTAACTCTTACAATTTTACTTCATTGGATTTTTTTAATAGTATAAGATTAAATTGATCTATTTAATAGGAGAGAGATTAAATTGATCCAATCTCTAATAAAACTTCGGAAGTATTACTCTCACATGGTTAGAACTTTCGTTTTGCATTTCATGCGACTTTAGTTGATTTTTAGGGTTCAAATCTATACGAAAAAGCAATGAAATAACAGAAAATGCCACGAGAAAGTTATGCATAGGAGTTTGAGTAAATGCTCTCAAAGCATTTCGATTACTCTGAATGGATTGAATTCAGGATTAGAGCTTATAATTGAGATGTTAAGGGATTGACACAATCCTTTAAGATTATAAAATCAAATATTATCAAATTACATATTTTCTAAGATTAGTTTCCCCATTTACCATGGTAAGCCTAAATTTCCTTAAGTTCTTTACTTGGTCACCAAGGCTTTATGTAGATGAAGCTTCTCCATATGTTTCACGAATCAGACTAGTTCCAGTGGATCGAATGAGTCCCATTTTATCAATTGACCTCCAGGGGATGCTCTTTGTACATTCATCACAAGCTTTAATCCGCGATCATGACATTTTCACCACCATTTTAAGTATCCTAATACCAATAGGATCGAGTTGTATAATTTATATATATCTTTAATAATACAAGTAGGAACAAGTTGTATAATTTATATATATCTTTAATAGTGTGTAAATCACGCGGACTCTTTTCAAATTTATTGAAACATAAATTTCACCATGTGTAGACTATGTTGAGATTTATTTGGGTTTAATATGAAGATATTTTAGTTATCAATCCATTAAGCTTTTTAATGCTTGATTTTAATTATAATTATTTGGAACCATATTGTATTTGTAATTGTGAAAACAAGGGAGAAGGATAAGCATCCATGGAGTAAACACTCAAGTCCAAAAACAAGCATCCACAATAGAGTCAGCAACTTAATTGCATAATTATTAAAATCGAACCGAATCAAATGATAAAATTGAAAATCGACTGATATATCGATTCAAACAATGGGATTGAATTGACTTTTGAGTTTACTGCTTTGAGCAGGGTTTTATAATTTTTATAAATCCTTAAATAACTTATTTCATTGAAATCCGACTAACAATCATATCGGTCAACTGAGAACGAGTGACCTGATCAATTCAATCACCAATCCAGCTCCAAAAACCAGACTTAATTGTTAGTAAGCTGACCAGAATTTTCCAAGCAAGTCCAAACGTATAACCCAATTATTTTGACCTCCTTCAACACTATAAGCAGGCTATGAGGAGAATTGAGAAACAATGGACTCGCATTCGAGTCTAGCTTTTGGATCATAAGCAAAAACAAGCTTATTAAATGGAGAATGAACACTATATCAGAATCCCATGCATGTATGACGATCAAAGCAACTTTGCTTGTTAAGTCTCTTTAACTACTTCTGAAAATGCTAGGATTACAACTCAGTCAAATCCTTTGATCATATTCTGCAGTCTCCAAGAAATTAAAAATGTCAAAGTAGACATTATAGATGTCATACTTTTTGGGTCCAATATCTGAAAATCATGATGCCTCAAAGGGTTTTATATAAATACACATTAACAAGAGTACAGAAATGGATCCTTGATACTCTAGCTCAATTTCATAAAAGGAATGGTGTTAATACACTCCCCTCCTAAAAAGTTCAGCCCCATCATTTCTCTATTTCAACTTTTTCTTTCTTGAAAATTTTAGCATGTGTGAGACGTCTAACTTCGTACATGAAAAATTGAGGATTATGAATTACAGATAGAGTGCAGTGGAAATGCCACCTAAAATGACAAATTTCATCATAAACTTTCCTATTAAGAGGCAGATCCATATGTGTGCAAAATCTAATACATGCATGCTTGTATCCAATTATTGTAACTTACATTCCCATTACAAGATATATAACATTCTAGGATTTCAACTGCCTCTAAAGCTTGAGGTTGCATAGAAAAAAGGATCCCAAAGGAAAGAAATATATCAAATATTTACTCCAAATTGGTAAAAGTATTATGGACACCCCTGTACTAGGAGTCAAATTACATTTTACCCCCTCTACTTAAAAATTAACAAGTTAATTTTTGTACGATAGATAAAAAAATAAATTGATTACTTTCATTAAAAATTTGATCCATTCATAATGTTAAAAACTAACGAGACTGATGAAATATTCATACAATGACATGTGGCGTATCACATATACCTCGTGCTAAGGTAAAATAACTAGCTTTTAATAGTAGAAATGAATAAAATTTTGAATAAAAATGACCAGTTTGCTCTTTGATATAATAGATAGGAATTGCCCATTTTTTGAGTAAAGGGAGCAAAATACAATTTGACTCCTAATACAAGGCCTCCATGTCCATGGTACTTTCACCCCTCCAAATTCCTCTTAAGTCAAGGAGGCAATGATCCTCTTTATTCAAGATGATTGCATATTCTACATTGAGAGAACAAAGAAACTAATATAGCATTTCCCAACAAGATACACGAACTCCACCTGCAGGTAGTGTATATTTCATGGCAGACATTTAGGCATGCATAGAAGCAATTTCTAGCCTTAATACAACAAGGGTGTAATTAAGTGTTTTCATTTTTTCCATTTAATAGCAACTTCAAGAAATTTCCTTACTTGATTAACTCTTATTTCCCTCCATCAATATAGGCAGCTATTCCTTTTCATGCTAATCATTCCACTTGCTACTCTAGTTCAACAAACCCCTTAATTTTATCATGCAAGGTTTTAAATGACAGTAAAAGACAGCTTCACCTCTGAGCAGACCCACCGATAAAAGGACTTAGAAAAGCACAACTCTGTAAATCATACCTAACTAGTTTCCAAGCCATAGGCAAACAAGCTGGTCTCAAAACAAAGCAAAAGCCAGCACATGAAACTTAGAGCAAAGGGATTAACCACAAGAATCATTCTATGAACAAGACCTTAACCAGTGATTAGAGGCAGATGTCATGGGAAAATTCTACAAATTGTTTTAACATTGGAGTGAGTTAATAGTGTCTGGATGAGTAAAATTAACATTTACATCAACTAGCAAAAAATAAAAATAAAAATGAAAGAGATAAACAGAAAAAGAAGACATATAAAGGCATACCCATTTTGATTTTTCTTTTTTACCCAAGATAAAAAACATCATCAGTCATCAAAACAATATACTGCAATATCTTCAAAGGAGCATTCCTGAAATCCAACGAAGGCAATCTCAGCTCTCTTATCCTGTGTTCCCCATTGCCTCTTCCTCCACGAACACGACCAGAATCCACTTTTCTGAACAAGTGAACCGATTTGGTAGCGGTATTAAGGGAGTCCAGAGAAGGGTTTTTCCTTGTACTGTAAAGGGTCCATCCCATTCCAGTTAAAGCCCTTGAAAATGACTGCATGGACTCGATCCTATCGCCTGTCCGCCTTGAAAACAGAGAGATGGAGCAGCAATCCCAGTTGCGGGCATCATCGGATTTGGGGTCATAATCCGAGTCGGTAGTGATAAAGACCAGCTTGAAAAGACCTTTAGAAAGGGAAACAAAGGATCGAAGATGGGAAAGGGATGAGGAAGACAGTGAAGGGAAGGAAATCAAAACAGCGCCAGTGGGTAAAGGCATGGAGAAAGAAGAAGAGAGAGACAAAGCAGAAGAAGAAGCAGATGAAGAAGAAGCAGAAGAAATAGAGGAAGAAGAGGAAGGTGAAGGAGAAAAAGAAGAGAAAGAGAAAATGATGTGAGAAAGGGAAGGAGTAGGGTACAAATCCATACCCATTTCTCTAGCTATGTTGGCCAACCTGTATGTATCACCGATGAGTTCTCTAGTAGGAAGAAAAAGAAGAAATGGGGTTTTGGATTTGGGTTTCGTTGGTTTTGAGGAATGATGATAAAAATTGTAAGAGCTGGGCTTGGAATTGCAGGCATCATTTTCACTATCATCATCTTCTTCTTCATCAAGATCACGGCGGTGGTGATCGCGACGGCGACTGCGGCGACGACGGTGGTGAGTATTTTGGGAGAGAAGGAGAGGGTGATGTGTAATGGCTTGTCGTACCAACTTTAGTGGGAGAGGGAGCATCTTTTCTTTGCTTTTTTGCTCTGTTTTCTTTTCTTTAGAGATTTGCATCTATCTACCTATGTTTATGTCTGTAATAAATAGGGTTCATTCTTTATTTTGAAATCTTGACTTAGACAGTAACAACAAGAAGAACAAGATCCAGTTTGATACTTACTTTGACTAACTACTGTTGAAATGGGTCCCCATTCTGTTTGACGTTGTTGGTCGGCTTTGTCGTGAATCTACTTACCACGCTCCACGCCATTACTATACCTATTCAATAACCTTCAGCTTGAAGCCTTGGGTGTTAGCAATGCTGGGCTTTTCACATTTTGTTAGCTCTTCAATGAATCATTGCCTGCTCTAAACCAAGATTACGTTAAGGCCCACATGCCTCCTATCTCTATTATATTTCTTTTTAAAATAAAAAAAGAAGGGTCTCTTGAATAAATTATTTTTTAAGTGAAAGTGGAAAAAGAACATATATGATTGTTATATCCCTTCCACAATTTGGAGCCGATTGGATTATCCGTAGGACTTTCATCTATTATGGACCAGGTTGAGTTCTTTATTGGGCCCTCGCATTGTTATAAATACCTTAAGATATTACTTAGTGGATTTTTCTCCACCTCTTTCAACACCGCATCTCTTCTTTCTCCATTTTCGTTGATTTTATGTATCAACAATGGTATGGTGAACATGGACCAAACATGTGACCTTCCTTGCCACCATTGTTGATCCTTTTCCACAACGTTTACAAGCTTGATCTTGCCAATATCCTTGATTTTTGAATTTTCTGAATCAATTCAAAGCATAGAAGAAGAAAATGGAATGGAATTGAATTTTAAGTTGATGGAAATAGGCTCGTGCAACCTTGAACCTAAAAAGCTCTGTTGGGGACCTATAATTTTAGTCTGAGGAGTGACTTACAGAAATAACTCAAATTTTCGTAAAAAAAAAGATGAAGAACGATTACTCATCTTCCTATCAAAATTTCTCAACAAATTAAAGAAACCTTGTTCATCTTCCATTAAAACCAACCAAATACAATGCAAATTAGGTTTATTTCCAATCCTTTTCATGTTGAAACCCAGCACCCAAAACCTGAAAGCATGACTACGACTATTATTTACATAGCCCCTCGTGCAACCTTGAACCTAAAGAGCTCTGTTGGGGACCTATAATTTTAGTCTGAGGAGTGACTTACAGAAATAACTCAAATTTTCGTAAAAAAAAAGATGAAGAACGATTACTCATCTTCCTATCAAAATTTCTCAACAAATTAAAGAAACCTTGTTCATCTTCCATTAAAACCAACCAAATACAATGCAAATTAGGTTTATTTCCAATCCTTTTCATGTTGAAACCCAGCACCCAAAACCTGAAAGCATGACTACGACTATTATTTACATAGCCCTTAGCTTCTATAAAGGCATGTTAAGACCATTCAAACTAGTCCTTGGAGGCCAATATGGAGTTTAACAATAACAACTACAACACCATTTTCCAATCATGAAATCAAAAAACCCAGAGATGCTTCTACATGAAATCCGACCATTTTCAGGTATCCCAGACCTTTGGTGCTCATAATGGTGATTCAATGATCTTTGGTTATGCTCGCAATGGGGACTCAATGAAGGCAATCCAATTTTTCGAGCACCAAAAAACTAAAGGGGAGTGCTAGTATTAATTGATAGGAATGCATCATGCATCTAGGAGTAGGATCTATCGTAAGCCTTCCGCCTTGAGTGGAAACAACACCACTATTTTTTCTGTAAGCCTTCCCTCATGCATTTAGGAGCAAGGCCACTTAATTACTTTCTGTAAGCCCCTCATGTGTCTGGGAGCAAAGTCACTTTATTACTTACTGGTCACTATACTCGTTAGCAAGCTAGTTGGGTCACTAGCTCGTTTACACAAAGAAGTTCATCATTATCTGTCTTCATGAAAAACTTTGTAGAAACAACTTCTGTCCCTTGAAAATAACTTTTGTCTTCAGGTTTCTAATTCTTATCCTTGGGCGTTCTAGCAGGAAGGTAGTTTGGTCACATTTGCAGCAAAAGCAAAGGCCTACGAGAGGATTATAACAAAACCCATGTGTGGTTACACCCCACGATCTATATCTGCTTACATATAAATGTTTATATTAATCTAAGAAAAGGAACCCACTAGGGGTTCCCACAGGTAGTTATACCCTATTCTATACATTTATATACATTTATACCTATATAGTTAAACAAAGTGAGCCTATGAGGGACTCCCATGGATAGTTAAATCCACCATCCACATTTATGTCATATATATAATTCTACATATCATATCTATGATTCTACATTCATCATGTAAATCCAAGACGACCGACAGTCATAATTCAAAGTGGTAAGATGACACTCTTCACATGATTTTGAGCTACAAGAGCCAATAGTAATGCAATCAACCAACACTTTCTTATCGGAAGCCTCCTCCCATGAGTCTGGGAGTAGGATCTATTGTAAGCCTTCCGTCTCAAGCAGAAGCAACACCACTATTTTTTATGTAAGCCTTTCCCCATGCGTTTAGGGGCAAGGCCACTTTATTACTTTCTATAAACCCCCTATGTGCCTAGAAGTAGGGTCACTTTATTACTTATTGGGTCGCCATACTTGGTAGCAACCTAGTTGGGTCACCATGCAACCAAGTCGGGTTGTCACAATTGTCATCATTTTGTAAACACCCATTCAATATTACTTGTTAAAAACTAAGGCCAAAAGCTACATTCACTATCACTATTATGTAACAACCCAATTTTTAGTAGTGTCGAAAATAATGGTTTGGGGATTACAGTTTCGACGAGTGAATCGATAAATATTATTCATTAATATTCACAAGTCCATTATAGTGTTATATTGATACTTGATTTGGTAATTGGGTTGATTGGTTAGTAGTTTTGATGTAAGGACTAAATAGTAAGAATTAATGATTACCTAGTTAAATGTATTTTATAAGAATTAATCAGGGTGTTATGTGGTGATTAACCACATTTTCCTAGTAATGAATGACTAGTGTTGGGTATTTAAGTAGAAATCTGTAGTGGATGGAAAGAGAGTTTTTCATCCTCATCTTCCTCCACTAAAACCATCTTCATTGAAAAAAAAAAGAAAAACTCTAAGTATTCTTGAACAATTGACTTTACATGTAAGTGTTTTCAAAGCCTATTCTTCATGAATTTTATGTTTTTAAGATCGTTGTATCTCAATTTAGTTAACTTGTATGGCTGATTGCGAAATTGTTAAGTTTAAATTTTGTCACTAATAAATTGAAGTGTATTAACGTATATATCAATAACCAAATCAACCAGTAGATAATAGAGGAAAATGAAAGATCGCAGATTAATCTTTGATATTCTACTTTTGTTGTTGTACCAGATAAGTTCATATGATAATGTTGTGTTTAATTATGAAATGTTTGAGTTTGAATGAATATAGAAAATGTTAGCAAACTGGAACATGAGGTAAGAAAAGTATTAAATGGTAAAAAGGAATGTTCAGATATGTTTATGGAGCCTAAATGAACAAAAGATACAATTCGCCTGCCAATAGGGTTATTGCGCGATGTATGGGTTGTAAAAGAGATGTGAATAAGATGAGGAAGTTCATTGACATTACTAGAGTCCAACATTTGTTGCGGATTTCCAATTCTATCTCTACAAATATATTGGCGTGTTATCGGATAGAATAACTCTTATGAGAAAACTGGCGTGTTATCAGGTGGAATAGCTCTTATAAGCAAATTGGCGTGTTATCGGATGAGATAGCTCTTATGAGCAAACTGGTGTGTTATTGGGTGTAATAGCTCTTATGAGCAAACTGGCATGTTTCGATTGGTCACCCGCGTATCCATTTCTGGTCATGAAAATTTATCAAGTTGACTAGTTATAATAAATGTGTCATTGTTGTTATAGTGATATATCCTGGAAAAAAAGTAGGAATGCTCAATGGAATGACTTGTGTTTTAATGGCACAAAATGAATAGACAATATTACATGATCTAATGTGTTGCACTCACTTTGTACATGTGAAATGTGTTGACAAGAAAAGCGCGCATTAGTTAAGTTATTTATATTAATGTTTTATGAGGTGCGTTCAATGCTTAAAACCATAAACATAGTCAATTGTTAATCTGTTTAATTCCTTGATTTTTATAGCTAATATTTTTTGAAACTCGGTAGGCGAATCAACCTACAACCAACACTATTCAACTCATGTTTCGGTAGATTTTACTTTTAATCTTACACATGGTCAAGTGGCATGTATATAAGTTTAAATCGTATACAAGTCTACCTTAAGGAATTGAATGTGAATATTTTTTGAAATAAATTATAGGTGTTTATATATATATGTTGATGCTTGTTCATGTGTATGGCGTTGATAATTAGTTGCTTGAATGGAAATGAATGCATGCCTTGAATGTGTAAAGTTATTTTGGTTTCATCGTGGACTTTATAAATACGGGCTGTTAGATGGATATGACAAGTATGTTCAAAGCTGCAAATAGTAATCTTGCGAGTACTGGTGACGGATGAACCAAGCGTGACGCAATATGTGAACTATATGAAATCAAGTTGATATGTCGTATTGTCTAGAAGTGAACCAACATGGCAGACACGCATGAAAGCGAGTGGTCATGGCTTGCGGAGTATATGTACGAAATTTGGCAAACTGACTTATGGATCATCTTTGGTGGTCAGCCATTTGGCAAAACCCATTTCAGTGATAATCTTAACACTTATATTTTATATTTTTTTAATTGAATCTTTAGACATGCTTGGATCTATAGATGATTGTTTTTAAATGTGTTTTGTTTTAATGATTTTAAAATGAAATTTCTTGTAAATCTTTGCACGTGAATATTCCTGTATTTTACTATAGCATCCTTTAGCTCGGGTCTCGTGACCGAACCGGGTGAGGGGTATTACAATTTATAATAATGAATAATCCTCCCACTCACATTTTGACGGACATTATGTATCTCTTACGTTTTATATTACCAACGGACAAATCGCGCCTCTTACATATTATATTGCCAATGGATTGCTTGAACCTTTTCTATTTTTCATGTCCAATTATCGCATCCATGATATGAACACGACACATCTCCATGGTATAAATCCAGACGCGAGTGTACATTATACATTTTTAGATTGTCAAATCAATGGGCATACCACCTATTAAATCACAAAGTGAAATTTATACGAGTCAACTATGAATAGAAATACCATCTACAAGCACACTATTATTAATGGTATGAATGAATTTCAATAGCCTTACAAGGCATTGTATATTCCCAAGACATCTGACTAATAAATTATACCCTCCACCCATTACTTGCAACCACTACCACCTGCGGGGATAACTTGCGGATGATCTCGAGGCGCAGTCACTTTATAACCTACTTCTCGATTGTGGGGGACTATAGTTATATCCCTACCACAATTTGGACGCAGTTGGTTGTGGACTCAATTGAGCCCTCGTCTATCCTATAAATACCCTAAGAGATCGCTTAGTAAGAAAACTCCACTCCACACAAAACTCTAATACACTAAGCATTCATCTCGAGTTTCTCTACCTGTCTGGCTCTCTACCCTAAAATAGGTGAACCAGACTCCTTCGACACCGCCTCCCTCCTCCTTTTCCACTTTTGTTGATATCATGTATCAACAATTATAACTCGATAATTAAAATTTCAATATAAAAGTAAGGCTGAGTGGTTGTTCTCCTCGACTAAAAATATAGTCATTACCCTAACTTAGCAAAGCTAGCTAAACCATATTAATTTCTTGATTTGAAAACATATTTAAACTTAATAAACCTAAAGAAATAAAATGTAATAATAAAATACATTCCACTTAAATTTTTTTTATATTTAATCATGGTAAGAGGATAAACCATAAAAAAGGATTAATATTGTAAAAAGTAAAAATTTAACTCCCACCTAAGAGTATGTATTGCAGTAGCTTCCATAGCATAGGAATTCCACCCCTGAAACCAATGATTGCGCCATCCCCCAACGGCAGCGTCTAAGTTCAGTTTCAAGAAACCACGTGGTGGTCTCAACTACCCATTTCTTCCTAAAAACCACCATGTAAGCTGATCTAACAGTAAAGAGTTCTTAATAAAAAAACAATAAAGACCGATTGATATGCCTAGTAACAGTAAATGAGAATGGGAGATATAGGTATTGGACCATATTAATGGCAGCCCACGCCCACCCCTCATTGCCTACAGCGATGTCGACCAAGTCTCTTTCGACGATCGAGAACATCCACATCTTTATGGATAAAATACGGCAACGAACCAAACTTTGTAAGCTTTGTTGCAGCCTCAACATCATTAGGGGCGAACGGTCTTAGTCCATCTAACTAAGTGGTATATTATATTTTTAGTCCTTTATAATTATAAAGCTTTTTAACAATTTTCAAATTTTATTTTGGCCCAATACTAATTTTTTGGTTTGGTCCCTGATCACACACCCAACCTGTTACCAATCTGCCATCGTATATCATCCCTAATTATTTATCTAACTTTTTAAGAGACTTCTCCAATAAAAAAAATAGAGGCTTTCTCAATGCATGTGGTGCTACGAATTACTTACTCCGTAGTAGTTGGCAACAAAAGGAATCTGGGCAGGTGATGCTACGACCGGTTAAAAGCTGAATGATCGTGAAATCTCAAACCACCCTTTGCTTTTGAAATACATAACTTGTGCCAAGTTTCCCAACTCATCTGCCACTTCCCATCCCTCTCACAACACCAAAATATGCGGAGCATACTGGTTATATCTGTTGAAAGCTGGACTGCAATGCAACATGGAGCCAAAAGCTTGCTACTGTCGAGACCAGCAGCTATCGAGCTCAGCTCATTTTGCTTGGTGCGCACGAATGGTTTTTGAACCGAATGAAGCAACCAACTTTGCTGTTTTGTTTTGTTTTGATGTAGTTTGGTTCAGTTCAACTTTAGTTTGTTTGTAATACTAGTTAAACTTAAGATAGTGACAAGATCTTTTGATGTAATGGCTGATTGGTCAGCTATATTTGATTATTTTTGGCTAGTGATTAGGTTTGTATTAGTTGGGGCAGTTAAATACATTAGGTAACTGTCAATGTACATTGTAACTCTTTTATATATTTCAAATTTGAATGAAAAATGATGTATGTTCAGTTACAACATTGCTGAGTATTCAATTTTGATCAAATTTTGCTTTGCTTTGCTTCGATTCTTCTTGCTTCAGTCTTGCAAACACTGAGTTGTAACTTTGTTTGATGTTTGCTGCTGCCATTGTTCCAACAAATGGTATCAGAGCCCGAGTCTTTGAGGGGCCTTTGTATGCAATCTGTTGTGTTTGAATCAAAACCAACAGCAAGTTCAAAATTTGGTAAGATTGAAGCATTTAAAATCAGTTTAGCAGAATGAGTTTCACTCCACCACCTCCACCAGTGTTCACTGGAGAAAACTATCACATTTGGATAGTTAAAATGAAGACTTATCTCCAGGCACATGATCTTTGGAGTGTGATCGAGAATGATGCTGAACCACCTCCATTGAGAGCCAATACCACCATTGCACAGATGAGGCAACATACTGAGGAGCGAGCCAAGAAGCATAAGGCTATGGCCTGCTTGCAAAATGGAGTCTCAGATGTGATCTTTACTCGCATCATGGCCTGTGACTCACCTAAGCAGGCTTGGGAGAAGCTGAAGGAGGAGTTCATGGGGACTGATAAGACAAGGCAACAGCAAGTGATCAACCTCAGGAGAGACTTTGAAAATTTGAGGATGAAGGAGTCTGAGACCATCAAGCAGTACTCAGACAGGATAATGGCCATTGTCAACAGCATTAGGCTCCTGGGAGTGGACTTCACAGAGAGCAGAGTTGTTGAAAAGGTTATTACAACTCTCCCTGAGAAATTTGAGTCTAAAATCTCTTTACTTGAGGACTCGAGGGACTTATCAGCCATTTCATTGTCTGAGCTGATAAACTCCCTGTATGCACTTGAGCAAAGGAGGGCAAATAGGCAGGAGGAGAATCCTGAAGCTGCTTTCCAGGCTAAAGCCAGTGAAGGCTCGAGTGTGAGTGCAAAAGGCAATAAGCCTTGGCACAATAGAAGGGTCAAGTCAGGAAGAGATGAAGCAAAAAGGGTGTTCCCACCATGTGTTCATTGCAAGAAGACAACACATTCAGAAAAGTATTGCCGGTTTAGGCCAGATATTCAGTGTAGAAAATGCAAGCAGTTTGGCCATGTGGAGAAGGTGTGCAAGGGCAAACCAAGGGAGGCTACTCTGCAACAAGCTAGACCTGTTGAGGACATTCAAGCTCAGGAGGAGCAAGTGTTCACAGCAACTTGTTTTGTTGGCACAACCAAGGCCAGCAATGATTGGCTACTAGACAGTGGCTGCTCACACTATATGGTAGCAGATGAGAAGCTGTTCAAAAGCCTAGACAGAAGCTTCCACTCGAGGATTAGAATTGGAGATGGTAGGCTGATTGAGGCTAAAGGCAAGGGCAGTGTGTTGATTAGCACTGGTTCAGGTAACAAGCTGATCTCAGATGTGTTTTTTGTACCTGACTTAGACCAAAATTTGCTTAGTGTAGGCCAATTAGTTGAAAAGGGCTATACATTGGTTTTTAAGGATGGTTGCTGTATTGTTCAAGACATGAATGGTCTGGAGTTAGTCACAGTCTCTATGACTGATAGGTGCTTCATGCTGGATGTTAGCCAAATAGAAAGAAAGGCATACACCAGCCTTGTTGAAAGCACTGACTTGTGGCATAGGAGACTAGGCCATGCAAATTTTAGATCCATCGATCTGTTACATAGGCTGAATCTGGTTGATGACATTTCAAAAATTAAAGTTAGTGGGAATGTTTGTGAGGTTTGTCAGCTTGGTAAGCAGGCTAGACTGCCTTTTCCTGCTGACAGTGCTTGGAGAGCTCAAGACAAGCTCGAATTGGTGCACTCTGATGTTTGTGGCCCTATGAGACCACCTTCAATCAGTGAGAACAGGTACTTTGCCCTGTTTATAGATGATTTAACAAGGTTGTGCTGGGTCTACTTCTTGAAGCAAAAGTCAGAAGTGTTTGAAGCCTTCTGCAAATTCAAGGCTTATGCTGAAAATCAGTCTTGCTGCAAAATTAGAGCCTTGAGGACTGATAATGGATCTGAATATGTGTCTGAGAGATTTCAGAAGCTTTGTGACAGTGCTGGGATTCACCATCAGCTCACAACAGTCTATACTCCTCAACAGAATGGAGTCTGTGAGAGAAAGAATAGGACTGTACTGAACATGGCCAGGTGCCTCTTGTTTCAAGGCAAGCTTCCAAGTCAGTTTTGGGCTGAGGCAGTCAACACCTCAGTATATCTGCTCAACAGACTGCCAACTAGAGCAGTCAAGGATAAGACTCCTTTTGAGGCTTGGCATGGAGTCAAACCTGTGGTAACACACTTAAAAGTGTTTGGCTGTGTATGTTATACACTTATTCCAGTAGAGAAAAGGACCAAGCTTGAGAGCAGAGCAACTCCAGGAATCTTTGTTGGCTACAGCAGCAACAAGAAGGGCTATAGAGTGCATGATCCTACAGCAAAGAAGGTTTTAGTCAGCAGGGATGTAAAGTTTGATGAGAAAAAGGTGTGGAATTGGAATGGTGTTGAGACTGACTTGTCTGAATTGGACCAGTTAGACTTGGTTGCTGAACTTGCAGAAGAAGGACCAAGTAATGATGCTATCGATGATATACCAGTGAAGGGCACCAGAACTTTGGCTGATGTCTATCAGAGGTGCAATGTTGCTGTGATTGAGCCCTCAGACTTTGAAGAGGCTGCTAAGAACAGAAGCTGGATGAAAGCTATGGAAGCTGAGTTGGAAATGATCAACAAAAATCAGACTTGGGAGTTGGTGAGCAGACCAGAACACAAGAGGGTCATAGGAGTTAAATGGGTGTACCGGGCCAAGTACAATGCTGATGGCTCACTGAACAAGCACAAGGCCAGGCTTGTGGTGAAGGGCTACAGTCAGCAATATGGTGTTGACTACCTAGAAACTTTTGCTCCAGTGGCAAGACTGGATACAATTAAGCTGCTGTTTGCTTTAGCAGCTCAGAAGCAGTGGAGAGTTCACCAATTGGATGTCCAATCAGCATTCCTGAATGGTTTTCTCAAGGAGGAGATCTTCATCGAGCAACCTGAAGGTTTTGAAGTTGTTGGACATGAAGACAAAGTGTATAAGTTGAGAAAGGCCCTCTATGGCCTGAAACAGGCACCAAGGGCCTGGTATGATAGAGTTGATGCTTACCTGACCAAACTTGGATTTGTAAAGAGCCTTAGTGAGCCTACTCTGTATGTTAAAAGGTCAGAACATGAAACCTTGCTGATTGTCTCCTTGTATGTGGATGATTTGCTTGTGACAGGGAGCAAAATTGAGCTCATTGATCAGTTTAAGGTTCAAATGCAGCAAGTGTTTGAGATGACAGATTTGGGGATCATGACTTACTTCCTTGGCATGGAAGTGCACCAGTCTGATCGAGGTATCTTCATCAACCAACACTCATTTGCTTTGAAGATCCTAGACAAATTTTGCATGCATAACTGTAAAGCAGTCAGCACACCTGTGGCTCAAGGAGAAAAGCTGACTAGCAGTGGTGATCAGCAGAGGGTTGATGAGAGGCACTATCGAAGCCTAGTTGGTTGTCTGTTGTATCTAATAGCAACCAGGCCAGATATCATGTTTGGTGTCAGCCTGTTATCGAGATTTATGCATTGTTGCAATGAGGCACATTTGAAGGCAGCAAAGAGGATCTTTAGATACATCAAGGGCACTGCTAGTTTTGGTGTAATGTTTGAAAGTCGAAACCAACTGAAACTAGAAGGCTACTCTGACAGTGACTGGGCAGGATCTCTCGATGACATGAAGAGTACCTCTGGATACTTCTTCACACTTGGATCGGGCATGTTCTGCTGGAGTTCAAAGAAGCAACAAACTGTTGCTCAGTCCACAGCTGAAGCAGAGTACATTGCTGCAGCAGGAGCAGTTAATCAGGCCATTTGGCTAAGAAAGCTGCTTTACGACCTTAATGAAACTCAAGATGAAGCAACTGAAATTTGGGTGGACAATCAGTCTGCAGTTGCAATAGCCAAGAACCCTGTGTTCCATGGCAAGACTAAGCATTTTAAGATCAAACTGCATTTTGTTAGAGAGGCTGAACAAGCAAAGGAAGTCAGCCTTGTGCATTGCAGCTCAAGAGCACAATTGGCTGACATAATGACCAAGCCCTTAGGGGCTGCTCGATTTGAATCTTTGAGAAGTGCAATTGGAATGTGTTGCATACAGTCGAAGAAGGAGTGTTGAAAGCTGGACTGCAATGCAACATGGAGCCAAAAGCTTGCTACTGTCGAGACCAGCAGCTATCGAGCTCAGCTCATTTTGCTTGGTGCGCACGAATGGTTTTTGAACCGAATGAAGCAACCAACTTTGCTGTTTTGTTTTGTTTTGATGTAGTTTGGTTCAGTTCAACTTTAGTTTGTTTGTAATACTAGTTAAACTTAAGATAGTGACAAGATCTTTTGATGTAATGGCTGATTGGTCAGCTATATTTGATTATTTTTGGCTAGTGATTAGGTTCGTATTAGTTGGGGCAGTTAAATACATTAGGTAACTGTCAATGTACATTGTAACTCTTTTATATATTTCAAATTTGAATGAAAAATGATGTATGTTCAGTTACAACATTGCTGAGTATTCAATTTTGATCAAATTTTGCTTTGCTTTGCTTCGGTTCTTCTTGCTTCAGTCTTGCAAACACTGAGTTGTAACTTTGTTTGATGTTTGCTGCTGCCATTGTTCCAACAATATCATCGCAAATACACAGGCAAGAGAAAAAAGACCAATCCATCGTATACGTTGGTAGTGTCTGGGCAACCGCTTTCATCAATACCTCTTCATCTTATCCCCATGAAGTAGTAGCCAACCTTAGTGACCTTGTATCTTTTTCAAAATCATCACTTTAATATATTGAAAAGTCATTGATTACACACCGACATGCCTAGATAAACCAAAAGAAAATATTTACCCATGAACAAATAAAATGATTCATTTCCCTTTGATGACCCAAATTAGTGTTCTTGCAAAAGAATAGACTTATTTTATCCAATTACTTTTGATGAGCATTGTTCATAAACTTGTAATATAGCTTTTAGAATTTATCTTTAAATTTATTTAAGAATAACCCTATACCAAATCACATTCAAAATTATAATGATGAGAAATTTTGTGCATACAAAATAAAAAATTAATATCCATTTAATCTATCTCTCTTTTAAATACATTTCATGTATGATTATTTTAAGAAAGTTCATTTGACTTCGTTGAATATGTCAAAGTTTCATGAAATTTCTCTTTTCTACCTAAAATGCAATCTATAATGAGTTTGCCTAGTACAAAAACAATTTGATTGGATGAAATGACATTATTAAGGTATGACATAAGTAAACTTAGAGATAATCTTGTATAAAACAACGTTACGTTAGCTAATTGAGGAGCAACTCTCTTCACATCTTCATTAATGCCACAAAGCAACTCACACTGCTGACAACTTGATGGTTCATCAAGAATGCTCTTCATAGCTCAAAACATCGTCACCTTATACTACTGAGGAGCTTTAATTAGAGACATCTCCTTGCTTTTATAAATTTTATCTTCTTAAAAGATCTAGTCATATCAATGTTCATTAGTCACCTTTGCAAGTATCTCATCCATGATTCTCACCTCCAAAAAATTTAGTAGTTTCCAGTTCCACTGCGATATTATTTTATGAAAATAGATCGGGTTACGATCACATGCTATAGCCACTTAACTCTAAATAATCATTTCCATAATAACTTGCCGTCCCAAAATATTTAATTCATTTAAATTTTATCAATATCTATCATTATATATCTATATCTATACTATATTATTTATAATATATTTTAATTGTTTAATTGAATATTAAAAATTTGGTTGAATTAATGTATATCCACCTTGTTTTCCAAATCAATATTCGAGCCAGTCATTTTACATTAGCAAACCCAAAATTTTTCTTATTAAACTCCTTATTACCTAACAACCACCTTATTAGATAAGCAATTAAAAGATGACAAATGTAAATAGAAAGTGGGAGACTCCTTGACCACTCCCAATTTAAGGGATAGTCTCTTCATATAGTTACTGATGTATGATATAACATGATAGATGGGCCAATCCATGTAGGTTGAGTAAGATTTAGAATTTAGATGGGACACATGGGACGCGTGCTTGTGTTTGTTCTCCAACGTTATCTCCACAGCTCTTACAATAATTTTAATGGCGGAGAAACGTCTCTCAAATGCCCCCACTTTTTGAGTTGGGCAAATTACATATGAGAGAGAGGGTGATACCAAAAGCCACGTGTTCTTGCATGCGAGTCTCAGTTGTGTTTCACTTCAGCAAAAGCCAAGCCAACCTTCATCCTTCCTTTCTGCCCATCTGGTTTCAGTAGACTTTGAGTGACCAAATTTTCTGCTGATAACTTGCAGTGTCTCCAGCTGCCATGACGATCTTCTCGCCTGGCCTTTTCAAACACCCTTCAAGGTTTCTTTTCTCTTCTTATATACCCAGACTTTTCAGTTTCTTTACTATTTCCCTTTAGCTTCTCTCTCTCTAACTTTGTCTATCCTCGTTTTGCTGGTATGTTGTGGCTTTCTTAATGCTTTGGTTAGATTATGCTGTGAATGATGAAATACAATGCAAGTTTTAAGTGTTAACTTCTGTATATTTGTTTGGTGATTTTTTGCTTTGTTTAGTGAATTATATGTGGAATATGGTAGGCTGGGATTTGTACATAGTTGCAGTACGTGTATTGAAATGGGAAGGAAGGTGCTTTTTAGTTTTGAACCATTGCTTATAAATATTAAGAATAGTTAGAGAATGTCACTAGATTTTCCTCAATTTCAATGGAATTAAGACCCAAACCCCAATTTTCTATTGGATGCTCTTATTACTGAAACCATCCTTGCTAGGAAGAAGGCAGTAGTCTCCATTAGCTCAAGTATTTAGTTTCTCTCTCTGTTGAGAGGAAATTTCTGCGAGGGTGAGTTGGGGGGGGGGGGCTGTAGATATTGCATTTGAATAAAATGTTTTTTGTTATTGACAAACTGAAAGGTGTTTGACACTTGTTAGAGGATCTTAATTTGTAAACTATATTGTACTAATTATCACCATCACCAAGACCCTCCATTGAGTTAATCAATTACATGATGCTTGTAAGGAAGTATACAAGGTCCTTATGGGATTGGTTTGTAGAACAGAACTTCCTTTTAATCTACTTATCTAAGAGCCATCTACTTGCTAGACCTGCTGACCTGTGAGATAGAAGGAATTGCTCTGGAAAGATCACCGCCTTACCATTATGAAATCTCAGTAACTCCTGGAGCCCTATGACATTTTCACATAAAAGTAAACATGGCTAATATATTGTTTTCAACATTTCATGATTACTGGTGGTGAATGATTATCTTAGATATTATTCCTCTTCCAGCTGCTGCTGCAGTGGTGTGACATTTTATTCTGCCATATAAATAACAGCTGCTGATCGTTCAAATTTGTTATTGGCTTTATCACTTGGAGCAATTAACTTAATGCATCGACAATGCAAGCTTTTATGTAGACTGGATCATTGCTGTATTGGTCCTTTGAGATAAATCCTAGTTTCAAAAAACTAGTTAAATGATGACTTGAGGCCGTTTGTTCTGGCATCATTACTCAAAATGAAGTGTCTAATAATGAGAAACTTTTTTGGTTTAGTCTACATAAATACTGATATAAAATTAGCAACTGCATTATTTGCTTTGTTTTCTCACTTATTTTCAGATGTTTCAGATCCTACAGTATTGTCGGTGTTGGTCTTCTTGGCACTTTCACATATCGTCACAAATATAAGATAAATCAAGTCAGCTTCTCCAGTTCTACTCCTTCTTCTTACTAGTAATTCTCTCTCTCTCTCATTGCACTCATCTTTCTGTATTAGTTAGTTTTCATATCTTGATCTCCAACCTCCCTTTGTTTCCTGGATTGTTTCTTTAATACATCTGAAAAGTTGTCGTGCAACACTATCAACAACGATGGAGGAAGTGAAGCCAACATTTGATTCAGACAAAGCTGCTGTACTAGTTAACGAGCTCAGGAAAACCTTTAATTCCGGCAAGACAAAGAGCTATGAATGGAGAATATCACAATTGGAAAGCATATCAAAGATGATTGATGAAAAGGAGAAGGAAATTGTAGAAGCACTACAGAAGGACCTCTCAAAACCTGAACTTGAAGCGTTCTTATCAGAAGTATGTATTCTTCATTTCATCATCAATTGCCATGCTTGTGTATATGTTTCTTTGTGCCTTTTCTTTTATATTACCTTACAAGTTTCAACTCTTTTTATTCTTAATATCTTGCCTTCAGCTGTCAATTCATTAAATAATTTTTTTGTGTGCTCTCATAAACTTTCAAGCAAAATTGCATAGAAGATACTACCAAAATCTGAACCATTAACATCCATCTGTTAACCCTATATAGAGGGGAAAAGTGATTTTTATGTGTTGGGTTCTAGCATCTCTGCAATTTCTGAATTATTTGACACATATTGGAGGGCATTATATAATTGGCTTCTGGCACCAAGGAAGTCACATTCAGTTTATTATTTCCACTAAAAAGTACAAAGGCTTCTAAATTCTAAGGTGGTATATTTACCTAATGGCAAGGGCTACAGTGAAATTGATAGTCATCTTAGCTGAAGCTATGGGTGGATGATGGTTCTGTTCATCAATTAAGAGATCTGGTGCACATGGTGAATCATATCAAAGGTGCATCAGTTGTCAAGTCTTTCTTTCTCCATTGTTAAACCTTTCAAAATTGGTTTTTCTCTTTAGGTCTATGAGTTCTAATGCAGCACTTGATTTTTAGCTATAAGAGCATGTCCATGATTGAAAGATCAGCATCGTTTTGCATATTACAATTTTTTTTTCATTCCTTTTTTCAGATTATCTGGTTGACTTTCATTAAAAGAGTTCGACAATTTAGCAATTTGTTTTTGTACAAGCACCAATATACTGGTTCGATATAAATTCAGACAATTAAGGTTATATTTCTGATAGAGAAAACCTTAATATGTTTAAATTGGGCATTGTAATTTGGGTTTAGAGGCAATAGTAACACATAAGGCAACCAAAAGAAACTACGATGGTTTGATCTTGCTGGATATCAATCTATAGGATGCCAAAATTGTATGCCATGCATTTATTATGTTCGAATAATTGACTTGGGTGCCATATGGACTTCAACTTATGTGTGATGTAGATTTTGATGGCAAGATCCTCATGTAAGTTGGCTCTGAAAGAACTTAAACAATGGATGATGCCACAAAAGGTAATTACTATTACGGTTACAAATCTTAGACTAAATGTTACTATTTAAATTTTGCTTACGAATTTTAGCGCCTTTTCAGGTTGAAACTTCGTTGGCAACTTATCCATCGTCAGCTGAAATTGTGGCAGAACCTCTTGGAGTCGTCTTGGTCATATCTACCTGGAACTTCCCTTTTTGTATGTTATTTTTATGCTGTTTAACTTATTTAAGCTAGTTAAAATGAATTGCCTAAGGTTTGTGGTACAATCTATTATTGGTTTTGTGTTATGCTTAGTATTTTCCTTAATTAATCACTCTTTTTCTTTTTGGTAATTTACATTAATTGATTTTTACACGTCTTTACACGCACTTCCTTTTACTCAATCCAACTTAAAGAGATATACTGACATCAATTTGCATGCTTGCCTCTTGATATCTTCAAAGCTGACTGTTATTATGTCTTCTTCTTTTCTTTCTTGATCAGAACCATTTTGTGTGTTAATCCTATGGGATTTTGAAGAACAGTAATGTTTACTTTGCTTTACCCTTAGTAATTTCTTAATATCATCCATTCTTCCTTTATCCCATCAATTTAAAGAATTTGAACTGAGATAGTAATGGACATGTGTCATATCTAATTTGTTTATGTATGTATGTATGCACGCAAGCATGTATGGGATGTGTCCTAATTGTTTTTATAAAGTTGTACCATTGCTTTAGAAACTTCTCTTTCTTTTTTCACTGATGCTGCAATTTGATATAAGAGGGATTCACTGGAGCTGTTTAGGCTTCTCATATATATTTTCAATAAACATCTATAATCAAAACGACATGATATGCCCCGTACACATCATTTGTCTTCATAATGGGATTCTGCTGCTTTATTGGATTCTACTGCTTTATTTAGGAAAGTTTACAATCTCAAGGTGCCACTAGGAATTTTCTTTGTGTATGGAATTGTTCTAAAACATAGCTGATGTTTTGATAGATTTTTTAGAATCATAAAATAATAGACACTAGGCAGCTTCAATTGTTTTCATTATTCTCTTATATTGTGCAAACTGAAATGTTTATTGGTCCATCTTCTAGCATTGTCTCTTGATCCGGTGATTGGAGCTATTGCTGCTGGCAATGCTGTGGTCCTCAAGCCATCAGAAATTGCTCCAGCCACATCATCACTGCTTTCAAGGCTAGTAGGGGAATATATGGATAAATCTGCTATAATTGTTGTTGAGGGTGCTGTTGCTGAGACCTCTGCATTACTAGAGCAGAAATGGGATAAGATCTTTTTTACAGGTAACCAATAATCTTCATATGTCTTGATTTCTCCAACTTTGATGCCTAAATTAATTTTTTTAGTCTTCCCTTAGACAGGCTCTACTTTTTGGTTCTCTTAGAATACATTCCAGCTTCATTGAGGCTACCTAGTAAATGGTTGGATAAATTCTCAACTTTTATCAATAAGATAAATATCAAACTCCATGAGAAAAAAGGAAAAGAAAAAACATTGTTATGCTCTCAATATAACAGGTTCTTATATTGGGAGATGAATTTTTGATCGAACTGTTCTTGTAATTCCATGGTTATTATTTGTGCTAAATAAATCAATCTATGCAGTCTCCTTAAAGTTGATGAATGTTGTTACCCTTTTTCACCTAAGCTACGAGGAGTAAAAATGAATCAATGAAATTTTCAAAAAGAAAAAATAATCAATGAACATTTTGGCCGTTTGAGAGGAAGCTGAAAATCCTGAGCTTCCTTTATATTGCATTAACTGTCAAATGTAAGTTCGTGATTTTTCATTGTTTAATTGAATTCACAACAATAAAATCTTAAAATACAGATACCTTTACATTGCAGGTGGGGCAAGAGTTGGGCGCATTGTGATGGCTGCAGCAGCAAAGAACCTTACACCCGTAACTCTTGAACTTGGAGGAAAGTGCCCGGCTGTTGTTGATTCCAATGTTAATTTACAAGTGAGAATAGTTCTGTTTACGTTAAGTCATCAATCCATCTTCAGTTATTCAATTGATCTGATTGTATCAATTTTAAGGTTACGGCAAGAAGGATTGTAGCCGGCAAGTGGGTATGCAACAACGGACAAGCTTGCATCGGTGTTGATTATATCATAACAACAAAAGAACTTGCCCCAAAGTTGGTAAGATTTTATCAAAGGAGTAAAACTCATTTTAAGGTCATTGTATTGAAACATGTTTGATCTACAGATAGCAACTCTAGTGAATGTAGTGGAGGAAATCTTCGGAAAAGATCTAATGGAATCAAAGGAACGATCCCGCATTATAAACTCATTTCACTTCAAACGTCTAGTAAATCTCTTGGAAGAGGATAAGGTCTCCAGCAAAATTGTTTTCGGAGGCCAAAGGGATGAGAGCCAATTGTGAGTTTGATAATTGCCACCTTGTAATTATCTTTACCGATCTATTCTTTAATCACCGTGTAATAGTTGTTTTTATAATGCAGACAAATAGCTCCAACAATATTGTTGGATGTTCCCGAGGACTCGATGATCATGCAAGAAGAAATATTTGGACCATTACTTCCAATAATTACTGTGAGTTTCTTTTGTAAAAACTGTAAAACTCTAATATAAACCATAAAATTACATGTGACTTAAGCCATGTTAATATTGATTCTAATGTTTTGCCCTCGCTGTTCAGGTTGAAAGGTTGGAAGATAGCTTTGCTATGATAAACAGAAAGCCAAAACCTCTTGCTGCATATCTCTTCAGTGATGATGAACAGATTAAAAGGAAGTTTGTACAAAATATTTACGCCGGAGGAATGGCTATTAATGACACCATTCTACAAGTATTTCCGCTCTCAATAAATTTCATACAGAAAAAGCGATAGATGCATTTTCCTTTTGTCATTTATCTTCCTGTCAAGCATGAGATAGGGTTTCCATGATGAATTAATTCTTATGTTCAATGATTGGCATCCACATCACATCTTCCATTAATGTTTGGCTAATCATAAAAAACTGATGAAAACTGAGTCACTTGCATTACACTTCTTTGTTGGTCAATGGACTTCATAGTGCATCAGAAACATATGAAATTCATTGTACCTATAACGGTGATGTTAGAGCATATGGTCACCATCAGCATTTGGTTAGAACGAATATATTTCAACTAAACTCCGATCCCTTATGACAATCATTGCAGGTCACAGTTCCCACTCTACCTTTCGGAGGAGTCGGGGAGAGTGGAATGGGGTCATACCATGGGAAATTCTCTTTTGATGCTTTTAGCCATAAGAAGGCAGTTTTATACAGAAGTTTTGCAGGGGATTCGCCGACTAGGTACCCACCATACACACCGGGAAAGAAAAAGCAAATAAAAGCCTTACTCAGTGGCAAGTTACTTAACATTATGCTTGCTTTACTTGGATTCTATAAAGACTGAGACAATGCACACTGATTTGCTCTTCTCTTCTCAACTCATGATTTCTTTTTTAGTTTGCATTCAAGATGAACCCTTCTGGTACCTACAAAGAACTGAGAATGGCAGAATTCAGTGAACAAATTGATTATACGTAATTACCAATAAAATAAAAGTAATGAATATAGATAAGCTTATTTTATCTTTAAAATTAATAATGATGTTTATTTGCTTCTTCTTTTTTCTGTACAATTTTTTGTTTTACATTATTATTTACATGCGTTTAAATATTTATTAAACAAATTGATTAATACATCAGAGCCAGTGGTGCAACCACTACTGGCCCATGCTAAATTCAATAACCTTGAAGCTAAAAGCTACATTAAATCGATTGGTATAATTAAGATATCATTCATATTTGTTTTATAATTTATGAATAATTTTATTAAGATTTATAATTGTTCTCTCTCATAATGTTATTTTTAAAATTTAAATATAAATTCTTTTTTTAAAATACAATATCTTATCACTACCTTCAACAATAGTTAATGATAGGAACTTCATTGTTAATAGTGTTTAAAAGATTGTGATATAGTATTTAATTTAGACATGAATATTAATTGAGCAAAGTAAATCATCATTCCAAAAATATATACCAATTGTTAATGCATAACAAATTGTTTGCATTTTCATACCCATTGTTAACACAAAAGGAAAACAAATATAGGAATTTTCCTCAATCAAATATATGCAATATGGAGGTATGTAAGCAGAGTGCGATAAATTTCATTTTTTTTTTTTTTTTTGCTATTAGATGATTTGTCTCGAATTAATTAATATACATTCGAATTTTAAGACAAGCATTTTGAACTATGATCTTTTGAAAATCAATCAGAATGTCTATTGATTATGTATGTTAAACACATTTGAAGACAAGGTGAATTTTGTGGCAGTTTTTATGGCTGAAATAGTAGCAACAATTTTAGGCACTATTTCATTTTTAACTTTGCCTATTTTTAAAATTGACAAAATTTAGAACAAAAGTATTAAGCTATTTATTGTGGAATTATTTGGACGAATAAAAATTCAGAATATGAAGACCAATTATGTTGAAATTGAAGACTTGAGGATTGTTACTTGCGGTACAAGTTTGGTTACATACAAAACAAGTAAAATTACTTTCTATAATTAAAAACTTTGAATTACAACAAGACTCTTATGGAATTATTATCCTATGCTGATTTTTAGCTTTATTGTAGAGAAAAATGATTAGATTATAACTCTTATGTAAATAAAACTTAAGTTCTGTCTAGGTTAAATGAGTAATCGAGAGACCTAGAGTTTGAAAGAGCACAAATTTGTTCAAGTTAAGAATGTTTTATATGTGCATTTTTTTTGTAAGTAATCAAGAGAGTTTCTTGGATTGCAAGACTAAGCTTTCGAAGGAGAAGCTTAGTGGGAGAGCAATCTAGTTTTTGTACATGATGAGGCCGTTAAATTAGTGAGTGTTAAACTAGTGTTAGGACTTAAATTATTAGTTGTACTATGAGAAAGATAGTGGATTATTGCTCTAGCCAAGACCTCAAAGGTGTAGTCTAAGATCGAATTGCGTAAACAATCTCGGTGTTCAACTTTACTTTTGTGCACATTTTGATATCGTGGTTGAAACTATGGCCATAGTTCCAAGCATCATTTTAGCTAGAGTTTTGGTTTGCTAAGCAACTATCCCTTCATTTCTACAATTGGTATCAAAGCTTCACACTTAACACAAACAGTGATCATCCTGGTTGATATACTTGCAATGGAAGGTTCTTTAGTCTCGCATCCCTTTATGCTCGATGAAGCAAATTACGCATATTGGAAAGCTAAGATGAAAACGTTCATTAAGTCAACAAATGAGCAAGTCTAAAGGGTTACTTTAACTAGATAGGCTCATCCCTTCACTAAAATTGAAGGAGTAAAAACTCCCAAGACCGAGGCAACCTGGAATACTGAAGAAGAAAGGACTGCTAATGCCAACTCCAAAGCACTTTATGTCATTTTCTATAGGGTAGATGCACAAGAGTTCAAAAGGATTTCAAAGTGTACTGAAGCAAAGGAGGCCTAGGAAATACTAGAGACAACATATGAAGGGACCAATACAATGAAACAATCAAAGCTTCAGATGCTGGCAACCAAATTTAAGACTTTGAGGATGCAAGAATTAGAGACCACTGGAGAGTTTTATGCTAAATTTTGTGACCTGGCCAATTAGGCTTTTGCTTTAAGGAGTAAGTACTCAAAACTCTAAACTTGTGATGAAGGTTCTTAGGTTATTACCTGAGAGGTTCAGCATCAAAATAACAATCATCGAGAACTTTAACTTTATCCTTTCAACTAAAATCGTTTAATCTTTAAAGAACTTTTAATTAATATAGTTTTATAACTATATTTCACCCACATCATCAGTATGCTATAATCTAGTATATATAATATCTTAGACAAAATTGGTGCCATGAGTCAAACGACAAAACAACTTGGTTGAGAAATGACTAAAAACTCTCTTTTTTTTTTACAAAGTAATAAATATCCCTATGATGGTGTATTTTTGTCTTTATATTTTTTATATAAAATATAAAAAATACCTACACATAATGAGTTTTTTTTTGTACATGCATTTGCATGTATTCTAAAATCTAACTATAAATAAAGGGTATAATGATAAATTTAACTTCAACTTTTATATTTTTATGTCAATTTAGTTTTTATTCTTTTTATTATTATCTAAATTTAGCTCTCAACCTTTTTAAATAAGTCAAATTTGACCATTAATCTTTCAAAAAGAGTTGAATTGTTAATTTTTAATGGAAATATTAATTAAAAAGTTAAATTCCTAAACATGACAGTCCGTATGGTAATCCATAGGGATTGTCACGCAGGTTGTCACGCCAACATCGTTAAAAGATAATTAATGTTTTAGTCAGCATTTTTGTAAAAAATTGCTTTGATTCTTTTTGAAATATTAATAATCAAATTTAATTTTAAAATTAACAAAATATGTAAATATTAAATATTAAATTTATCATTATGTTTTCCATAAAATAACATTTCAACTAAATTAGATATAGATTGATAAACTACAGACGTAGTGATTAAGATTCTCTTACATCAGAAACTACAAGCCTTGCTTTTGCACTGCAATCCCTGAATTTAGTTGCCCTGAAAATGAGAGGCAAGCTCTTTTGAAGATTAAGCAACATCTCAAAGACCCTTCAGACATGTTAGCTGATTAGAGATTGCTGCCAATGGTTTGGAGTATTTTGCAACAATGTTACTTACTGGCCATGTCACTGAACTTCAGCTTGGAAGTTCCAATGATAACATCGCATCAAGGATTAAAAAAGCTGGGAGGATCAAGCTAGGTGGTTAGTTGAGCCCTGCTTTACTGGATTTGAAACACTTGTCTTACTTGGAGTTAAGCAACAATGATTTTGATCCAACTCAAATCCCTGATTGGTTTTGAAGCTTGACTTCCCATCTGCACTATCTGAACATCTATGGTAATCAAGTCCAAGGAAAAACCCCAGATTTGCTCACAAAGCATGCCTTTCTTGTGTTATACTTAAGTTGCAACAACTTCACTGGTTCATTGCCTGGTATCTCCTTAAATGTGACAGCTTTAGATCTTTCTAACAATGTTTTGTCAGGACGTATGTCCCAGTTTTTGTGCCACAAAAAGCATCAGATGAGACTGGAAGTTCTCAACCTTGAGGGTAATCTCTTGTCAGGAGAAATGGAGAAGTAAGGTGGTCATTAAATTGTGCAACAACAATTTTAGTGGTGAAATCCCAAGATCCATGGGAGATTTAACTTCTCTTCAGTCCTTGCACCTAAGAAACAACAATCTAGAAGGTGAGATGCCTGAATCACTAAGAAATTGTACTCAATTACTCACTCTTAAGTCTTAACTTTGTTGCTAATCATCAGCCTGGAGAAATTCCACCATGGATGGGAGAAAGGCTCTCAAAATGGATCATCATCAGCCTTCAACCAAACAGGTTTCATGGTCATATGCCAGAGCAAATTTGTGATCTATCCTCTCTTCAAAACCTGGACCTCTCCCACAACAATCTGTCAGGAAATATCCAGGCTGCATCAACAATCTTATTGCAATGGTCTCAAGAAAAACATCAGATAGCAAGATACCATATAACACTTGAAAGGGATGCTGCTTTTTTGACAGTATTGCCCTTGTGATGCTTGATTATTGCAGTATCCATAGACAAACCCAATTGGTGGATCCTTGAGACAACAATTTTAGAAATTCAATCAATTTAGTGCTTCATTTTCAGTCAAGGAAGTAAGTGATGGTAAGGATAAGAATGCAGTTTGGAACATATTATTATCTTATACTATATATGGAATTGTATTCTTTTGGTGGAATCATAATTTCAGTCAAATTGTGAAATATTGAGTCCAGTCCAAAAAGGTTAACAGGATGAAGGCCAGATTGCAGAAATCATGCATACCAATTCTAGAAATAGCAACATAGCATATTTCATAATATTCATATTTGAAAAAATGGTCTACATATATTACAAGAATATTCCTACAATTTCGTTGAATATTCAAAATGAAGAAAATGGACGGCTCATTTTATATTACACCCACGAGCGATCCAATTGTTTGTCACCCACCCCCTCCTATTGAATTTGAATTTGACCCATTGTTCGTTTGGCAATGTGTGTGTGCATGAATCTAAATTAAAAATGTTTTTAATTTGGATTGGACCCCACAATTGTAGGATTTTTGGTCTACATTGGCTTAAAATGTCTTGGGTAGATACATGAACATGTCTTGCAACGGTGACAGCTGCTCCATTTGGTAATCAACTTGACTGGCAAACGGGTCTTCATCTATGAAATCCAACCCGAAATCAAGCTCATTCCATCTCCCTTCACTTTTCACTTCTTTCTCCCACGTGATTTCCGGTGACGGCACGTGCTCCGACCAACTCGACTCCGAACCATCCGTTTGTATTGCATCGTTCTTCATCGCCATCACCGACCACGGTTGTTGCATGTTTTGACCATTCATTATGATGCCCAGTTTCTCATCTTCCATTTCTGGGTAACTTAACGATTTTTGTTCACTCGGAAAATGTTTCTCTATGCTTCCTTTCTTGTTGTATATTCGACATAACACCCAATCATCAAGCTGCAATCAAAAAATAGAACAAACCCACCATTTAGCCCAAATCAACAGTAAAAAGTGTCGGTGTCAACTGTCAAAGTTGGCAACTCCAATTTCCAATAAAACAAATAATTATATCCACTTACCCTCAAGTTGTTGCTTCTCTTGCCGGCGGACCTATCAACATTGGCGAGGCGATACTCGTGCATAATCCAGTTGGTTTTGACACCGCGTGGGGCTTTACCAGCGTAGAAAACGAGTGCTTTTTTTATGCCCAGTGCCTTGGGCTTTCCGATAGGCTTATCGGCTCCGGTCGCTTTCCAATATCCGGTTCCAGCCGCCCTGTTCGGCCGACACCCATTTGGGTATTTTCGATCCCTTGGAGAAAAGAAATACCACTCTTTTTCACCATACAACGCCATATCTACACCAAATATATCAAATTAATTAATCACTCTCCCAAATATTTCAAATCGGCAGGGCCTTGGCCCTAAAAATGTATAACTCTAGTTTTAGTCCCTTTTAAAATGGTAAAATTGCAATTAAACTCTCCAAAATTTTGCAATTCAAGTCTGGACCCTAAATTTCTTTACTGGGTTCGGCCCCTTTTTCCCGAAACCAAACAAATCAAGCATATATAAAAGGACAAACCTGGAAGCTGCCATGGATCAAACTTGTAAAGATCAATCTCAGCAATGATGGGCACAGAAATAGGCTGAGAAGCACATTTCCTACACAAATAATGATTCACCAATTCGTCATCTGTAGGATGGAATCTGAAACCAGGTGGCAACTCTAACTCTCCCTTCATTCTCTGAACTCTTTAAACTCTTCTTCCTTTTTAGACTTAACTTTCTTAAGCTCCTCTTTAAAAAAGCTGTAAATATGCCTTCTTTGTGTTGTTGGCTGTTGGTACCGGGTGGTCTTTGTTGGCGGATGTTGAATTGAAACGCAGAGAACGAGTGAGAGGGAAGATTTTATAGGGAAAAAAGGCACGTGCGGATGTCGGCTGTCTTTGGATTTTAGTTAGAACGCAAAAGAAGCTTTAAGGTTGTCATGTAGTAGCTGACGCAGCCCTATTTGGCTTTTGGAGAGGACCAATGAGGGATATTGTAGGGACGTCATCGCTTCCATCATGGACTTAGGGACCTACTACCTATCCAGTAGTATTCACCGTCGTTGACTGTTTTCTCATCTGAAAGTGTTGGACAGCATCTTATACGCTTCCCACACTGCTACTGGTTGTCCACCTCGTTTGACCCCTTGTTAAAAGCTTACAGTTTTAAGTAAAAATAAAATCATTGTAGGAATAAATAGACTCAACTAAAAATTGATGGTTTCGTGGGTGATATAAAATTTTTAATTTTTTTTCTTAATTTTTAATTATTGTTGAAGTAATAATTGAACGGATCGAATGAAAAACTGATGATTTAACCGATTTAAAATTTAAAATGTTGATTTAAGTTGTTTTTGCTTAACCTAGTAGATATATTAGCTATCTTATCCAAAACCCCTCCCTACCCCATAAATAAGAAGATAATGTGCTTTAAGGCACTCAAACTTATGTCTTCCTACATTAACAATAATGCTCATGTCAATCGAACTAAAACTCAATTGACCTTATCCTATTTACCTTTAGATATACGATATTGTATGAAAGTATGATTTCTTCTATTCTCTTTGTAAGGATTGAAGGCTTTTTGATTGGGTGAGTTCAAAGAAGTATTGTTTAGCCTGCCTTATTTTCCTTTCTTCTTTTTTTTCCTTATATCAAAAAACATATTAATAACTCAATCAAAATTATCTCCAAGAACAAAATTTTGTTATGCTTAATATCTTTAATTTGATTTGTATCTGTTTTAATTCTACCCTTTTTTCGAGTAGTTTTTTATTTGCCAAATTGCCCGAGGCTTATGCTTTTTTGAATCCAATCGTAGATTTTATGCCAGTAATACATGTTCTCTTTTTTCTCTTAGCTTTTGTGTGGCAAGCGTTTCAGGTCGATGGATCTTCTCAACTGGAAGATCCCCTATATGGATAATATATGGATAATACACATTCAAGCTGATCGAGCCTAATTATATTCTAATTGTTTTGTTCCGAAGCAAAGATATCCACGGGGTGGTTCGCCCTATTCAGATATTCACGACCGAGAAGTACTGGATTCTCTTTGGGATAGGTCCTGAAAGGAGAAGGAAAGCTGGAATGCCACCAGGCGTCTATATTATTGAATTCACCCGACCCGATAGTACCCATTTTTGGAACGTCTAGTGCCAAAGTCACGGAATGGGTAAGTCGCCAATCTCTAAAATGGACTATGTAATGTACTTTATCCTCTGAGTTATCGGGGGGCATTTTACCAGAGGTTTATATTGTATCAATCTACCCTTGTGTAAGTGATTCCTGTTGAAGCATATACTTGGAGGTAGGTGCAAGGTGAACAATTTCAAAGCGGACTCCCCATTCATTAGATAGAGAAGATCCCTAAGATCTCGTGATCTGCTGCTGAACTTATTCCAATTTAATGAGCATTCTCAATATTATGCCTTGAAAAGGACTTGAACCTCCACGCTCTTTAGCACAAGATTTTGAGTCTCTCGTGTCTACCATTTCACCACCAAGGCATCTTGAAAGTGAATCATATTCCATGAATATGATATCTATCTAGTGTGATATATGGAATATACGACAAATGTGGAGTGTTGGAGTATTTCTATTGATCGGTCATGTCATATAGGCTCGAGTCGGACATCCAATTGCTTCGATTTGAAGTACCCGAAGGATGTCTATATTAAAATTATATTAAATATATATAGATTATATTAAAAAGATGGACAATCAAACCTATTTATTTCTCGATTCAATAGAAGAAAAAAAAAGAGGTTTCAACTTTTATTAAATGTAAATATATATTAGGTCTTATCATCTCTGTATTACATTTAACTTAAATATTCAGTTTATATACTTTAATTTAACATAAATCAATTTTTCTCCTATTATTAATAATAAGTTGATGCTTTAATGTCTTTTATCAACAAAAAAAATATTTATGCTTTAGTTCAAATCGCCAACCCCTTCTGAAAAAAAAAGTGAAATTCCCCACTCGTTTAGTAGGTGAAGTCAAGGATATTAAAATAATTATGTTTCATGAAATTTGTTATTTTAAAAAATAAAATTAAGTTAGTCTCATTATTTAGACCATTGGGTCTTGACCCATGCTCTATGCGGTTCGAACCTAGGGTTCGCATTTAAGGAGCTCGCATTCAGGACATCCTTATCAGCTTACTCAATTGTGATCTCTACATGTAATTTTTCAGTATATTTTTAGCAAGGGAGAGACGCTCTTATAGCATCTTATTCTGCTCCACTAATTTCTTGTTTTCTTCATCCAAGCTATTATGTAATTCGTGAGCCATTTCTAGTGCTCCCATGGTATACTGGTAAGCATTTACAATCTCTTTCTTTTTCACCTCTACTTCGTCAATACCCTTAGTGATCCCCACACTGACCATGCCAGCTTCAACTAAGGCAACTTGAAAAGAAAGTATAAGCTCCTGTAAAAAAGGGTTTTCTTATACAGCTGGACGATCTAGAAGGATAGATATGCTCTTTTGCCTCTTCGAGTATGAAATTTTTCCACTGTTTTCTCATTTCATTAGGACTGTGAGGAAACTTTTGTATGTTGAGATGCTCGTACCATGAAAATAATTTTCCTGTCTCAACACCAGAAGCAGTAAACTTCATGAAACCACTAGGAGGGCCATAATCAACAATTACCCCGAATGTATCTTCAATTAGTGGTCTTGGTGGTGTTTAAAGATCAGTAGGAGAGTTAAGGGGAGAAGCAACTACAACAGGGACTGTACCAATAGGAGCTACATTGTCGAATGTTGCAACATGATCTTTTCTTTTATTCTGACGAAACTCCTTTACTAGACTGCCCTCATCTTCACTACTCAATACAATACTAGCAGTTCCTGCAGTAGTCTTCTGTTTCTTTCTACTGCTTACACTCTCTTTCCCAGCAGTAGTACCAAAGGCACCAGCTCATACATTTTGCATAAAGGATCGCACGCTCATGTATCGTTGATCTTTTTGGATAAACTAGCGGATACTTCTGAACTCTCTTCAACACCGTGAACTGTGCCTGCATCAAAAAGTGTATTATCAACACCAACAATTAGCATAAGAGCATTCGCACCACTTTTTGGATCCTTTGAAGGTTTCAAGAACTATGGACGAGGCTTTAGTTTATAAAAACTATAAAAATAATTTTTAAGTTCCTTTTTCCTCCCTAAGTATATAAGCCCCAAATCATCAGTGGTTCCATGCGGCCACGCGAACTGTGTAGGCAGTACTATCACAGTGTTTGCACCATTACCATCATTAATAGACCGCCATCCTTTAGAGCTTAAATTTAAGAGGAAGTGCTGAAACACATTTCTAACAATTAACACCTCCTCCAAATTTAGTACGCGACCCTTACAAAGTCTATAATATTGATCCCACCCAATTTCAAACATAATTTCTTACTTTTTCAAGCACATACTCTTGCTAGGTATCGACCATTCAATTGAAAAATCAAAACCACTTTTAAGCTTATACTTAGATATGTACTTGTAACGATTTAAATAAAGGTTTAAAGACCAATTCAAGATGATTGATTCTACATCTTCACGAGGAGAGAAATAAAATAAACCCACCAAACTACCCTAATTGCATGTTTTCAATTGGTAAAAATTTTGGAAAACGACAATTAATGACAGTTCCTCCCGCTGGCAACATTCAATGAAATATGTCATTGCGACCTGCTACGAAAAGCCAGAAAAATGTCCCGGAGCTATTCTATATTCCTCGAGAAGGTGGCAGAAGAAGGGGTAGAGTGATAAATGGAAACATGCATCTATCATATACAGTAGAAGTAGGAAACTCCCGTCGATGGTATTGCTCAATCGGTTTAATATTTCTCTTTAGTGGTGCAAACATAAGCCTTTGCCTCCACTGAAGTATTTACTTCACGACGTTGTGAATAGATGTTTTGAATAACACAATCACTTCCTCTCATCCTAACCACTGTGTTCTAATAAACCAAGAAAAAATCACAAGAATAATGGAAATTTTAAGAAAATTACATATAATGTTGCTCTTCTCAACAACGACTTCTTCTTCAAAATCTCGATTTCAAACAGTTTAGTTTTTAAGGCTCAAGCAACCTCCTTTTAAAAGGGTATTGTGCTTTAATGATTCATGTCTCTGAGAATAGGGTCACAATCAACTATATCACTCCTTAATACATGGCGAAGTATACGTTACAAGTTAAAACGTAAGTCGCACAAAATAAGCTTCTCCTTACGTAACCTCTCGTCTCATAAAATCAGGTTCTAAGAAGAGTCACTTTATTACTTTTTTTTTGAATCACGTGGTATTAAACGCAAATTAGATAAGGAAAATTTAGTATCATTATGGCATAGGCGCTTAGGTCATATCTCAAAAGTTAGAATTGAACGCCTTGTGTCTGATGGTATTTTAAAGTCCCTTAACTTCACAAACTTTGATGTTTGTATCGATTGCATCAAAGGAAAACAAACCAAAACCAAGATATTGGGTGCCAATAGATCTTCAGACGTCTTAGAATTAATTCATACAGATATTTGTGGGCCATTCCCTACGGCATCATAGAATGGTCAACGATATTTCATAACATTCATAGACGACTACTCACGTTATGGGTACTTATATCTCATTCATGAGAAATCTCAGTTTTTGGACGTGTTCAAAACTTATAAAGCTGAAGTTGAGAATCAACACAACAAAATGATTAAAAATGTCAGATCTGATCGTGGTGGTGAGTACTATGGTAGATATGATGGCTCAGGAGAACAATGTCCAAGACCATTTGCGAAATTCCTAGAGGAATATGGTATTGTCCCACAGTACATCATGCCAGGATCACCAAGTATGAATGGTGTAGCTGAAAGACGAAACAGAACTTTTAAGGATATGGCAAAAGAGCATAATTGCTCATTCTACCTTACCTGAGTCCCTCTAGGGAGAAGCATTAAAGACAGCAGCTTACATTCTGAATAGAGTACCCAATAAAGCAGTTGCAAAAACACCTTATAAACTTTGGACAGGTCAAAAGCCTAGTCTAAAGCACTTTCACATTTGGGGATGTCCAGTTGAGGTAAGGCTTTATAAGCCACATGAAAAAAAATTAGACTCCAAAACAGTAAGCAACTACTTTATTGGCTATTCTGAGCAATCTAGGGGCTACAAATTTTATGATCCCATAATTAAGAATATTTTTGAGACAGGAACTGCAACATTTTTTGAGGATATTGAGTTTGGAGGGAGAAATAAGGTTAGAGACATTGCTTTTGAGGAGGAACTGGATTCTAACTCAATTCCTACTATCACTTTTGACGATGTTCAGGTTCTTATACCTATCATTGATCAAGAAGTGAATCCAGAACCTCTCCAAGACAATGTTGAACAACTTCCCATTCAAAATAAGGTAATTGTTCCAGAAGAACAAACTCAACAACCTCAAGAACAAGTGCCATTAAGGAGGTCTACAAGAGAAAGGAGAAATGCTATTTTAGATGATTATATTGTATTTCTCCAAGAACATGAGGATGATAATGGAATGATGGAAGATGATCCAATCAACTTTCATCAGGTCATGAAAAGTTTTAATTCTCAAAAGTGGATTAATGCCATGAAAGATGAGTATAAATCTATGCAAGACAATAAAGTTTGGGAACTTGTCCCATTACCTGAAGGTGTAAAACTAATTGGTTGTAAATGGATATTTAAAACCAAGAGAGATGCAAATGGTAATGTGGAAAGGTATAAGGCACGTCTTGTAGCTAAAGGATATACTCAGAAAGAAGGCATTGATTTTACAGAGACCTTCTCTCTAGTTTCATCGAAAGACTCTTTCAGGATAATCATGGCACTTGTTGCTCATTTTGATCTTGAGTTACATCAGATGGATGTTAAGACTGTGTTTCTTAATGGAGACATCAAAAAAACAATTTATATGGTGCAACCAGAAAATTTTGAGTCGAAAGACTCAAAGAATATGGTTTAAAAATTGACAAAATCCATCTATGGACTCAAACAAGCTTCTCGTCAATGGTACTACAAGTTTCATCAAATAATTGTTTCGTTTGGTTTTAAGATGAATATTGTTGATGATTGTGTGTATCACAAAATTCAATGGGAGTAAGTACATATTTCTGGTTCTATATGTTGATGACATTTTGCTTGCCACTAATGATATAGGCTTATTACACAAAATCAAGAGATTTTTATCCAAGCATTTTGAGATGAAAGATCTTGGGGACGCCTCTTTTGTTTTAGGAATTTAGATATATCGAGATTGATCTCGAGGTATTCTTAGATTATCACAAAAGAGCTATATCGATAAAGTACTCAAAAGGTTTGGCATGCAGAATTGTAGACCAGGTGACACCCCTATCGCTAAAGGAGACAAATTTAGTCTTATTCAATGCCCTAAAAGTAACCTTGAAATTTAGGAAATGCAAAAGATTCCTTATGCATCAGCTGTTGGGAGTTTAATGTATGCTCAAGTATGTACGCGTCCGGACATTGCGTACATTGTTGGGATGTTAGGCAGATATTTAAGCAACCCTGGTATAGAACATTGGATAGCAGCCAAAAGGGTTATAAGATATCTTCAGAGAACAAAAGGTTACATGCTTACTTATAAGATATCAGATCTTTTGGAGGTCATAGGGTATTCTGATTCTAATTTCGTTGAATGCCAAGATTGTAGGAAATCTACATTAGGCTATATTTACCTGTTAGCCAGATGAGCTATATCTTGGAAAGTGTCAAGCAAACGCTTGTAGCTTCGTCCACTATGGCAGCAGAGTTTGTAACATGCTATGAGGCATCAAACCATGAAATATGGTTGCGAAACTTTGTCACAGGGCTGCGCATTTTGGAGAATGTAGAAAGACCACTCAAATTATTTTGTGACAATAAGTCAGCAGTGTTGTATTCCAATAACAACAAGAGTTCATCTAAGTTAAAGCATATTGACATAAAGTTCCTAGTTGTAAAAGAAAGAGTGCAAAATGGTCAAATATCCATAGAGCACATTGGGACAAACTCCATGATAGCGGATCCGCTCACAAAAGGTTTACCATCCAAGGTATTTCATGAGCACACTGCTCACATGAGTGTTACATTGTTTGAGGATATCATGATTTAGTGGGAGTTTATATTTCAGACATTTATGTATTTGGTTATTTTCTGATCAGAAATGAAGTATTCAGTTTATTCACTCTGTTTATTATTTTGAAATTGACCTCACTTAAGTTTAAGGAGGACCAGGTGGAAATAGACATGTTTAGATCATATTGCATGTAATTTCCATGCTACACATCCATTCTTGATCTATGTCATTTGGTTGTGTTAATATACGTGATCATGGATGGATTTAGTTACGATATTTGTAACAAAAGTCGCCTTGGTTCTATGTTAACATAATTAATGGACGAGATTGTACGGAATGCTTTTTGGATATGATAGTAAAATTTTGAGCTCATAAGGTTATATAATGACATGTAATTATAAAGTAATTAGTATATATATGTGGTCCAAGTGGGAGATTGTTGGAAAATTTGGACATTACATATATAATAAGGATAATTACATGTTATTATTTACTATCATGATAGGTTAGCCCAAATTAAAAGTGATCTAATTTAGTTACAATTTTATTGGGCTTTTAATTATTAAATAAAGTATGGGTCAAATATGTGTAGATACTCTTATAATCAAATTCTAATTAATGATGGGCTAATTAGAATTTGATTAGAACTAATATGCTAAGGTTATAAATATTAGGGTTATGGTATCGAAATTATACACAAGATATCTTTTCTAATATCCCATCATTAGGAAAGAGAGAGTAAATATTCTCTGAATTTCTTGTGTGCTAATTTGGAAGATCAAATCCCTAAGTTCCAGAAAGTTTCAAGGAATCCATGGATTCAGGTATGCTTCCGCATCTAGTTTTGTTCTTGATTTATTCTTAATGGTTTGACATGATAGATCCTGGTTTATTAAGTTATATTTTAGATTTATTTTATAAATTCTAACATTTATTACTTTTTTTTTAACCAGGTTGGGGAAAATTATTATGACTCATTACCCGATTAGGTCTTGACCTGTACTCTATGCGGTTTGAATCTAGGATTCACATGTAAAGAGCTTACATCCTTCTATGATAAGACCGTATAATGTAGGCTGGCACTATCATATAGGCGAACCCACACCTTGCAAACACGTGTTAACCCTAGTATAGGGTACGTGTCGACATGCATGGGAATCTACCTACGATGTCACATCCATAAACAGTAACAATATCATATAAATACCTACTTTAACCCGCTTAAAGGGGACACACTCTCTAAAATACTCAACAAGACCTTTAAAAGATATTCACATCAGTGTACTAATCAAATTTTAATCGTATTGTTTATTTAAAAACAGGAATAATAATAATTTAAAATTTAAATTATATCAAATTAAAATATAAATACTAAAACATCAAGTTATTCAATAACTTTTTAACCTAATGACAATAGTATTATATTGTAAGCATGAAAACTTGAGTTCGAACTCAAATAATCTCATTCTCTTGTCCTCAAATAAAAAAAATCATCTAATCCAAAAAATAAAAAAACTATAATTTGATCATAATATGTATTAATTACTTTTATAAATGTTATCGTAATCCGTATCATTAAACATTTATAAAATACTAAATATCTTTAAAATAATCTTTGACTGATTAAATATTATTGTTTTGTCTCCATGCACGTTTAACGACGTAAATGAGATCACCAGCCCTCTCTAATTTTTTTCCTTAAATTGATATTTTATTATTTAATAATTTCTTTTATTTTATTTGACATTTGGTTATAAACATGTGACCAATTAAAATAATTATAAAATCAAATATCATATGATGATTTGATGGTCAAAAATATTTATTATTCTGAGTGTAGTTTAGGTTTGAGTTAGATTAATTATATAATTTTTTTTAAGCTTTGTCTTATTATTATAATTTAAAAAATATATAAAATTAATATTTATTTTTAATGCTAGTATGAAAAGAAAAATCAAATTGAATATAGAAATGGTCAAAAGTGGAAGAGTGTTATTGAATAAAATAAAGCCTTGCTCGGCCATTGATAAGTTGAATCCATGGGGTTTCGCCGCAGGCAAAAGCTTAAATATTTTTAATTATATATATTTTATTTTTGTTAGCAGTGACATTTAATAGTTTATTGAAATGGATTTGCAATTTGAAAATTCCTTTCCTTGCCTCCCAAGTAATCTACTTCCAATTAGGAAAGATAAAACTGGGCTGTTCTATGAATTTCCCATTAATCTGCTCTTTTTTGCTTTAAACAACAAGTGTGTGCACAGTGACCCATCAGTTTTGGTAAATATTATTACTCTCTCTAATTTTACAAAAAAATTCTTTTTAGCTTTTATTTAATTTTTTTATCATTTTAATTAGTCACAAATTTTAAAACTGTTTCACTTTTAGAGCAAAAACCGAACTCTCAATCACTAGTTAAAGTAGAAGAGATTTTTATCATCTCACCTAATTTCAGTGGTTAATGAAAAGTTTATCTTTCGATATTAAAATATTTTTAAATTTTTGGTTGAATGGTATGATAGAAATTATTAAATTTTATGACCATAGCTAAGAAATTTGGATTTTTTTTTTAATTTGAAAATGAACACATTTTCTTCACTTCCAAATTCTTTTCCTGTCAAAATTGTTTGTTTCCATTTTTCATAGTTAAAAAAATTATAATTAAAAGAACATTTATATATTTTATGTCATTTGCAATTTAATATTTAAATCTAGTTATTTTTCAACCAGCAAAAAGATAAAATATTTACATCCATCCCAGTCCTATTCATCATAAAGTAAATGTTAAATTATGTTATTAGTCTATATATTTTGTAAAAGTTATGAGTTTAATCTATGTACTCTAATTTTATCAATTTTAGTCTATGTATTTTCCGAATTGATCAATTTTAGTTCATGTACTTTTTCAAAATTTGAAATTTAGTCTTAACTTATACATAAAGGTGATCAATGGTTGAGTCGTGTGGTAACAAAATTTCAAGCCCGGTCCAAAAAATAGGCCTAAAATTTTACCCCAAGCCCATTTTTCAAGCTTACATTTTTGCCTAAACCCTCCCACTTTTTGGATGGGTTTTTCGGGCTGGGCGATCAGGTATATTCATACAATAGTAGTTAAATCCATTTGGTTAAATTCAATGACTAGTCTTGTACTATGCGTATAGTTATACATTTAGTCCATATTCACTTATTGGATTATTCCAATACCATATACTTTTTCAAAATTTGAAATTTAAGTCTTAACACAAATGAATAATAGTTGTTAATCTATTAATTAAATTTTTAATGAGTAATATGTGGAAATAACAAACTAACATGACATTACACATATGATAATATGTTTATCGCATCCAATTTTGGAAATAACAGAACATAATGAATTTAACAATTATTGTTTGGTGAGGACTGAAATTTTAAAATTCGAAAGTACAAGAACAAAAAATACCCAATTAAAGTACAAAAACTAAATCTACAACTTATTTAAAGTATAGAGACTGATAGAATAACTTAATTGGAAACAAATGGAGAACATATGTGTGCTTCTTCAAACCCTGACTATGGTTCCATTTATAATTTGAGGTAATATTGGTTTGGTTCAATTATGTTAGTTTTTAGGTTTTTTAAACCGTTAATTATAATTTGATTATTGAGTTTTCATATTAATTTTTTCTTTTGGATTTTATGTATTATTAAATTTATAAAAATATTTAAAGTATTTAAAATACAAATTTATTAACTGTTGTTCTAAATAATATTATCTTTAAATTTTGAATTTATATTTTTTCTTTTAAGAAACAATTTATTTTACAATTACCCTTAATATTTATTGATCAAATAAATAAATAAATAATGTTTAAATTTATATTTTTCTTTTAAAAATGTAATTTATTTTATCACTGCAACTAACAATTACTGAACAAATAAAAAAAAATAACGTTAGTAGTAGAGTTGATTTCACCAGCATAACTGATTTCTCACCGCCGGCCAGCCGATTCAACGCTGGCGGGCTGGGAATGGAATTGAAAAAGAAGAACATACGTCAGGAGTCAAACATTATCTGACCTCATCTCTCACGTAATAAAGCCTACATCATTGCTGTCCAAATCCCAAATCTGAACCACTCAGTCACTCACAAAAACTCCTACTTTTCCATTTTCTTATCTTTTAATTTCACCACATCAGACATGGGGCCTTTTATGTCTCCTCCCTATTCTTAATTGGAATATCATATTTTTTATTTATTTTTTAGGCTATTTTATTAAATTAACTTAAAAAATTTTAATATTTATAAAAATGACTCAGGTTCAAAAATAATTACAAAATTAACTTGAAATGAACAGTAAAATTAGGTTTTAACCTGTCAATGGCCGGCACCAACTCGTATTTTGCACCCATGATTGCCAAATGATTGTGTCAGACTTTAAAAAATTAATTTTTTTAATTTTGGCTTGTCAATGGCCGACACCAGGGTATTTTTTTTTTAAAATCGTATCATATTAGTATACAAAATACGAGTTTAAAAAAAAATTTGTTATTGGCCTGTCAATGGTCGGCACCAAGTAAAAAAAATTTAATTTTTTTTAAACTCGTATTTTCGAACAGCAAAAAAAACTTTTTTTAAAAAAAAACTTGAATTTTTTTTTGTACCTGGTGCCGGCCATTGACAGGCTAGCACCCAATTTTTTTTTTAAAACTCGTATTTTTGGAGAGCAAAAATTTTTTTTAAAAAAAAATTTGAATTTTTTTTTGGTACTGGGTGTCGGCCATTGACAAGCTAGCACCCAATTTTTTTTTTAAAACTCGTATTTTTGGAGAGCGAATTTTTTTTAAAAAAATTGATTTTTTTGTACTTGGTGCCGGTCATTGACAGGCCAGCACCCAAAATTTTTTTTAAACTCGTATTTTAGGAGAGCAAAATTTTTTTTTAAAAATTGATTTTTTTTGTACTTGGTGCCGGCCATTAACAAGCCAACACCAATTTTTTTTTTAACATGTATTTTGTATACCAATATGATACTATTTAAAAAAAACACCCTGGTGCCGGCCATTTATAGGCCAAAACTAAAAAAATTAATTTTTTAAAGCCTGACACAATCATTTGGCAATCATGGGTGCAAAATACGAGTTGGTGCCGACCATTGACAGGCCAAAACCCAATTTTGCTGTTCATTTCAGTTTATTTTTGTGATTATTTTTGAACCTGAGTCATTTTTATAAATATCAAAATTTTTTGGGTTAATTTAGTAAAACAACCTATTTTTTAATTAAAAACAAAATGTTAATATATATTTTGACTATTAGAATTTATATTCCGTCAATTAAGTTGATATTTTTACATTAATAACATTAGTTTATGTTAACGTGACATTGCTAGTAAATTTAGTGACACCATGTGGCAACCTTGTAATACGTCATGCGACAAATATAAATTAAAAATATAATTTTTTTCACATCAAGAATGAACCTAGACAAATGGTTTTCCGGATACAAATATCTAGACAATTATTTGTCTAAGGTCATGCTAGATGTGTTTTTAACTATTATCAACAAACAATAGTTAGTGTGTATATATATATTTTAATTTTAATTTTTAAAATTATATATTTTCTTCCTTTTTTAATTTATATGATTATTATGTTTCAGAGTTTTACTTTTAACAAAATTAAATATAAGATGAATGATTAGAAGCTAAAGAGTATAAAATTCCTTTAAGAATTTTTAAAAAATCAATTAAATCCTTGTATTTTCTTTCATTTAATTGAGCTCTTAAAATAAAGAATTTAATTAGTTACATTCTTTGATCAATATTGATTGTTTGAAACTAGTTACAATATCTGTGTCATGTCATCATAGCTAATTTTACGGAAGATCGCAAACTCATGACATTGTCCCGAGAAGCTTTTTGTGGCCGTTCGACTAGTACCCTAAATCTACGGGTTTATCTCAATACTTGTGCGATCTGTAAATTCTCTAATTTTTTTCAACTAGACATTTGGGACCCAAATTTGAGACTTACAATGCTTGTATTTTTTTGGTCAAAAAAAAATTTCAGCTCAAAATCCAAAATGGAAATAGCCTAAAAAAATTGTCCATGTTTCAGACAAGTATGGAAACCTCGAGCCCCATCGGAAATGAAGGCCTTTGGTGGTACCATGTCAACCTTCAAAAGTTGAATAGCAAAAATAAAAATTCTCTAAAAAAAAATTAAAAAATAAATCCAAAATGAACTTGGAAAAGAAAATTTCTTAAGCTTATTTGAATGAGTGTCTAGATTCATTTTAGAATTATAAAAAATAAAATATGATAAAAGTATTCATTTAGATGATTGATTGTCCAAGTTCATTATGAAATTATCTATAATTTTTTTTACCGGCACTACTATATTAGTAATCAATGTTGATATGGTATTTGTCAATGGTGATGTCCCTTTTATATTATTAAGTCATGATTAAATTAGCATTAAAAGATTTTTTTTTTTGATTTCTTAAAGTATCTACCGAAGCGAGCCCAGTAATTAATTCTTCGTATTCTGTAGGCCCATTAAGAGGTAGATGTTGGTCACGAATTTTAAAACTGCTCCATACCCAAGGTAAGGATTAAGCTCTCAACCACTGGTTAAAATATAGAAGACCCTTATCATTTCACCTAACTCCCGTGATTATTAAAAAGATATTTAATGACAAGTAAAAGTAAAATAAAATTGAATTTTGGGACTTTTCATGTATTCAATAATTTTTAATTATTTCCATTCATGTGTTAATCGTGTTATATATGTTCAACATATTGTATATGTCATACAACGATGGTGCCATATATGTTATACATAAATTATAAATCTAAATCATGTTAGTCATGTTTGAACTTAATATAGTCACACAAATTGACAAGTCTACTCTTAACCAAAACCAATAATTTAGTGGGTAAAGTGAGAGAAAAAGGAAACCTTAACAAAGTAGTTAATAAGTAATTCTAAAAGAATTTATTAAAATTTGTCATCCTCGTTTCTCTTCTTAAATAGTGTAATGATAAAAAAGAAAGAGTAAATAAAAAGTCCAATAAGACTTTGACTTGATGATAAAGTTAAAGTTTGAAGAATTTTGAGATTTTAGGTAGAGTGTTAGTTGTGTAAACTATTTATGGGTTCCTTTTTTTTTTTTTGTTTAAGTTTTACCGTCATCATGCATTGAATCTTGTGTAAATTCATTCTGATTTAAATCCGTTATGGTGAGATTATTAATTCACTTGTACATTGTAAGATTTTAATTCTAATTATAATTAGTAAAACTAAATTAATACACACCCACGGATGTGGGTGAAAAAAAATTATATAATAAATTTATTATTAAAAATTTTATATGACAAAACAAATAAGAGTTTGGTAGAATTGATAAATTTAGGGTTTCTGAAACCGTGATGGCTTGCTTATCAAGGGGGAATATATCTAGAATTTTTTTTAATAGGGACATGAATTTAATTATAATATTTCTAAATTTAATATATATAATTCATCATTTTTGAAGGGATTAAACAATTTTTTATTTTATTTTTAGGGGTTTAAAATACAAATTTTCTATATATTAATTTATAATTTCTTTATTCATTGAAAGACTGCATTTTTGAGGGAGCAAAAACCCTTACTTACCTCCCTCCAATTCACATTTGAGACATATGTTCAAATCCCACCAAACATATTTATTAATCTTGCAGTAACTCGTGACATTAAACCCACCAAACAATATAAATACGTGTTAATTAGGGGTGTTTAATTGGTTAACTGACCCGAACTAGTATTAATCGAATTAACTAAACTTTTTAAATCATTTACCGTTAATTGAACCGAATTTTTTTCAAAAAAATTTAATTGAATCAAACTTTTTCGGTTAATTCGGTTTGGTTAAAATAAATATAAAATATATAAAAAATTAACTGAATTTAATATATATAAAATGTATATAAAAATATAAATTTTCAGTTAATTTAGATAATTAACTGATTTCGAATTAAATTAACAGTTAATCAAACGTCTAAAAAATTATTAAACGACCTTAATTAAATTAATTTTGTTCGACCAATTAAATCGATTTTACCCAAAATTTCTACCCATCTATTGTGAATTATGTCTTATGGAGTTTAGGCATTAATTTGAAAAAGAAGAGAAGATGAGGTGAGCGATGGGATTGGAAATGGATAATGATACGTGGGAAGTTGCTTGGATATTTACATAATGGTTTAATATTGACATTGTCCTCGTACCAGTATGTGGAAACTCGTCCCATCACTTATTAATATTAAAAAAGTCAGCAAGTTGCAAAAATCACCGCCGTCCTAAGACTAGAGATGAAACCATGAATATTACTGGGAAACATCAATGTCAACATGTCATTGAAAAGCTTATAAATATTATTTTGGAAAGGTGGTCCAAGTTAAATGAACATCCCTTCATTTCTACGAACCATCCCACCCTTTTATTATCCCTTGCTCCCCAAGTTGCTGTCCTATTCTTTATTCTGCCCATTTGTCTTTTACTGCTACACTTGCACGACTTGGGTCGGTATCTCGCTATTTGCATAACAATCTATTTCAAATCGTTCATTTTTAGTATAAAACAACACCCTTTCACTTTTTTTCTTTTATCTTTTAGCAATGTTTTCAAAATCGAAATTGTTGAATCGTATAGGGTGTTCTTCATATTTATTGGGTAAATTTTGATAATAATAAATTTAGATATTTAGATCTTTTACGTTTAAAATGAAAGAAGATTTACATAATAAATATTTGAATGTTAATATCTATATTTACTATGAATCTTATAGAGATGGTAAATAAAATATTTGAATCTAAATATTATTTGAGTTGAAATATATAGCTATGTAATTTATTTATGGATTAAATTAAATATCTTGAAGTTAAAATATCTAATTTGATGAAATGATTTAAGAGTTTAATTCATTAAAAATCCTAATGACTTTGTATAGTTTAAGAATTATTAATGATGAGAAATGACAAACCACTAAGGTCTGCCTATCCATATGATCATCTATGAAGGATATGGGAGCAACCTATGTTCTGAAGATCTATAGAGATGATTGAAAAGATTGCTAAAACTCTCTCAATCCATCCACATAAACAAGGTGCTATAGAGTTTTCGCATTGATTCTTGTCTACGGTGCTAGTGTACATTGATGGAAAAATATGACTCCAAAAACTTTGGAAGAAAAGACAAGATTGGAGAAGATGCCATTTGCTTTGGGAGTGGAATGTATCTTCTATGTCATGCTGTGCACAACACTAGAGGTATAATATGCTCTATGTATCATAAGCTTATATTAAGGTAATCTTGTTAATGTTATTAGACTATTTTAAAGAATAATATTCTTAAATACTTAGAAAGAGAAAAATGAAGGATATTTTACTAGTCTATCGAGAGTATGAACTCTAAACTAGATTTATATAAAAGTTACATTATGAGATTGTGATGATAAAAAATCGCGATATGAATGCATGTTTATTTTAAAATCAGCTGGAAAAGTTGTAAACATGCATTGAATGCAAACTTAACAACTAAAGCTGAGTAAATGTTTACGAGTGAGAATAAGATTATTTGGATTTTAAAAAATTCGTTATCAAATTGGGTGGGTTTTCGTGCATTGTTGATCTGGTGCCATTATATTGTGATAACAATGCAGTCATAACGCAACATATGGAATTAATGTATCATCACAAATTTGAACATGTATTGCGATGATATCAATTGATTGAAGTATGGAAAAAAACATTCACAAACAATAATTTAATTAATCCATTCAGTTACGTTTTGATCAATAGAAATACAATCTTCATATAAAAATTCCAGCGCCAATCAAGAATTACTTGTAAAAACACTAATCAATATTTGATTATATAAATATTATTATAATTTTATAATATTTAATATATTTCTTTATCCAAAATTAAAAAAGTTAAATATTTAGACTTGCGTAGTTAAAGCCCATGTATCATAGAAGACCTTGCAAGGAAATTGTACAATAAGTTTCAATTATGAGATACTCATGGTCAAAGTTGTGATTCTTAAATTGTTCTTGGTTATCATATTATCGAGACATAGCATCAATAATGCTAAGATATCAGCATATGGTAAGCATCCATGTATGAGCTGCATGCAATTGATCTCATAAGTTGAAGTATGAGAAACTTCACTAAATATAACTCGTTATGAGAGTTTTGTTTGGTAGTTCACTCAAGTGCATATGGAAATACTCTTATGTGTTGGTAGCACTAGTCAGACTTGTAGCACTGACGCTTCTTGAATGTTGAGTGTCATCATTTGATTCATCACAAAATAGGTATACAACAAATGAATGTAGGTTGTTTTGGGCATAATGCATATGAAGGTGGTGGAGTGGTTTAGAAAGGATCTGTCATCCCAATGATTTTAAGGATAGATTCGAGTTATAACTAAGAGTTGCAAGACTAACTAGGATACCATACACTAATTGTTGTAGGCCAATTTTAGCCAATTTACATCAAAACCCAATTTAGCCTTACCTAACCCACTAAAATTAAACCCAAAATCTTAACTACCCAAAGCCAAATTTACATCAAAACCCCAATGGCCCAAACCCTAAGCCCAAATCAAAATAAAAAAACCTAGCCCACAACTTAAACTTTTCTCAACTAGCCACTCCTTTTCCACCACCAACTCCACTAGCCACACCTTTTCCACCACCAACTCCACTAGCCACTCTTTTTCCACCACCAACTCCACTAGCCACACCTTTTCCACCACCAATTCCACTAGCCACTCTTTTTCCACCACCAACTCCACTAGCCACACCTTCTCCACCACCACTTGTACCTACAAATGAAGACATAAACAATAAAAAAATATTTTGTAAATGGCTATATAAGCCTTCTCATATTTTGTATATGGGGGGGGAAGATTTTTTTGGAGAGTTTTTGGGAGAGAAAGTTATTGTAAAGGATTTTTGGAGAGGTTTCTTTTTAAAGTAATCAAGGAGAAGAGTTATTGTGAAGGCTAGTTTTTGGAGAAGCTAGTTTTTTTGGAGATTAATCAAAAATCAAAGCAAAAGAGGTTTCTTTGTCTATTCTCATTTTAAATTCTTTGTTTACTTATTGTTTTCCTTTCATTCTTATTTTGTTTCTTTTATACGAAAGTAAAAAATAAAAGGAGGAAGCTTACCCATTTTTACCAAAAAAGTTTTTTTGAGGTCCGGCTGCCATGTACGGTGGCGCCGGCGGCGGTCCGGCGACCAGACGATGGCCGGCCTTGTGGCCGAAAATCACCCACCCTCTCCCTCTCTTTTTTTGTTATTATTATATTTCTTAATATTATATTATATATATTCTTTTAATATATTAGGTATATTTTAAATTTTATATTACGTATATATATATTTTATACTATTTTATTTATATATCTTTAATATTATATTATTTATATATATATTTTTCTACATGTTATCTTATGTATATATCTTAACTATATTATGTATGTATTTTTAACACTATATTATGTACATATTTTTAATATTATCATGTATTTATTTTTTATATATGTACATATTGATGTAGTATTATTAATAGTATTTTTTAACATCATTATTATTTCTAATATATATATTATGTACATCTTTTTTATTTCTATTTTATTTTTTATTTGTCAATATTAATTATTATTATTCTAATATTTTGATATTTTAATATTTTATATTTTATATTTTATATATTTTATTATTCCCATCATTGTTCGCATTTTTTGACAATAATATTCTTGGATTTTTTTTACTATCATTTTAAAAACTTTTTACATTTTAATTTTAAGAATAAGGCAATGTACCAATTTTAACATTAAGTCATCGATTTCATCGCTATGTTGGGTGAAATTAATCGGCTCGTGTTAAAAACGGGACGTCCTTCTAAAAAACAAAAAAACTTGCAACTTCTCATTTCCTTCAATCGGATCACACTTAAATGTCAAGTTGAATTCGTATTTTTGAAAATCAAGACAACTTGTGTTTAATAAGATACCAATTTTGGGCGTCGCGAGGGTGCCAATACCTTCCTCGTGCGTAACCGACTCCCGAACCCTAAATTTTCTCTGGATTTTAACGTAGACCTAAACTCAGCCTTTTATTTGTTTTAATAAAAGATCTAATAGGTGTCCGATCACACCTAGGAAAAAGGATCGGTGGCGACTCCCTATTTATTTCAAAAATCAAACGTCAAATTTCAAAAAAAAATTCAATAAATCGCCACAATTAGCGACCAAGCTAAGCTAAAATTTTTACGTCGCTACAGCTGGCGACTCCACTGGGGACCCTTTTTGAGAGTCGAGTCGAATTAAACTCGCGTTGTCAAAATTTTCAAAGTTTCTTGTTCAAATTAACATTTAGTCGTGATCCTTAAATTTTTTGTTTTCAAAAAAATCATGCATTTGCATCGTGTTGTATATATTCTAACTTGTTTTATCAGGTTGTTTTTCAGCTTTAAATTTTTGCGATTTTAGTTTTGGTTTAGTTTTTCTAAATAAAACGTAAAGGTTTACAAGTTTCTCCCCACACACCGTGCACGTGCATTTTTATTGCATAACATGAGCTCTATACCCGGGCTCCGTCCCTGTTAAGAGAAAGTAAACGCTACGCCATCGTGAGTTAACTCGTTCCTCCGCACAGGCTAGTGAATACTTTCGGGTTACATATGACTTATGCTTTTGTGAGTTAACTTGTCCCTCCGCATAGGCATAAGTAAATGTAATCCCTCGAATTGATCTCGTAAGCCTATGATGGGCCATGACCGAGGCTCTGTACTAATCTTAGTAGATGACAGTGCAGACGATTCGAGTACCCATCTAGAACCAAAACCGCATATAGTGAACCATACGAGCCATCCAACTAGAGCCATGCCGAACCTCCGCTCGTTTAGTAGTCACCAAAATAAGTACACGGGAAAAGCACATCTTACCTTCTATTTCTTTTACATTTGTGCTTTCTAAACAAGGGAGTCGAGTCCACTGGACCAAGTAGCTTAATTTGTTAGATTTTCCACAGTTTTTCTCTGTTTATATGTGTTGCGCTAACCAAGGTCGTTTGTCTGTATTTCTATTTTTCATCATGCATCGAAGGCATCTTGTTAGGAAGGTGTTGATTAGAGATTGGTCGCCGAAAAGCGGGTTTCTAATGGAGGAGTCAATTATACGAGTGACCGAAACGTTGTGTAATAAACTCCTTTGATTAAGGAAATGCCTAAATAGGGGCTATCTGGAAATTAACACCAAATTTTTGCATATTCATTCATGACTGACATTCATTTGACATTCATGCATTCATTCATGCATCAATTCATTCATTGCATATCCCATACTCGTTCGCTGAGGTTAAAACGTACAATTCGCAGTTGCAAGACTTCAAGACTGGAACCACGTCATCCGTATAAAACGCGCCGACAAGCTAGAGTAATGGAGGATGAATTCAATGAGAGAATTGAAAGGATGGAAAGGGCTCAAAAGGAATTACAAGAGCAACTGGCCAAATCGTAACAAGAGACGAGAGACCTAATGGTGAGATCTCGAGAGGAATCACTCGAGCGAAGAGATCAGATGGCTAAAATGATGGAAATGATGACAACTTTGGTCAAAGGAAAAGGACCCATGCAGAACTCCGATGTTATGGAACCTCGGTCAAGAATTCACCACGATCAGGATCCACTCTATCCCCCGGGATTCACTCCACCGCCCGCGTATACAACACAAAGAGGGTATACTCAAGGGGAACCCACAGGCTTGGAACATCGACCTATGCCACCCGCTCCACCCACTAATTTAGGGCAAGGAATATTCGCGTCGAACCCAGGGGCTAGTCCTGCTGATCCACTAGTTCCAGATCTGGATGACCCAGCAGAGGCAGCCAAGTTGAAATTGGATAACCATGACGCAAAATATAGGAGTCTAGAGGAAAGACTCAAAGCAATAGAAGGCACTGAAGTCTTCTCCGCACTAGGTGCCAAGGAACTCAGTTTGGTACCTGATCTAATTTTTCCTCCGAAGTTCAAAGTGTCTGATTTTGAGAAGTGTGATGGGACAAGGTGCCCAAAAGCACATCTCATTATGTTCTGTCGAAAAATGACCGGTTATGTGAACGAGGATAAACTACTCATACATTGCTTTCAAGATAGTCTAACAGGGTCAGCTCTTCGGTGGTACAACCAACTTAGTAGAGAAAAGATTCGATCCTGGAAGGACTTGGCGTCTGCATTCTGCGAGCAGTACAAGCATGTATCAGACATGGTGCCAGACCGGATGACCTTGCAAATGATGGAGAAAAAGCCATCAGAGACCTTCAGACAATATGCGCAGAGATGGAGAGACGTCTCGGCCCAAGTGGAGCCCCTACTAACAAAAACGGAGATAACCGTTCTCTTTATCAACACCTTAAAGGCGCCGTTTTATGACAAACTAGTGGGAAGTGCCACGAAGGAGTTTGCGGATATTGTAATATCTGGTGAGCTCATAGAGAATGCCGTCAAGAGCGGTAGAATGGAAGGTTCAGAAGGTTCAAAAAGGGCAGCGCCTATGAAGAAGAAAGAACCAGAAGCCTATATGGTGGGAATGTAAAACCGTTATGCCCCTAATCCATATCCAAATCAACCCCGACCTCGAAATTATCCACCTCTAAATTTCTATTATCCTCCTCAAACCCCTTACTACCAAGCACCACATCCGTCCTACCCCGTATACGCCATGAACAACCAAAGACCCGTCACCACTTTTTCACAAAACACTGCACCAGTTCAAAACCAACCCAGAAACGAACCAAGACCAACAAGGCCCAACCCCGAGAGGCCACAATTTACTCCTATCCCTGTGTCGTATGGGGAATTGTACCCAAAACTCTTGGAGAAACAATTGATATCTCCCCATTACATGGCCCCCCTTAAACCTCCATACCCGAAATGGTACGATCCAAACGCTAGTTGTGCATACCATGCGGGGAACCAGGGGCATTCTACTGAGAACTGTCTTGCTTTCAAAAGGAGAGTTCAAGGGCTCATCGATGCGGGCATTTTGCGATTTGATGGTACTGGCAGTACGACAGGGAATCCATTCCCAAACCACACCGAAGGGAAAGTGAGCGCAGTAGGAGAGGAAAATGAACGGCAAAGTAGAAGATGGGTTTCTGAAATAAGAACACCTCTGCAGAAAATCTGGGAGGTACTAGTTGAAAAAGAGTTGCTCTATCGTCTTGACGGAGTATTCGAAGGAAAAGATGCAAAAGGACACAGTTTTTGTGAGTTCCATGGCGTTGAAGGGCACGACATTCAGTCCTGCGATGAGTTCAGAGGATTACTGCAAAGTATGATAGATAATAAGGAGATTTGGATCTTTTATAAAAGCGAGGAGGCCGATAGAGGAAAAATATGCGCTTCTGACAATCAATCATCGGGTTTCCTATATAGCGCCGACCGACCGTTAATAATTTATTATGACGCGAAGAAAGAGCCGGTGAAGCCAAAAATGATAATCGAAGTACTATCTTTTTTCCCTTATAAGAACAATAAAACAGTACCGTGGAGATACGATGTTAATATTTTCACACCGGAAGTTGGAAATTCCAAAGCCATAACTGAAGATGTGGGAGAGGTAGGTCATTTTACCCGAAGTGGACGATGCTATTCTAAAGAAGTTGAACCGGTAAAGAAAAGTAGCGACTCGAAGCAAAAAGGGAAAGCAGTGATGCACGAGGTCGAAGTCGAGCAAGAAATTCCACCCATGCAAGAAACTAAAAAGCCTGTGAATGAGGAAGAAACTCAAGAATTCTTGAAATTTATTAAGCACAGCGAATATAGTGTGGTGGAACAATTGAGCAAGCAGCCAGCACGAATCTTAGTTCTATCTCTACTGTTAAATTCAGAGCCACACCGGAATACTTTATTGAATGTGTTAAATCAAGCTTACGTGGCCAACAACATATTTGTCGAAAAGCTTGATAGGTGGGTAAACAATCTGAATGCGGACAACTTCATCTCTTTTAGTGATGATGAGATACCGCTAAATGGTAGAGGTTCAGTGAAAGCGCTGCATATCACGACCCGCTGCAAGGGCTACATAATACCGAACGTACTCATCGATAATGGGTCAGCGTTAAATGTTATGCCATTGGCTACGCTTTCCAGAATACCGATGGATTTGTCCTACTTAAAGCCCTGTCATTCCATGGTAAGGGCATTTGACGGGGCGAAGCGCGAAGTTATGGGAAAGATCGAAATCCCTTTGGAAGTGGGCCCCTACATCTATGAGGTCGAATTCCAAGTCATGGACATTACACCCTCTTATAACTGCCTTTTGGGAAGACCTTGGATTCATTCTGCTGGAGCAGTCCCATCATCCCTCCATCAAAAGGTGAAATTCATCATGGATGGCTGTTTGGTCACAGTCGAGGGCGAAGAAGACATCGTCGCATCTATCTCTGCTGATGCGCCATACCTGGAAGTAAGCAAGGATGCAGTGGAATGTTCCTTTCGATCCCTTGAATTCATCAATGTCACTTTCGTCGTTAAGGGAAATAGAATTCTGATGCCAAAACTGTCGAGAAATACCAGAATGGGTGTCAAGTTGACCGTAGGAAGGGGAGCTCGTGCGAGAAGATGTTTAGGGAGACATCTGTAAGGAATAGTGAGGGCTTTAAAGCCAGTGCACCACAAGGCCCGATACGGTTTGGGGTTCCACCCTGACATGCGCCAAAGAAGAAGACAGTGGAAGAAGGATCAAGAGAGAAGAATTGCAAGAACTTTGGGCCGAGAACCAGAATGGAATCCAATAGAGTACCCTCCTTTGTCAAAAATATTTACATCTGTGGGAATGATGTACCCTGGACAAGATGATCCACGAAACATGCTGGGATTAATTAAAAGGGATTTTCAGAATGTCAGTATAAATGTCATTGACAAAGAAGCTGGTGCAAGTAAAGATGTCTCGAGGATACGCCCTTGCCCTCCTGGTTTCATGTTGAACAATTGGATTGCTGAGGAGCTTCTTGTAGTTTATAAGCCTTCAGAGTAATGCTAAACATCAACCTTCTATTGTGTCCTTAGATATAATAGAATTCTTTTGTAGGAGCTTGCATTCGCTCTTTATCATTTAAGTGAATATCAACGAAGATGCATTTTGTCACGATTTTTCGCATTATCACTAATTTCATAATCATTTTATCATTTCATAGCCTATCCTTACATTTGCCTCATTGCCCTGACATAACATTTTGTTTGTTGTTTCCAATACTTGGATGTCCCCCGATAGCTTCCTTTTCCATTCAACTTTCAGGTGCTCAGATATTGACGACATGAATAAGCCCGTTATGAATCTTGAAATTGATTTTGAGAAGGCTGTTTGCTTAGGAGAATTTGAAGCCGAAGAAAATGCTGAAGATTATGTCTCGTCTCCTGAATTGTTAAGAATGGTGGAACAAGAGGATAAACAGGTTCTGCCTCATGAAGAATCTGTGGAAACAATAAATTTGGGCACTGAAGAGAGGAAACAAGAAGTGAAGATTGGGACTTCTATTTCAGAAAGTACCAGGCATAGTTTGATCACTTTACTCCGCGAATACAAAGATGTTTTCGCGTGGTCATACCAGGACATGCCAGGGCTAGATGAAGATTTAGTGGTCCATAAGCTCCCATTAAAGCCAGAATGCAAGCCCATCCAGCAAAAATTAAGACGGATGAGGCCCGAAATGCTGTTGAAAATAAAAGAGGAAGTCAAGAAGCAATTTGACGCTGGCTTCCTACAAGCCTCTAAATATTCAGAATGGGTGGCTAACATAGTCCCGGTACCAAAGAAAGATGGAAAAGTACGAATGTGCGTGGATTACCGTGACCTGAATCGAGCAAGCCCAAAAGATAATTTTCCCTTGCCACATATTGATACGTTGGTGGACAACACAGCAAAACATTCATTGTTTTCTTTCATGGATGGATTTTCGGGGTATAATCACATCAAGATGGCCCCTGAGGATATGGAGAAAACTACCTTCATAACAATGTGGGGAACGTTCTGCTACAAGGTGATGCCATTCGGGTTAAAGAATGCTGGGGCAACATATCAGAGGGTTATGGTGACATTTTTCCATGACATGATGCATAAGGAAATAGAGGTCTACGTCGATGATATGATTGCTAAATCTCGAGGAGAAGAAGAATATGTAATGAACCTCAAGAAGTTGTTCGAAAGGCTGAGAAAGTTTCAGCTAAAGCTTAATCTAGCCAAATGTACATTCGGGGCTACCTCGGGAAAATTGCTAGGCTTCATTGTCAGTGAAAGAGGTATCGAAGTTGATCTAGATAAAATAAAAGCCATCCAAGAATTACCTCCCCCGCGCACACAAAAGGAAGTCGGGATTTTTAGGGAGGTTGAATTACATTGCTTGATTCATTGCTCAACTTACCAACCAATGCAACCAAATTTTTCGACTCCTTCGAAAACATAACCCGGGAGAATGGAACGAGTAGTGCCAAGTGACCTTCGATAAGATAAAACGGTATCTGTCTAATCCTCCTGTGCTTGTACCACCGACCCCTGGAAAACCCTTAATTTTGTACCTGACCGTGTTTGAAAACTCAATGGGTTGCGTACTGGGGCAACATGATGAGTCAGGGAGAAAAGAAAATGCGATCTACTACCTCAGCAAAAAGTTCACTGAATATGAGGCAAAATATTCGTCCGTTGAAAAATATTGTTGCGCTCTGGTTTGGGTAGCTCGGAGACTCAGACAATATATGTTGTATCACACGACATGACTAATTTCAAAGCTGGACCCAATAAAATACATGATGGAATCGCTGGCACTATCAGGAAGAATGGCACGATGGCAGCTCCTCCTTTCGGAATATGACATTGCCTATGTAAGTCAGAAGTCAATAAAAGGGAGCGCAATAGCTGACTTCTTAGCAACTCGAACGACAGAAGAATATGAGCCTTTAAGATTCGATTTCCCAGACGAAGACTTAATGTGCATCACAAAAATAGAATCCGAGTCATCAAAGAGAAGTCATGGAAGATGTTCTTTGATGGTGCGTCAAATGCTTTAGGGCATGGAATTGGAGCAATCCTGGTATCACCAGATGGGAATCATTATCCGTTCACTGCAAGACTGAACTTCTTCTGTACCAATAATATCGCAGAATATGAGGCCTGTATCATAGGGCTTCGTGCAGCTATCGAGCGAAACATCGAGATCTTGGAGGTGTACGGGGACTCAGCCCTAGTGATTTACCAAATCCGTGGAGAATGGGAAGTGAGGGACTCAAAATTGATTAAGTACAGCGATTTAGTGGCTGGATTAATCAAGGAATTCAAAGAAATAACTTTTCATTACTTCCCACGAGAAGAGAACCAACTGGCTGATGCCCTAGCCACTTTGGCTTCAATGTTCAAAGCAAGTAGAGAAGCAGAAATAATGCCCTTCAAAATGAGCATATACGAGGTCCCTGCACATTGTTGTAGCATTGAGAAATAAGTAGACGGACGGCCTTGGTTCCATGATATCTTAGAATATACCAAGAATCAAAGGTATCCCGAACAAGCGAATGAGAACGATAAAAGAACAATTAGAAGAATGGCAGCGGGATTTGTTCTTGATGGGGATATCCTGTATAAAAGAGGAAAGGATCAGATGCTTTTGAGATGTGTGGATGATGTTGAAGCCAAAAAAATACTTGAAGAGGTCCATGAGGGAATTTGCGGAATGCATGCCAATGGTTTCAATATGGCTAGAAAGATCACGAGAAACTTCCATTTGCTTTGTTTGCATATCGCACATCTGTGCGAACATCTACGGGAGCAACTCCTTTCTCTCTAGTCTATGGAATGGAAGCTGTACTACCTATCGAGGTTGAGATCCCCTCTCTGCGAGTATTGATGGAATCAAAGTTAGAAGAAGTAGAATGGGTTCGAGCTCGATATGATCAGTTGAACCTCATTGAAGAAAAACGTCTAAGGGTAATTTTCATGGGCAAATGTACCAAAAGAGAATGATAGCAGCCCATGACAAGAAGGTACGACCAAGAGAGTTCCATGAAGGAGAATTCGTTCTGAGAAAGATTCACCCAATAGAAAAAGACCTGCGAGGAAAATGGGCACCAAATTGGGAAGGACCATACGTTGTAAAAAAGGCATTCTCAGGAGGAGCTTTAATCCTTACCGAGATGGATGGGAAGGAGTTACCGAATCCGGTGAATTCAGATGCGGTGAAAAAATATTATGCTTAAGATGAAAACCCGAAAAGGGCTTCTTGATTAGTACAAAAAGATTAGGATTAAAACCCGAGAGGGCGTCCTAATGAAACAAACCTGGCGGTCGAACGATAGGTCAAGTAGTGAGACTACAGTATTTGAAGCACTTCTGAAAGCTCAAAATTTTCTACGCAAGAAGCCATGCTCGAAAAGATTATTGATTGAGGGACGTGGAAGAGTTCATGTGTTGAATATCTAGAGCATTTGTATCCGTTGAATACGACCTTTTCTTTCTTTTTGACATTTTTACTCTCATTGGTTAACTTTCTTTGTTTGCCACATTTGAAATAAAGGAATATGAGATATCCTTTTTATCCTTACTTGACCATTTTCATGCATCTCATTATGTGTTTATTTAATGATAAATAGTGAAATGACATACTCTAAACAAAAGAAATGTCAAGCATTACCCGGATAAGAATTCGATAAGTGCAAGATCTTCAAAGCAAGAACAAAGTTTAACCAAGGGCAAAAGGGTGATATCTTAGAAACGTCGATTACTCGTAAAGCTCGAAGACAGGTATGAGGCCTGAAGAGAAGGTCGAGAATCAAAGCAATGAACGCAGATCCTCAACAATCATGGCGAAAATGACATACGACCAATATGCTTAAGGAGCACTGCATAATCATGTAGGCATAAAGGCATTTAAGACAAACATGTGCATATCATGATGACATCATGCATGGCATATACAGGTAATCCAGTAAAGCAAGAAATCTTGAATGAGAGTCGCACTGAATCAAAGGAAAAGATACCCGAGTTCTACCAAAGGATTGGTTTTGGTATTTTGATGTTTAATATTCATGCTTTCCAAGGAAAATCAACTCATATTGCGAGAGATGAGTTGAGCCTCAAGACACGTTGAGGTATTTTTAATTTTTTTTTTCAAAATCAACTCATATTGCGAGAAGTGAGTTGAGCCTCGGGGCATGCCGAGGTATTTTTAGTTTATGTTTTAAATTGACTCATATTGCGAGAGGTGAGTTAAGCCTTTTAATTTTTGTTTTTCAAAATCAACTCATATTGCTAGAGGTGAGTTGAGCTTCAGGACACGCTGAGGTAATTTCAATTTCTATTGTTAAAAAAAAAATCAACTCATATTGCGAGAAATGAGTTGAGCCTCAGGACACGCTGAGGTAATTTCAATTTCTGTTTTCAAAATTCAACTTATATTGCGAGAAATAAGTTGAGCCTCAAGACACGTTGAGGTATTTTCAATTTCTATTTTCAAAAAAAAAAATCAACTTATATTGCGAGAGGTGAGTTGAGCTTCAGATTACACACTGTGGTATTTTTTTCAACTCATATTGCTAGAAGTGAGTTGAGCCTCAAGACACGCTGAGGTAATTTCAATTTCTGTTGTTAAAAAAATCAACTCATATTGCGAGAAATGAGTTGAGCCTCAGGACACGCTGAGGTAATTTCAATTTCTGTTTTCAAAATTCAACTTATATTGCGAGAAATGAGTTGAGCCTCAAGACACGTTGAGGTATTTTCAATTTCTGTTTTAAAAAAAAAACCAACTTATATTGCGAGAGGTGAGTTGAGCCTCGGTTCACATGTTGAGGTATTTTCAATTTCTGTTTTAAAAAAAAATCAACTCATATTGCGAGAGGTGAGTTGAGCTTCAGATTACACACTGTGGTATTTTTTTCAATTCATATTGCGAGAGATGAGTTGAGCCTCAGGACACGATGAGGTAATTTCAATTTCTGTTTGTCAAGAATCAACTCATATTGCGAGAGGTGGGTTGAACCTTTTAATTTCTACTTTTTCAAAATCAGCTCATATTGCAAGAGGTGAGTTGAGCCTCGGGGCACGCTGAGGTATTTTCAATTTTTGTGTTTTAATTTCAACTCATATTGCGAGAGGTGAGTTGAGCCTCAGGACACGCTGAGGTATTTTCAATTTTCGTTTTTTTTTAATTTATGTTTCAAAAAAAATCAACTCATATTGCGAGAAGTGAGTTGAGCATCAAGACGCTGAGGTAATTTCAATTTTTGTTTGTCAAAAATCAACTCATATTGCGAGAGGTGAGTTGAGCCTCAGGACACGCTGAGGTGGTTTTAATTTATGTTCATAAAAAATTAGCTCATATTGCAAGAGGTGAGTTGAGCCTTGGCTCACACGCTGAGGTATTTTCAATTTCTGGTTTTCAATTTCTGTTTTCAAAAATCGACTCATATTGCGAGAGGTGAGTTGAGCCTCGGGACACGCTGAGGTAATTTCAATTTCTGTTTGTCAAAAATTAACTCATATTGCGAGAGGTGAGTTGAGCCTCGGCTCACATGCTGAGGTCTTTTCAATTTCTGTTCTTCAATTTTTGTTTGTAAAAAAAATCAACTCATATTGCGAGAGGTGAGTTGAGCCTCAGGACACACTGAGGTAATTTCAATTTCTGTTTTCAAAATTCAACTTATATTGCGAGAAATGAGTTGAGCCTCAAGACACGTTGAGGTATTTTCAATTTCTGTTTTCAAAAAAAAAATCAACTTATATTGCGAGAGGTGAGTTGAGCCTCGGTTCACATGCTGAGGTATTTTCAATTTCTGTTTTTAAAAAAAAAATCAACTCATATTGCGAGAGGTGAGTTGAGCTTCAGATTACACACTGTGGTATTTTTTTCAATTCATATTGCGAAAGGTGAGTTGAGCCTCAGGACACGATGAGGTAAATTAAATTTTTTTTGTCAAGAATCAACTCATATTGCGAGAGGTGGGTTGAACCTTTTAATTTCTACTTTTTCAAAATCAGCTCATATTGCAAGAGGTGAGTTGAGCCTCGGGGCACGCTGAGATATTTTCAATTTTTGTGTTTTAATTTCAACTCATATTGCGAGAGGTGAGTTGAGCCTCAGGACACGCTGAGGTATTTTCAATTTTCGTTTTTTTAATTTATGTTTCAAAAAAAATCAACTCATATTGCGAGAAGTGAGTTGAGCCTCAAGACGCTGAGGTAATTTCAATTTTTGTTAGTCAAAAATCAACTCATATTGCGAGAGGTGAGTTGAGCCTCAGGACACGCTGAGGTGGTTTTAATTTATGTTCATCAAAAATTAGCTCATATTGCAAGAGGTGAGTTGAGCCTTGGCTCACACGCTGAGGTATTTTCAATTTCTGGTTTTCAATTTCTGTTTTTCAAAAATCGACTCATATTGCGAGAGGTGAGTTGAGCCTCGGGACACACTGAGGTAATTTTAATTTCTGTTTGTCAAAAATTAACTCATATTGTGAGAGGTGAGTTGAGCCTCGGCTCACATGCTGAGGTCTTTTCAATTTCTGTTCTTCAATTTCTGTTCGTAAAAAAAAATCAACTCATATTGCTAGAGGTGAGTTGAGCCTCAGGACACGCTGAGGTAATTTCAATTTCTGTTGTTAAAAAAAATCAACTCATATTGCGAGAGGTGAGTTGAGCCTCAGGACACGCTGAGGTATTTTTAAATTTCTGTTTTTAAAAAATCAACTCATATTGCGAGATGTGAGTTGAGCCTTGGGTTCACATGTCGAGTTATTTTCAAAATCTACTTTTGCGAGAGGTGAGTTGAGCCTTGGCTCATGTGCTGAGCTATTTTCAATTTCTATTTTTAATGTCTAGTTTTACAGAGTCAATTCATATTGCGAGAAATGAGTTGAGCTCAGGATCACATGCCGATTAAAGAATCAATATTAGAGTTGATTGAAGACACCATATTTTGTCTCCCTGAAGTTGCAGTGGAGTTAATCGAGGATATCAGATCTTGCCTTTCTAAAGTGGCAGAAGAGAAGACCCAAAACCTTATCTCACTGAAGCGATAGAAGAGCATATGGAATTACATTGGAACAGATTGAAGCTACAAGGCATATCTCCGAATTTGCAGTGGATTGAACCAAAGCTACAAGATGCGATGGACTGGAAAGAGACTACCTGGATGAGAAGAGCACCAAAGAAGTCCATACTTAGCAAGACCGGGCAAAATTGGCCTTTCTTTATATCTTTGCTCTATTCTCGTTACACGATAATAAGGAAAGAGGGGCAGCTGTTGTAGGCCAATTTTAGCCCATTTACATCAAAACCCAATTTAGCCTTACCTAACCCACTAAAATTAAACCCAAAACCCAAAATCTTAACTACCCAAAGCCAAATTTACATCAAAACCCCAATGGCCCAAACCCTAAGCCCAAATCAAAATAAAAAAACCTAGCCCACAACTTAAACTTTTCTCAACTAGCCACTCATTTTCCACCACCAGCTCCACTAGCCACACCTTTTCCACCACCAACTCCACTAGCCACTCTTTTTCCTCCACCAACTCCACTAGCCACACCTTTTTCACCACCACTTGTACCTACAAATGAAGACATAAACAATAAAAAATATTTTGTAAATGGCTATATAAGCCTTCTCATATTTTGTATATGAGGGGGGAAGATTTTTTTGGAGAGTTTTTGGGAGAGAAAGTTATTGTAAAGGATTTTTGGAGAGGTTTCTTTTTAAAGTAATCAAGGAGAAGAGTTATTGTGAAGGCTAGTTTTTGGAGAAGCTAGTTTTTTTGGAGATTAATCAAAAATCAAAGCAAAAGAGGTTTCTTTGTCTATTCTCATTTTAAGTTCTTTGTTTACTTATTGTTTTCCTTTCAATCTTATTTTGTTTCTTTTATACGAAAGTAAAAAATAAAAGGAGGAAGCTTACCCATTTTTACCGAAAAAGTTTTTTTGAGGTCCGGCTGCCGTGTACGGTGGCGCCGGCGGCGGTCCGGCGACCGGACGATGGCCGGCCTTGTGGCCGAAAATCACCCACCCTCTCCCTCTCTTTTTTTTTGTTATTATTATATTTCTTAATATTATATTATATATATTCTTTTAATATATTAGGTATATTTTAAATTTTATATTACGTATATATATATATTTTATACTATTTTATTTATATATCTTTAATATTATATTATTTATATATATATTTTTCTACATGTTATCTTATGTATATATCTTAACTATATTATGTATGTATTTTTAACACTATATTATGTACATATTTTTAATATTATCATGTATTTATTTTTTATATATGTACATATTGATGTAGTATTATTAATAGTATTTTTTTAACATCATTATTATTTCTAATATATATATTATGTACATCTTTTTTATTTCTATTTTATTTTTTATTTGTCAATATTAATTATTATTATTCTAATATTTTGATATTTTATATTTTATATATTTTATTATTCCCATCATTGTTCGCATTTTTTGACAATAATATTCTTGGATTTTTTTTACTATCATTTTAAAAACTTTTTACATTTTAATTTTAAGAATAAGGCAATGTACCAATTTTAACATTAAGTCATCGATTTCATCGCTATGTTGGGTGAAATTAATCGGCTCGTGTTAAAAACGGGACGTCCTTCTAAAAAACAAAAAAAACTTGCAACTTCTCATTTCCTTCAATCGGATCACACTTAAATGTCAAATTGAATTCGTATTTTGAAAATCAAGACAACTTGTGTTTAATAAGATACCAATTTTGGGCGTCGCGAGGGTGCCAATACCTTCCTCGTGCGTAACCGACTCCCGAACCCTAAATTTTCTCTGGATTTTAACGTAGACCTAAACTCAGCCTTTTATTTGTTTTAATAAAAGATCTAATAGGTGTCCGATCACACCTAGGAAAAAGGATCGGTGGCGACTCCCTATTTATTTCAAAAATCAAACGTCAAATTTTAAAAAAAAATTCAATAAATCGCCACAATTAGCGACCAAGCTAAGCTAAAATTTTTACGTCGCTACACTAATGATAGGGCGAAGCTAGGAATTTTGTTCAGGGAACAAGATAAAATTATAAAATTTGATGGAGGCAAAGCTAAAAATGTTGGGTTAAAGATGCTTAGATAAAATTATTTATTTTTAGAGGGGCAGAACTTTAATTTTTTCATTTAACTAAAAGCTTAAAATACTTAAATTGAAGAGCCTAAAATAATAATTTCACCATTTGATCTGAGGCGCAAGGCCACTACCCCTAGCTATGCCCCTCACTAATGGAAAGATTGAATTGCATATAGATACCATACATCGAAAGGCTAAGTTGAAAACTATTTTGACCCTTGCAAAAGTTTGGGGTCATGATTGGCTGCAAGATTCTCCTAATCTAGATAGGAGAAACCTGTTGTGTTTTGAATTTCAATGCTTTGACTGTAGTGGGTGAAATCAAGAATTGCATTGACATGATTAGGTTGGAAAAGTGAGTTTTGGAGCTAGGGAAGGTTTTTTCGGTTGCCTTGTGTGGGCCACTTCTAGTTTTCAATAGTTGAACTCCACGTATATTCAAAAGCAGGGGAAGAATTGAACAAGGATGCCCTTGCACCTTTTTTTGAGCTACATGTTGTTCATATTTTAAAGATGGATTTCATCTGATCAAACCCAAGAAATCCGACATTCAAGCTTTTGCTTTTACTGCCGTTGCTTTATGTAATTGAATGACAAAGTTTGAAGTTGTTTTTCCTTCTGGATTACAACCACCACCAAAAGATGAAAAAAAAAATTACTTTATTATTAAAGAAAAGAAGAAAGCAACATACAAAACAGGGTTGAAGCAACCCACTCAAACCAGCAACATTGGCACCAGCAAACGCCAACAACCCCAAACTTGTTTCATGAGGAAATCAGTTGACCTTTGCCCAAACTCACAAATAAAGCCCAAATGCCATCTAATCTAACCCTAGCCCTAAACCCAAACTCCTTCAAACCCAACAACCTTGCAAATACTAGTTTCTTCACACAAAATCAAGAAAGGGGTTGCAATGGACGCCTACTGCACCAAAATAGAGAGATAAGTCATTTTATGAAGGAGGGTTGACGTACAAGTAACAACATAAAGCTTGGTGCCGATTTATATTTTTAATATCTTATTTTCGGGGCTATTGTTTCCTACGTTTGATGTAAAAGTTTAGAAGCCAAGCAACGCCACCATTACAAACAATTGTTGCCTTCACTATTTTCATCTTATCTTATTTTATATACTGTTTGGCTCTTGGAGCTGTTTTCATGGACGATGGCCTCAGTTTATTATTGTTTACTCACTTTACCCATTTATCTTATATACTAAATTAAGATGATAACGATAACTATATTTAACAATTCTTGTAATTTTCTTCAGGTTCACACAAATTAGTTTTTAATTAATTTTTTTATGCGAATTTTAGCTGGAAAAAAATTGGTTTTAATTGAAAAATTAACTATACATCACAGGCTTCAGTCTAGTTTAATTGAGAAGAAATTGTATGAAATTGTGATTCCACGTCATCTCTTCTCTTTAGATTTTTTTTCTTGATTTTTAGCAATTTCAGTTAGATTTAAATTGTTTAAGAAGAGAAAATCTGATTTGTCATTTTTCTATCGAAAAAGGTAAACATGATATGAAATCACAGTTTCATACAATAATTTTTTAGTTTAATTTCTTTTGCATTCAGCTATTTTATACACAAATGTGTTACATGAAAAAAAATAATAAAGTTTCAAAAAATCTGAATTGTAATTTTTTATTTTTTTATTTTTACTATACACATCTTAATTGTTTTTATTTTATTTTGTTTGTACCAAATAAAGATTTTATTTTATATAAAAGATGGAATTATGCAAAAAGGCTTATTTAGATATATAAGTTAAAAGGACTTTTTGGATAAAAAAATGGATGGAGTGGATAAGATATGTATATTTTTAAATTTATGCAAAAAAAAAAGAAAAAGAAAGCAATCTATTTATTAATTAATTTATGTTGTTATTTTTACTTCTAATACGTTACATCGTTATATAACCTAGACAAACTTCTAAGTATATATATTCAATTTCGACATAAATAACAATCAAAATAAAATCACTCAAAAATATATTCTCCAAAATCAATAGCTTAATTGATTCAATCTTATCCAATCTAATCTCCAAATGCCAATAATTAGTTTCTATAGATGGATCAAAGTATCTTCAATGAAACAACACATAACCATATCCAAATATTTTCTTCCTTAAATTGTCAAACCAAATAAGACAAATTTTTAACCACCTCAACGACAGTCTGTAGTTGACATTGTCGAGTGCCACTCAATAACTCTAATCACATTTTGCCTCAACAACTTCTTGTCGTGTTTTAAAAATATTGATTTCTTTTCTTTCTTATATCACAGTTTTGCTTATTTACTCCCTACATTTAATGTATAAAAATTATATTATTTTAGATAATCTAATTTATTCCTTGACTTGTTAGTTGAGATATTATTAGTGTATGAAGATATGAGTTTGGGCTAAGAAAAAATTTCGAGTAATTTTAAATATTGTATCAAAAAAATATACACCTACCAAAACCTGCCAAAAATTCCTTTTTCTATAATTCCATGATAATTTAAGCTATGGAAACTTTATATAAATATTTTTTGGTCAATGAAAATGTTATATCATAGTCGTCTAAACTTGGGATATATACACACGCATAGGAAGGAAAGGTTTGGCATTCTTGGAAGTATCAATGTCCACAAAATGTCACCTTTAACCATTCAGCACCAGAAAAGAGATAAACGAGAGGTAAGTTTAGATTTTTAGTATCTAAACTTGGATATAATATTTATTGCTTGTTTTAAGAGATATTTATTGCCTTTTTATGAGTAAATGATATATGTTTTATTGTAGGTGAAAGCTGCTTAAAGTGGGCATGAATACTTCCAAGATTGGCAAACCTTTCCTTTCCCATGTGTGTGTGTATATATATCATCCCAAGCTCACCAACCTACCCTTCCAACCTTAGTTTCAATATTTGGCTCAAAATTCTTGTTTGTAAAGGCCACTGCTATAGCTGAAAGAAAAAATGAAGGTGGGGGAGATGGTATGGTGGTGGTGGATATATATAGCAGTTGCAGTGCAGGCAAGCATCAAGGGAGAAGACTATGTGACGTATGATGGGAGATCTTTAATCATCAATGGCCAACGCAAACTTCTATTTTCGGGTTCCATTCACTATCCTCGCAGCACCCCTCAGGTATTTCGTTTCATTTTTAACTATACCTATAGATTTTGTTCGGGGTTTAAAAAGTGTTAATAATCTAATAGATTCTGAATTGAATTTTTTAGACAGTTATGGTAATTGTTTGTTCTACCCTATTTTCGTTTGCTATATGAAATTACAATTATTTTATTCTTATATATTTATAACTATTAAAATAAGAAAAATATAAAGAAAATGTGTTAAAAATAAATTAAAGTGGGTGATATGGAGTGGAGATGATACATCTAATTTTTATAGAAGTAATAGTAATTTTCAAGATTATAGATTATGCTAACTCGAGAGCAATAGTGAATTTAATAGCATCAGCTCCTATTCTATTATGTTTCATTATCTTCTCTATTTATAGCATCTTTAATACAAAAAGAAAAAGATTAAATTTTATACATACATGAGAGTATGAAAACTTAAAACATATTCTAACTAATAAAAATATAAAAAAATCAATAAAATAACACAAAAAAATTGGATCACGAGGTGTTTGATTTTGATGGGAAAGAGTAGACTTTTGCAAATAGAGAGAGAATGAAACAACGTGAAATATATGACTTAACAGACAAACATCAAAGATCACGCATTTCTTTGTTTCTATCTTTTTGAAAACAACCAAAATTTGTTTCTCGATATGAGAAAATATTGTTAAAAGAGTACGGAATTAAATTATAATTTTTATAATAAAAAAATATAAATTTGTTATATTTTTATAATTTTTAAAAAATTAAATTAAATTATTATATTTTTAAAAAAATTAAAATATAATTTTATCTTTATTAATTTATGAAAAAAATTTATTTTAGGAGGTGGGCGTGGTAGCCACCATAGTTTTGTCACTTGTTATTACATTGTTTTAAAGTTAGGCAAATGAATGATTAGGGTTGTAATTGTGGGTCACGGGCACATTTTTCTTTGGGACATTTCATATTGTCCCCTTTTGCAAATAGGTTAGCTAGCCTTCATACTTGTCAATATCATATTTGTGAACATTGTCTCTTATTTTGTCCTGCCCATTTAATGTTTCTAGTAGCTTATATCATATACAAACAAATTATAATATTTTATATGTTGGTTAGTTAATTATTTGAGTTTGAATTATTTCAGTGTTTGTATTGATTAGAAAGTTAAAATTTCCATTAATAAATTTAAATAATTTAATATGACATATGACATATAGATTTTAAATACCTTATACTTGTAAAATCACGTATAAAAATAGCTCTTTACAAATTCTATTATAAAATAGTCTATATTTACGTTTTAATATTAAAAAATTATATACATTTAATATTTTCAATTTAAAGCGAATTCGTTAAACTGCAACTTTCATTGATATATAATGCATATGATGTTTTTTAGTCATTTCTCTTTTAAAATTATAATATTTAGATAACAAAAACGATGTCAACAAAAAACTTTTGGATAGTCAGAAAGAAGAATTTGAGTACAATTCCATTCATATCCTCTTATAGCACCGAAATGTCTTTATATACAAGGCTAAGTAATGATTTTATACAACCAACCAATTAAAGACTAATAAAAATGACTAAGGAACTAATTAATAATCTTTCCTACTATTTTCTAAATGTTGCTAACAACCCTTAACAAACTTTCTCACCATTATTAATGCCTTAACAACTCTAAATCTTTTAGCTAACTAATAGGTTATAAAAAACTCTCTATATATCATCTCCTCCCCTCTCATTTTAGCCTTAACTTTAATGCTAAAATTAGGGAATCTTTTTTGCAACTCAACAAATATTCTCATGTTGCATCCTAGGGAATGAATTTTTCCAAAGCACAATGACTTGTGTATTTACTCTTCAACCTTTTTTAACCATCCTTGTAGCTAACACCTCCAATGGTTTTTGTAACACCCTATACCTGATCCGACTGCCGGGTCCGAGCTTTAGGATGTTACATTCATTGCCCAAGCAACTACGATCAATTACATTCAATTTATGCCATTAACATTTAATTACAAGTAATATAAGTATATAATATAGTATACAATTGTTTCCAGGTCTTATACGAGCTTATGAAGGCTCTATTGCTAACCTGAGGTCGAATTAGGACCAATTTGTAATGTTTTCAAAATCACGGGTTAGTATTGCAACTTTGGAGGTTCCTCATCGTGGTGCAACATACTGACTTGCCCTTGTCACATTGACAAATGCTCGACGTCGCGACTTGACTATCTATTTCTAAATGGTTCAAAATGACACCAACCTGTAAATGCCTAAACAACCAAATCACACTTTCATATCATATTTCCAGCCAAATACACAATTTTCATGAACTCAATTATGAACCATAGCACTTTATTCATAAATGTACTAATGCCATACCACCATTTCATCAATACCATACAACCTATAAGCTAATTTCCTAGTACAAATCATTCAAAACATTTGACATGTACAAATATTCAAATAAGCCATGAACAATTCAACATTTTATAGATTTCAAACCTTGTATCAAACTCAAATTCATATTTCAACCATATGACCATTTCCATATACAAATTCTAACTCAAATGTTCACAAAATCACATTACTATACCAAAAACTAACTCAACCTAGGTACATAACGTATATTTAACAAAACGAAACTATACAAACATTGTTGAGTTGGGGATCACTTCTTGGATGCTAGAACTACTTCACGTACTCTCGAGGATCAACTATACATGCGCATAGAGAAAACAAACCATACATTGAGTGATAATAATCAGTGGTACTTCCATGATTTAAGTTAATACAAAACAAGTGTAAACAATTGCATACATTGAGTTCAAGTTCAATTCATAACATATTTTTATGCCATTTCATGCCAAAATACTTTCATTTCCATGTAGACATGGATATGACCATCTTTACACACCAATTCAATAGGTATACATACAACCTTACCATTTCTCAACAATTTCACATGTCATTTGATCAATTTCAATTATCATATTTGGTTACATATATTTATTCATTTATCATCATGAATATTTCAATCATTGTTGAGTCTATTAACTCATCAATACCAAATCGATCTCCAAAGCTCCGTTTTGAATCATTTTGTATAAATTTTCACATACTGACGTATAATACATGTCAATTGCATTTCATTTCGTATACTATGTAGCCAAATCATGTTTTACAACCCTATTAACCAGTCATAGACTTAGAATGGATACACAGATTTGTCATCCCGGGTTGTTCGACAATGATGGTTTTTATAATATGAATATCCTGTCATCTCGAATTGCCCGACAATGATGACTCTATATGTACAATCTACCACCCCAGATTTCCCAGCAACAATGGTTTCCAATCAATACCCTGACCCTATGGCATGCCAACTATATCCACACCAGTCCGAACAACTAATAGGGCAACCAATTTTCCAATTTCATTATATAATTCAATTGATATTCCAAAATTCCCAATTCATAAACAATTCACCAATTCAACTCATCATATAACATGTTTCAACACAGTTTCATACCAAATATCATAGATCAATTAAATCATACTACTTTCTATTATATCTAATATAGTCCATATCTCAATATTCAATTTCAATCATAGCAATTCAATTGAAATAACCATTTTTAACTCACCTCAATACCATATAATGCAAAATATCATGAATATGAAATAATTAAATTGAATTTGGATCTTAAAAATAAAAACCGAAAGCACGCGTCACTCATCGTCGGCTCTCGCTTTTCCTTTCTCTCTCGACAATCCATCATCGTCTTTAGCTACGAATAATAATTCAATGATGGCACTATCAAATTCCATCCAAATTGCATTCAAATAAAAAGCCACACATATTTTTCAATTTATTCAATTTAGTCCCTAAACCCGAAACAAGCATAACTTTCGGTCTAAGGCTTTAGATTAAAATTTGATTCATATATTCATTAAGGACCTCCAAATTTTTAGTCTTACCAAAATTTCATAATAGTTTTTATTTTATTCAATTTAGTCCCTGATGTATAAAATTAATAATTAAGCTTTACAATTTAGTCTTTTCTATAATCTAAGCTTAATTTCTATCAAATTCACACCAAATTCATTCATTTCTCAACAATGGAAACTTTAAAAAACTTTAATAATTTTACAAATTAGTACATGGGCTAGCTAAATCAAACTCTCATGGTTCAATTTCCATAAAAATCAAAGAAAAATGGTTAGGGACTTACTTAAATTGAATGGTCGAAAGCTTCAATGTTTAAAAATGGCATCCCCCTTTTTCTTTTCTTCTTTTGGTCGATTGGAGAAGATAGTTTTTCATCTCTCCATCCACCAATTTGGCTTTTATATTAAGCTTAATCATAATTAACTTTTAGTTAACATTTTTCTTATATTTTAGTATTTAATTAATTAGTTTAATTGTCATTCCATCATCACATTCCACTATCACCCATTTACAATTGGTCTATTAGCCATTTTAGACCTTTGAATAATGTTTACTTAAGTCCCCAAGCCATTTCTTAATTAAAAATTTATAGTAATTGGACTTTTACAATTTAGTCCTTAAGCTTAATTAACCACAATTTTGACTAATTTAATAATCTAAATTTCAATTCATTTATATACTAAATCCATAAATATCCATATTTAAAATTTAAGGATTTGGTTTATGGAAACGAGGTCTCAAAATCGCATTTTTTGGCACTACTTAAAGCCAAGTTGTTACAGTTTTAGTGTAGGTACAACCCTTAAAATTGGTAGCTAAGATCTTATGCTTTGATGGCCTTACCTTCTTTTTCATTTAAGAGACATGGAAGACAGCATGCATTCGAGATAATGCAAATTGTTCAAGTCTTACCCTATCTTACCAACAACTTTGTAGGGTCTAAAGAATCGATGTGAAAGCTTCTTGTAGTACTTATCTACTAAAGAATTTTACCTATCGGGTTTTAACTTCAAATGAACCTACTGTCTGATTTGAAATTCTGATATGTGTTTCAATAATTCTAACATCTTATCCTTTGCTATCGAGATTTTACTTGCTCCACTTGTGATCCTCCAAGTACATAGTGAATGTGCAAGAAAGGACAATTATAATACACATCCTCAAATGAGGGTAAGTTTGGTGAGGGATGGTAATTGATGTTATACCACTTCTCAGTCAATGAGAGCAACTTGACCCAAAACTTTGGTTGGCCACCAAACACACATTTTAGGTAGATTTCCAAGCATCTATTCAACGCCTTTATTTTTTCTACAAGAAGTCCCACTTGATTTCTTTATCATTCTTCAACCACTGCATTCTAAGAACCATGTTATAGCTATCCAAGGTAGTGGTAGCACATCAAGAACAAAATCAGTGCCCTACAAAAACCAAGTCAGATCTTTACACACGGTATCGCATTGCAACTATTATCATCAACAACATTTACTTTCTTAGTCGCTACAATCTTACAACCTAACTTCTTTGCCATTTCCAAAGCTAGGAAATTACGAGTGCTTCTTGGATCAATAAGCTTTTGTAATGGCTTCTTATTTATATTGGAAGTGACCCTTATGGTGTGATAACCTCTAGCTTTTATCTCACAAATAGCTATTGTTGAGATTTGTGGCTCAGTATCACTTAGCACTGTACAACTGGTCTTCATAGGCCTCATCTAATTCCTCTATTTTAAAAAAAATAGAGCTACTGTTTTTTCTTACACTTATGACCTAATTCATACTTTTGATAACATTTAAAGCACAAAACTTTTAGCATTTTTCCCATCAAAGTCAACATTGTTTCTAGCCTTTAAGCTAGTTATAGGCCTCTTCCAAGATTCAGCCAAATTTGTAAGTACATTTCTTAATTTAGATTTTGAGGTAGATATAATGGTTGGCAATAAAGATGGTCTTTTAGGAGTTTTTTATATTTCTTGCTAGAGATTTTTTATTATAGATTGTTGTAGTTAAGCTAATGCATATATATGGGACAAATTCTTAGGCATAAAATCCTTGTAGATTACTGTATATAAATCTTGAAACCCTTAAGGAATAAGGTAATTACATATTCCTCTAATAGCTCAACTCCTTCTAACAAAGAAACAAACTTATCTTGATATTCAAATGCCATATATATTTGTTTTCAAATTGAGAAATTCAATCATTGGAACACTAAAATTTTTATCTTCAATAGTTTCTTTTAAGGCCTATAAATAGGTTGCCCATGTAGGCACCACTCCACCCTTGTACTTGATCCAATTTTGGTGATAGTGTAGTGCTTTTCCTTTTAAATTAATTAGTATTATTTTAAGACTGTTCTTTTCGATTATGGAATATTCTATTTTGAAAAATTGCAAACACTTGAACAACTAGACTTAGAGGTCATCACCATTAAAACGAAAGAAATCAACCTTTGGTTGTCTAGCTGAAAATTACCTAGTTTTGTGGATTTTTAGAGCTTTAAGATGGTGTGTTTGGGACATTATTTAGGTATGTTGAACATTCAAAGTTGTGATAACTCTGAGAAGGTTAAGATAACATTTTCTTGGTAAATTTCTTGGCTCTAACTCTTGTTAACCAACTCCTTAATAGTTTTTTCTAATCATCTCATTTAATTTGAAATCAACCATGGTGCTAAGATATTGGCTTGGATACTAAGCTTATATATGCATTTCAAATTAGCAATTTAGGAAAACTAAGAATCAAGATCAACTCTCAAATGTGCTTGGATAATTGGGAATGTTGAAAAGAATAGCATAGAGAGAAATTGAGTATAATTTCAGTTATATCATCTCATACCTCTTAAATGTCTTTACATACAAGGCTAAGTAATGGATTCTATAATTAATCATCTAATGACTAATCAAAATGGCTAAAGAGCTCAAACTTTTTTGTTATTTCTAATTGTTGCTAACAGTCCGTAGGAGACTTTCCCTCCACTATTATGCCTTTAGCTAACTAACAAGTTCTCCATAATTCTCCATACATCACTATCCCTACATGAACTTTGCATATTGAATTGGTATTTTGTTGAAGAACGAGCTTAAAAAAAATGAAAACATTTTGGTTGAAAGACAAACTTGATTATGTAATTATGAGTAAGTTTCAAGTTTCTATGTAGATGTGGTCATCTTTAATAGGCAAAGCAAAGGAAGGTGGAGTTGATGTGATTCAGACATATGTATTCTGGAATTTGCATGAGCCCCAACCTGGTCAGGTTAGAACATCTAAGTAGAACCCAAGTGAGCTATATTTCTATATTCGCATAAATGTTTATTCACAAAATCCTTTTATTATTTTGCTTTTGGTAGTATGATTTCAGTGGAAGATATGATTTGGTGAAATTCATTAAGGAAATTCAAGCTCAAGGGCTTTATGTTTGCCTTAGGATTGGACCTTTTATTGAGAGTGAATGGACTTATGGGTGAGTTAGACCCATATTTTCTTTAATGAAGCTAGCTTCAACATTATTTTTTTCCATTTGTCTCACATTCATTTGTTACTTTTGGGTTATTGACTTGTGTGTAACTAGAATTTGGTAATTTTGGTTTTAGGGGATTTCCATTTTGGTTGCATGACGTCCCTGGTATTGTTTATCGAACAGATAATGAGCCCTTTAAGGTACATTTGATTTTTGACTCATTATTTAATTTGGGTCATATTCTTCTTTTTCTATCTATTTTTAATTTGTAAATTAAAAATTCTAATATTTGCACTCTTTGTTCATATTTTTAAAAAAATATATAATTTGTTTTACCTTAATTTGTATTAATTAGTAGCAATTATTCGCTTGTTTTAGTTCTACATGCAAAACTTTACTACAAAGATAGTAAACTTGATGAAGTCAGAAGGTTTATATGCTTCACAAGGAGGCCCAATCATATTATCACAGGTAAATTAATAAACCTAGCTAATCAATTGCCTCATTGTTTAATTTCCCCCCAAAAAGTATGAATCAATATTTATATATATATGAATGTATGTATGTAATTTGTAGATAGAGAATGAATATCAAAATGTGGAAGCAGCTTTCCATGAAAAAGGACCTATTTATGTTAAATGGGCTGCAAAAATGGGGGTCGAACTTGAAACTGGTGTGCCATGGGTGATGTGCAAGCAAACTGATGCTCCTGATCCAGTGGTTCAGTTCCTCCTATTTACTCATTATCATTTTTTTCTTCTTTGGTTTGGAATTTATGTTCTTAATTTGTTTAATAGACCAAAAAAATGTAAGGCTATTTATTATGTTGTAGATTAATACATGTAACGGTATGAGATGTGGGGAAACTTTCGGAGGTCCCAACTCACCCAACAAGCCATCCATGTGGACAGAAAACTGGACTTCTTTGTAAGCTTTTACCCATGTTTTCTTTATTACACTTATAAAACACTAAATAATTAACTAAACTTGAACTGACAAATCAAAATACATTTAGATCAATTCATGTCGAACTTGAATATGAAAAATAAGGTTTTTGAGCCTCCTATTTGCTATTAAGTCACTGCATCATATGCTACTTAATTATAAGTTGTTATTAAACATGCTAATTGATACCTGTAGCTTTTCAAATTGGTTATAAAAGGTTTTTTTATTTATTTGTAGCTCAATGGTAAGGTTGAGGCCATGGGTACTTTAAAATCCTAAGTTTAAGTCCCATTTTATGTAAATGTCTAGGTTTTCCTTTGATTTATGTTACTTAGTTGTTGAACTAGTTATTTAGTTCAATACTTGTAATGATTTATTCTAATTGAAACTATTGATATAGTTGTAGCTTTAAAAGGTTTTTTTTTTAATTATAGTTACTAATTTACACATTTATTTTTAAAGCTATCAAGTATATGGTGGTGAACCATACATAAGATCTGCTGAAGATATTGCATTTCATGTTGCACTTTTCATAGCAAAAAAAGGAAGTTACATAAACTATTACATGGTAAGCTTATATGTTAACAATACATTTCACAGTACCTTAATCAATAGTTTAACCAAATAATTTTTCATAAATAATATAGTACCATGGTGGAACAAATTTTGGAAGGACGACATCGGCTTATGTGATAACTAGTTATTATGACCAAGCTCCTCTTGATGAATATGGTGAGTTGTATCCATCTTATAGCTATTTTCTTGCATGTAAAATAATATTGCAACAAGTTGCATATGATTGATATGGAATGAACATCCAGGTTTACTAAGACAACCAAAATGGGGTCATCTTAAAGAGTTGCATATTATGATAAAGAATTGCTCCACACCTTTATTACAAGGAGTGCAAAGTAATTTCTCAATAGGCCCACTACAACAGGTGAGGAAGTGTTTTAGACCAAATGCCATATATGATTTTTATTCAAGAATTGCACTTTAAAAGAATTATTCATAAATTAATGTCAATTACTTATGTTGGATTTAATTATTTTATTTGGATTAGGCTTATGTTTTTAAAGAAGGAACGGGAGCTTGTGTTGCATTTCTTGTAAACAATGATGCTACAAAAAATGTTACAGTGCAATTTCAAAACAATTCATTTGAATTGTTACCCAAGTCTATTGGCATTCTACCAGATTGTCAAAACATGGTTTTCAACACTGCAAAGGTATGTTATGGTTTTGCTCCTTGTTATGAACTCAAGACAAACAATATGTGTACCAATATTTAGCCCAAGACAAATACCCTTCCTATATCGTCAAACCATCACCAGCAGAGCATCTCAAATACATCTTAAGACAATAGTTTAGGGTCTTCATTTGATCACTTGATTGAAGGTGATAGGCTAAAAAACCCTAGTGAAATGTCATGCAATTGGGCCAACTCTAGCCAAAATTCACTAAAATATATATTGTCACCATCACCCACCACGAACTTTAGAATGATATGTGATTTAACAATCTCCCCCCACAAATACAACAACCATTGTCTCACTAATTTAATATTTTGACAAAGCAAAAAAATGGCCATATTTGGTCAAACGATCCACCACTACCATAATAGTTTCCTTAGCATTTGATTTTAGAAAGCCAACGGGCTCAATTGATCACTCTCTATTCTTTGACAAGTTTATTACTCAAGGACATACCTTTATACATCTTTTTTTTTCATATTCACCTAGTAAAAGTTGGTTTTTAAGCTGTGGTTAGTGCATAGAACTTTGGTATGCCCCCCATAATAGTCTCATGAAATTCCCGTAGTAATCGGGCCTTAAGATACGGCATGTTGGGTATCATTATTTAGCCCTTACATAAAAAGACCTTGGATCGTATAATCAACATACTGTGAATCTCCTAATTGTGCACACTCACTCAAATGTTATACCTCTTCATTGTCACGGTTTACTAGCTTTATATCCTTTAGGATATCAAAACTCGACATTATGAAAGCCAAATAAATACCACTTGGTTTACGTGAAAGAACGTTGACTCTAGTGTTCAATGACCCAAATCTATATTGGATATCAAAATCTAACCCAATAAATTTAAACAACCATTGTTGTTGTTTCGATATTTAGATTGTCTGAGCGGTTAAATCTTTAAATGGTTGGTGATTAGTCATGACCATAAATCAACGGTCCAGCACATACTTTTGTCACTTTCCTACAGGTTGAGTGATGGCATACATTTCACAATGATATGTAGAAGCATTTCGAATACGAAGGCTGAGTTTCTAATTGAAATATGCTATTGGTCATCCCCACTGAATCAATACAATCCTAATCCCTACACCAGATGCATCAGTCTCCATTGTGAAATGAGCGCTAAAATCTGTCAAAGCTAGTATAATGGCTAGCTCAAAGTATCTTAACATATTCAAAAGTGGCTTGTGACTCATCAAAACAATGAAATGAATCTTTTTTTAACAAATTGGTCAGTGGCGCAGCCTTTCAAGAAAACCCTTGAATGAATCAACCATATTATCCTACTAGTCTGAAAAATCCACAAACCTCCTTCATAATAGTTGGTGTGAGCTACTATTGTACTATAGCTACTTTAATGGAATCTATTTGCAACCCATCCTTCGTCACTTAATGACCCAAGTACTCAAATGTTGGAGATATGAACTAAGAAAAAATAAAAGTAGAGAAGAAACGAGTATGATAACAATATGAAATTAATCTACTAATATTCTTATTAATTTTTCAACAAGAAAAAATTACTATTGATAACAAGATTCCTTTCCTTTTACTCTATTAAAAACGTCCAATCTCTTAAAAAACTGAGAAAACATAACTTGTACGCAAAGGCTAACATGACAAAACTAGCATCTAAATATCTTTTCAAGGAGAAGTCAATTATCAATGCATCACTCGCATGATTGTTCGCCATCCTTATCATATTTTGACTGTGTGCCAAATGACTCACGCTTGGATTGTCCACCATGTGTGTTCGTAATTTATGTTGTTCGCCATGTGTGTTCGCCAATTAAACTGTTTGACATTTATGTTTTTCACCAATTAGACTGTTCGCCATTTATGCTGTTCGTCATGTGTGTTCGTCGTTGCATGGTTGGTCATCTCGCAACACTCCTCGTTGGCTTTCATGCTTTGAACACCAATTTCATTCCTTAATTTTTTGAACATCACTTTTCTAAGAGGTTTGGTCAAAATATATGTTTGTTGAACTTTTGAACTGTAATGAACCAAAGTTACTTCATTGATTTGTTCAACTTCCCTTACGAAGTGGTACTTGATTTTGAAATGTTTTGTCTTCCCATGGACGAATGTATTCTTTGTAATTGCCACAGCAAATTGATTATCATAGAAAATTTGCATTTCTTCAACCTGTACAAGATTCAAGTCACTTCAAATTTTTCTCAACCAAATTGCTTGGTTGACTGCTTCTGCCACAATTATATACTTCGCCTTAGCTATGGACTGAGCAACAATTAGTTGCTTCTTCGAACTCCAAGAGAGTACGCCGGATCCAAGTGAGAAAATATCCAAAGGTGCTTCACATGTCATTCACTGATCCAGCCCAATCATTGTTAGTGTACCCCACAAGCTTCAATGTGTCCGCCTTCACAAAGCAAACCTCAAAATTGGTAGTTTTTTTATTATATATATTAGCACTTTTTTAGTAGCCTTAAAATGTGATATATTATAGCAATGCATGAACTTTGATAGCAAACCTACTACATACATAATATCATATTGTGTTGCTATCAAATACAACAGGGAACTAATAAGACATCTGTAATTTCTCTCATCGACCCTCTCAAAATCTTCATTATTGCCAAGCTTTTCACTAAGTGCTACAGGTGTGCTTGCTGGTTTGCACCTATCCCTGCAAAACCTTTCCAAGATCTTTGAGGCAAAGCATAGTTAACTAATGAATATCCTTTCCTAAACTTGTTCTATTTCCATGCCCAGAAAGTATCTCATTTTTCTAAGGTCTAACATCTCAAACATCTTCTCCATTTATAGCTTAAATTCCTTTACCAAGTCATTATTACTCTCAATTACTAGCAAGTCATCAATATATAATGGAACAATTAATGTTGTGACCTCACCAGCTTTCTTAACATAAAGAGTAGGTTCGCTTAGGCTCTTCTTATATCCCAAGCTTAGCAAATACTTATCAATCCTTACATACAAAACCCTTGGAGCTTATTTCTGCCCAAGGCTTTGTTAAGGCTGTAAACCTTCTATTCACTTCCTTTGACTGTGAAACCAGGTGGTTGTTCCACAGAAATATCTTATTGCAAGTAACCATTTAAAAAAGCTTATTTGACATCCAACTGATAGATTCTCTAACCTATTTGTGGTGTTAAAGCCAATAACGATCTGATTGTGTCTAACCTTGCTACTGGTGCGAACGTCTCCAAATAATCAATCCTCAACCAGTCTTGCCTTGAACTTGTTGAGTGAGCCATCAACATTTAGTTTGGTCCTGAACACCCATTTGACACCAATAAATTTTTTATGTGATGGTCTATTAACAAGTTCCCAAATCTGATTTTTGTGAATCATCTTTAACTCAGCTAGCATTGCTTCTTTCCAGCCTTCAATTGCTTCAGCTTCTTCGAATTTAGTTTGGCTTAAAGATTGCTACATCAGCTCTTTCATAGATTTCAATGATTTGTCGAGTGCCTTTCACTAGACTATCGTCAAACTTTTCATTTTCAACTTGATCATTGGTAGGTTCGAAACCTAACTTAAGTTCTCCTTGCTCGAATAACTCAACTTTACTAGCATCTCAGTTCCATGTTTTCCCTTCATCAAACTTCAGATCTCTACTCACAATGATCTTACTAGAGAAAGGATAAAAAATTCTATAACCCTTCTTATTACAACTGTATCCCAAAAAGATCCCAAGCTGCAACCTCTTTTCAAGTGTACTTATTTTCACTTATGGTATATGAACAAAACAAATACAAACAAATATTTTTAGATGAGAAAATGAAGGTTTATGCCCATACCATGCTTTGAATAGTCTTTTCCTTTACAACCTTGGTTGGCAGCCTGTTGAACAGATATACTAAGGTATTTACTGCCTCAACCCAAAATCTATTTGACATGTTATTTTGAAACAATCACCAGCTCGCCATGTCCATAACTGTCCTGTTCTTTCTTTCACATACTCTATTTTGCTAAGGAGTGTAAAAGTTGGTGAGCTAGTGTTGAATCCCTTCTTTTTCACCAAACTTTTGAAATTTTTTTGAGGTGTACTCAAGTCTATTATCTTATCTGAGTATTTTAAGCTTGCTACTGGCTTGATTTTCTACCATGGTTTTGAACTTCCAAAAATTGTCAGCTATTTTAAACTTATGTTGCATGAAATAGACCCAACAAAAACTTGTATAGTCATCAATAAACAAAACATAATACTACTGCCACTCAGTGACCTGGTTCGTATAGGTTCACAAACATCTGTATGGACTAAGTGGAGTTTTTTATTAGCACGCCAAGCTCTGTTCGTTGGAAATGGAAGCGTAGCATGTTTCTGCAGTTGACAGACTTCGCAAACACTTTTTTAATCTTCAACTCTGGCCATATTCTCAACCAGATCTTGCACATTTGACTAAGGGACTTATAATTTATGTGTCCTAGTCTTTTGTGCCAAAGATTAGTTTCATCTACTGTACTGGTATAAGCACTTGAGGCCACTTGATTCTAATCCAACACAAAGCTTATTTCTTTCATTAAGACTATTAGAACTTCTTATCCCAATGAATCCAATATAATGCAACCACTATATTTAAAAACAACATTATAATTTTTTTCGAATAGTTGACCAATGATAAGGAGATTCTGGTTTATTTCAGGCATTAAAAAAAATTCAAAATTACTTTAGTACCTGATAGCGTGCTGATCAGCACATCACCTTTACTCTTAGCTTGAATGAGTTCATCATTTCCAATCTTCACTCTTGAAATGCAACTTCTATCTAACTTCTTGGAGATGTTTTCATCTGAGGTCATATGGCTGGTGCAACCATTTTCGATCAACCAACCCTTTGCGACTCTACTTCTAGATGCAAAACAAGAGGCTGCAAACACTTGCTCCTCCTTAGCATGATCTCCCTCAGCTGCTTAGGCCTAAACATTTTGTTATTATGGTTATTATTGTTGGGTTCACCATCTGTTCTTGTATACTTTCTCTATGTGTCCAAACTGCTTGTAGGATTTGTATTGTATGTCTGGTTTAAACCAACAAAACCTCTCTAGATGAGTGGTTTTCTTAATTGAGAGCATGGTGGATGTTTCTTTTTCCCACTATCTCTCCTTGGCTTCTCTTTCTTTTCTAACCAGCTTTTATTTCCCTCCTAAATTGGACAGCTCGCACTTTCAATTCTTCTAGCTCGAAAAGCTCATTCAACGTGCTTTTCCAACCTTGGTGCTCTCCTTTGCTATTGAGCATACAAGGCATTTATCAACTCAGATAAGGAGATCGTAGATAGGTCTCTCAAGTCTTCAAGAGAAGATATTTTTTACTCTTACAGCTTAATAAGTGTAGTTATGACCTTTTCAACTACCCTGCTATCTATAAACTGATCTCCTAGTAGCATGATGCTATTTACCACTGCCATTATCCTGTCTGAGTATTGATTTACTGTTTCAACCTCCTTCATTTTCAAATTCTCAAAATCTATCTTGAGATTAATGAGTTGTTATTGTCTAGTCTAGTCTGATCTTTGAAACTCTTCATTTAGGTTACCCCAAGCTTGTTTTAGAGTCTCACATGCCATGATTTGTGTGAATATCACATCAGAGACACCATTTTGAAGATAAAACATTGCCTTGTATCTTTTTGCACGATCATCATTGTGTTGCCTAATTTATGCAACTGTAGGATTAGCCCTTATTAGTGGTTGCTCGATATCAGCATTTACAACCTCTCACAAGTCAAATGTTTGTTGGTAGGTTTTCATCTTGACTACCTAAATATAGTAGTTTTCACCAATGAAGACAGGAGGTGAAGGTGGTGAAAACTTTGATAAAAACATTTTTTTAAACAAATAGATTTTCTCGACAAAGAACTCAAAAAGGAACAATAGCCCTCTAGGATGATTGGCTCTTGATACCAATTGTTGGAGATATGAACTAAGAAAGAAAGAAAAATGGAGAAGAAATGAGTATGAGAGCAATATGAAATTAATCTGCTAATATTTTCATTAATTTTTCAACAAGATAAATATTACTATATATAACAAGATTCCTTTCCTCGTACTCTACTAGAAACATCTAATCTCCTAAAAAATTGAGAAAATATAACTTGTATGCAAAGGTTAACATGATAAAACTAGTATCTAAACATCTTTTCAAGGAGAAGTCAATTATCAATGCATCACTCGCATGACAGTTTGCCATCCTTCTCATATTTTGACTGTACGCCAAGTGACTTATGCTTGGACTGTCTGTCACGTGTGTTTGCCATTTATGTTGTTCGCCATGTGTGTTTGCCAATTGAATTGTTCGCTATTTATGTTGTTCGCCACGTGTGTTTGCCAATTGAATTGTTCGCTATTTATGTTGTTTGCCACGTGTGTTTGCCAATTGAATTGTTCGCTATTTATGTTGTTTGCCAATTGGACTGTTTGCCATATGTGTTCGCCATTGCATGGTTGGCCATCTCGTAACAATGGTATCTTGTCCAAACACACACTTTGAGCATTTAACTATCGACCTATTTTCTCGCAAGAGGTTTTTGCCATAGACGAGTACATCATAAAAAAAAAGAAGAAGAAAAACTAGCACGAACTCATGCAATAACTTCTTGAATATGTCGTTCATGGTGGCATGAAAATTCGAAGGTGCATTCGTCAACCCAAACAACATGACGAGAAACTCATAACAACCCTTGTGCATCATGGTGAACCCAAATATGATGGTATCATGCTAACAAATCCAACTTGGAGAAAATAGCAACACTCCTAACTTGTCGAACAACTCATTTGTCATGGGAATTGGAAACTGATCCTTGACAGTGGTTGCATTGAAGTCTGATAGTCCATATAAAACACCAAATGTTATCCTTCTTCTTAACTAGCACCGGAGACGAGAAGGCATTGGTACTTGGGCGAATAACCCCTTCATCGAACATTTGGTAGACTTGTTTTTCAATTTCTTTTTTTCTAATAATAGGGATATCTATAGTGCCATACATTTACATTTATTTCTTGGCTACTTTTATATGTGTATATTGGTAAAATCAAGTTGGGATAGGGGTGTGTGTCATAAGGTTTGATCCCTGAACATAGGTGTCAATACCCAACATCTTAATCATTGCTATAAAGTGGGTTAACGATGATGTCAAAGTGTCGCTTGACTCGTGATATTAAATTTAGTGAAGCACTTTATTATTAGTATAAATTAATAGGTTATTTTATACTTTGAATCAAGTTCATTGACTATTAGAAAGACAAGCATAGCTTAAGTTGTACGTGCATAAGCTAATCCTTGTATGCGATTCATAAAACAAGTAAGTTCTTAAAATGACTAGAATTTAATCTTGACTTGTATGGAGCGGTGACTAAAGTTCTCATCAAACACATGTTCAAACCGTGCCATCCTATCCCCTACCCCATATACAATACGATACAAAATAACACAAAGTTATTTAGAATGGCAGGTGACCACAAAGCCGAATAAGAGAATTACAACATTGACCAAAATGTTTAATGAAGTAGATATGTGGAAAGAATTCAAAGAAGACATCCCAAACTTTTTAGATAACTCATTGCGTTCTAATTCATTGTTGGAACACATGAATACAACCCAAGATAAATCTGATTACCTTTGGTATACATTCAGGTACCTTATGTATCTCCTTTTTCTTAATTAATTAGTTTTTTTCCCATAATAAAATAATAAGTGAATGCTAACAAACGGCATAATATTGAAAACAGCTTTCAACCCAATTCAACTTGCCCTCAACCTGTGCTTCACGTTGAGTCCCTTGGACACGTTGTGCATGCCTATATCAACACCATATTTATAGGTACAATTTTCCCATCTCCTCATAAACTATTTCTTTTACCATAGTATTTATGTCTTATATAAGAATATAATGCACCCTATCAATAAGATTTATTAACAATTGATGTGTACATACGTTTGGTCAGAAGCTGGACATGGAAGCCATGATACTAAAGGATTTAGCATGGACATACCCATTACCTTAATTGATGGTATCAACAATGTATCCATACTCAGTGTTATGGTTGGATTGCCGGTAATCTCTCTCTCTAATATATACATATACATATCTATAAGCAACTAATTAAAGAATAAATGAAGTAATAACACATGTTTAAGTTACAATGACTGTATTTGAAGGACTCGGGAGCTTTTTTGGAGAGTAGATATGCTGGATTAACTAAAGTTACCATTCAATGCTCCGAATCTTACATATACGACTTTACCAATTATACATGGGGATATCAGGTATATATATATATCATCTATATTTTATTTGAAGTGTTTTAAATTCATAAATGAGTTGAAAGAGGTAGGGTATGTGTAGCTGTATTAATTGTTTATGTAATTGTAGATTGGTTTGGAAGGGGAAAAGTTACAAGTGTTCAAAGAACAAAGTTTAGAGGAGGTGGAGTGGAGTGAGATTGATGACTCTACAAATAAGTCACTCACTTGGTACAAGGTAAGCTTCAACTTTTGCACATACATTACAATAGCTTGGTGTTAAGAGAATATTTATTGTTTTATTTTTATTTTCATTTAAAAAATAGTTTACTCTTTAATTTCAAATTTTGGAAAAAAATAGGACTCGAGTTTGGTTTTTAAAAATATTTTCTATTATCAATTTGCATTTTCTATTTTTTAAAATTGAAATTTTTATTTTGAAAACATGTTTGATCATAATTTCTCTATAATATAAACATAAAAATAAAATAAAAAAACCCACTTTATATGGAATCGAACTAGGATATTAAATTTAATATTTGAAAAGCTTTTGAAAAAATATTTTTTTGAATTTTGAGCTTATATAAGTTTGAACCAAGATCAATTCATTTAAAGTTAAAAACCATTGTTTTTTTTAATTTTTTTTCACATTTACAAATTATTTTTAGTGAAAATTATTTTATGTCATTTTCTAATTTTTCTCATATTTTCATTTTCATTTTTCAAAAATCATTTTAAAAATTTTCTACCAATCACATATTTTTCAACACGAAAAGAAAAGCGGGACCTAAGTTTTGTTAAATGAAATTGAAAATATATTTTTAAAAAAAGAAAATATGAAAAACACATTATTAATCAATTAAATTTGAAGTATAAAAAAAATTCAACTTATTTAAATTTGATAAACATTTTAAATTAAAACAATGAAACCATATATATAAATAATGTTTTAATTTGGCAGACAACGTTTGATGCACCCATTGGAGATGAACCAATTGCCTTGAACATGAGTTCAATGCAAAAAGGAGCAGTTTGGGTGAATGAACAAAGCATTGGTCGCTATTGGGTTTCATTCCTTACTTCTAAAGGAAACCCCTCCCAAACCTTGTAAGTTATATAATTTCCAATTTGATTAATTTATGCACAAACTTAATCGAAGATATGCTAAAATTGTAGGTACCATGTGCCTCGCTCATTCCTCAACCCTACTGGAAATCTATTAGTGGTGCTTGAAGAGTTGAATGGGGATCCTCTTCAAATTTCTTTAAACACCATTTCACTTGTCAATGTTAATTCTCCATTTTCATACCATCATCTCCCTCAGTGATATATCATTATCAAAGCATATTCCTCTATTAAACAATTAAAAGTGTTTATTTTAATTCTATTTCTAATAGTTCTCAACTCAATGCCCACATATGCAAAGGTTGAACCAAAAACCGATTCAACTGCTAATATATAACTGAAAATAGCCAATTGAACTAAACATCAAATCATAATTCGTAAATTTAGAGCAAAATTAACTATCATTTACTCTTTTCTTTTTTTCTTTTTCTCTACAAGCTTTTTTACTTGCATTTTTAGTGGAAATGGGTGGAGAAGAAGTACTAAGGGTTGGGGTAGTAAGTTAAAATTCAGGGGCTACTTCCAAATAAACACCGAGCAAGCCGGTCATCTTTCACCCAACAATGATTCAAGAAGAGCAGCTTCTTCTTCCTGCCCCCAAAGGAAAAAAGAAAGGCAGAAAAATCAATAATTAGGTCATTTCAGCAGTAGATTGAAGAGTAAGGTAATTAATTAGTAGGGTGGCATACCACTAAGGCATTAAACTCAGTTTCCTCATCAATGGCACTCATGATAGCAGGGTCTTCCAGGAGTTCCTGTTACCACAAGATACACACTACTTTGAGCCGTACCATAAATATAAATTTGTGCTCACAAAAACTAGTTTAAAAAGCCAAAATGAGGGAAACAGTACAAGACAGCAACACCAATGCGGCATTCACTCCTTTCAACTGAGGAAACTCTTCCAATGCACGTAATATATATATATACACACAGAAAGAGAAATCAGTCTTAATGAATTCAACATTTGATACCCCTTCGGATGATTGCTGCCAAGCAAAATGCTCCCTTGCCTTGGCTCTCAATATGCTTCATAAAGCCCTCAAAATCATAATTTTTGTTTTTGATTAAAGTATCATATCCAAATTGATGTGGATAGATGGGAACTTTGTGAATTTAATCACACTAGCAGATTATTTAAGTTAGTGGATGAAGGCTTCTAAATGAGAATCAGCGTGTACATGCACATTAACATGCAAGTGAACACCAGGAGCAAGAGTGGTACATTGCAATAGGATATTTTTTTATAACAGAGCATGAATATATAGGACAAATTATTGTCCAGTTATAATCTAGAGGAACATAAAACAAAGTAGTCAAAGTACAAACTTCAATAATATCTATTGCAGGATGTAAAATGTTACTTACATCATCAGCAATTTGCAGAATTCCATTCTGATCCTGCAGAAACCAAAACCAGCTTCATCAGCTTTCCAATTCATAACCTTCATAGTGATTCTTTCTCATTTTTAATTTCCCTGTTAGTAGTTCTCGAGCTATTGCTTGTAGACACAAATTTAAATACAGACTTTAAACACTAGCATACAATTCAATAAATTTTGGAACTCCAACCGCATTCAAGTCCGAAAAAGTAGTTCTTTCAAGGATACATATAGTTACCTTAAAAGCAACAAATAGTAGTGGATCAGATGGTGTATAAATCATGTAATGGGCACCATCCTGCATTTGGTAAGAAATGTCAAATTAAATAATAATAAATAATAATGATGACAACTATGTTATTTACCTCTTTTCAAGAGCCAGCATAGTCACAAGCTAAAACCTCTTTTATAGTATATGTGTAGCAAAAACTCTCTCAGTGCAAAATTACTAAAGAATCTTTATTTGAATTCATTCTTCTTTCTTTTTTCTTTTCTTCCAAGAAGGTTAAATAGCTATTTTCGCTCCCATAGCTTTGAACAATTTAATGCATTGTATCAGGGAATTTACATTCTCTGTCATTGAACTTAGAATCAACTTTCATACAAGTCACAAATCTTTAATTTCATCAAATTACATCACTATACTTCCATTATTAACAAATTAGATCATTTATACTAATTTCATTTAAATAATTTTAATATAAAAGCTAACTCAAAATGCCTATGCAATTTATTTTCTGAATGAAGTCAACTAACTCCGAGATTTCATGCAGAGCTACATAAGCAAGTTGAGCCATTTTTTTTCATTAGAATTACGTAACATAATTAGCATTAGTGACCTAATTTATTAATAACAGAAGTTCAATGATGCAATTTGATAAAATTAAAAGGTTTGCAACATGCATGATAATTGATGCTATATTTGGGGACTCAGAATGTAAATTAAATTAGCCCATTCTATCTACAATTTCACATGTTATCTAAGCACCAAAAAACTTGAATGATAAAAACAACTACAGAGGGGGCATTTTATATCGAGACTTTGGTACCAAGAATAGAGTATAAAGCCTTGAATTTTGAGAATGAGTTTTGAAAATCGAGAGTTCTTACCAGATGGAAGCATGTAATCTCTATGCCTTCAGTTGGCAACCCATCTATATCTTGACCGTCATCTGCAAAATTTAAGAACCAGGCATAAACATATTATCTGAGACAACAGAACACTGAATAAGTACAGAAAAGACAGTAGAAAAAAAGTGATAGCTTGGACTTTAGAGACCCTAAGCCTTTCTTGATATTTCAATCCTATTATCAACAGAATACCTAATAAGTCTTGAAATATGAAATCTAAAAAGTGCAACACAACTTTACAGACCACCCTAATTCTAATTGCTGCATCATATTTCAATTGTAACACCTCAATAATTTCTCACCCCATTCAACCAAGCAACCCTCCACATTAGCACTTAGAATCCAAAAAGGGTCATGCTGTTATGTTATCTTAATTTAAGGTAGATTGAAAAATAATCGCCAAGGATAGCATCTCTCAATATTTGGAAGCTTCACTAAAAGAAGGATTCTTCCCCCAATTTTCTGCAATTCAGAGGAAAAAAGGAAGGGCAGAACTGAGTGCCTGAAAGGTTTCCAAACAAGCACTAGAATACCTAACCTCTAATGGTCTTTGCCTCGTCCTTCACCCTTAAGGATCCAAGGAGTAATCTAATTCAAACCTGGATTTCTTTCTTATATATGTTTTTTTTTCTTTTTAAAGGTTTATATGTGATTAAATAGGGAAAACTGCGACTTCATAAATCAATGGTCCTTTTGGAAGTATATGATTCAGCAACTATAGTTCTTGGCACAGTCATGATTAGGTTTTCTACAATTCCAAAACCTAAAAACATACTTATCACACTTCAGACTGCTGGAAAATCTGCATAGACAGATTTCTTCAGTTCAGCCAACATTAAAACTTCAGAGAAGTTGGCATGACTTCAATTTTGGAGAATGTCCAGTCATCCCTATGCTAGAAAATCGTGAAGAGCCAAAAGCAAAAGCATAAAGCTAAAAGAGGAAAGATGCCTGAGCGGAAATCGAAGATGTCATCTTCAGAGTAGCAGAATCCTCCTCGAGCTGTATAACAGAATCTGATGCAACATGAAGAAATTGGAATATAAATATATATTATCAAGAAATCAAGGAAAAACAAGCTACACTGATTTTATGAACATACCCACTGTGGACCAGATGCATATGTACTTTGGCAAGAGCATATTCAGCTGTAGGAAGAATAGCTTCAACTTCTTCATCACTGACCTGAAACAAAGAAGCATGAGTATTGGGTTCCAAGGTTGTACACCCTAAGGAAGAGGGAAAGATTAGCGAATGGCTATTAAGAAAGTTACTCCAAACTATATCTTTTACTGGCAAAATTCCACAGTTCAATAACAAGCCTAAAATGATTGAAGGCACGAATAAAACCAATTTGGCAGAGGACACATACAGCTGACCATCCATCGATATTTGTGCTCTTTAATATCTGAACAGGCCTGCAGAAGCCAATCTCTTATCAATAATATAGAGCCAGCAATAGTCAATGTCATATTTTCTGATGAATTAGATAGCCACAATTAGAGTAACAAGACATACATGTCAACTGGGCAGAGCAGCATACATTCATCACCCCTCGAACTTTTGAATACCCTCCTTATGACACACTCTAACGGGTTGTTGTTGACAGAATCAACCTGTCCATAATTTTTTAGAACTTTGTTAAATCTAAAGATTAAAAAAGAGAGAACTTACCCTTTTTTACTAAATAAAGAAATGGCAAGTAAATCACTCATTTAGAACAAGTTCTGAAATATGTATATAATCATTACAAGCATTAACTATTTGATGAACATGAAGAGCATCAGAACAAAATTGTCAAAGTATCACTTCAACCTTTCTTTCATTTGTACTATGAAGGATTCATTTGCATATTCTAATCCCAAGATAGATATAACTCTTTTTAATTAATGGTAGTTTTAGATATGGATTATTAAGCTGTGAAAATATGTAATCTTCAGACTTCCCTCTGGTTTCTTCCTATTTTCTATTTTCTCTCTCTTTCCCCTGCCTGTTCTACGTTAGAAACACCATTATAACCATAGTTTGGTTAGGGCATTGATTTAGCCAAGTTGGTGGCATTGCCAACACTGACATGTGTTGCAATCTGACCAAACCTCAAGCTAATTTCTATGTTGAGTCATATCAACAAGGATACTCAGTCTGAAATATATTTGGCTTTTACTAAGCTAGTCCTTACTTTTATCACTTGAAGCTATGTCTCTTTCTTTTCAGCTTATAAGCCAAACTCAAAGAAGGTACTAGGCTGGTCTTGACTCAAATAGTTTGCAGCACTAACCACACATAACCAAGCTCATCAATCATCAATAAGTAACTTCAAAACCTCAAGGTAGCTTCTCCAGTATTGAGAAAAGCTTCTTATGTCAAAATTAGTGAATCGTTTTTCCCAGTGCTAGAAACATCTGCATGATAATAGAGTCTAACAACACCATCTGTCATTGACACCAATATTTATAGACCTGTTGAAATAGCTATGATTCATTTACCTCAAATATCATTTATGCATGTTTATATGTACAAAAGAAGAGCCTTTTCTAAAAACTTAGAGCAGACAGCCTTGTACTAAATAGACACTTATAACATAATTAGTTAATCTATATGAAACTGAAGTTATGCATCTGCTCCATTAAATATTTTTGCAATGTGAATATGAAAAAATCATTCAAAACTATTATAATGTTATCTTTGGCACATGAATTTGAAGATTCAGGTTTCGATCTCATTTGCTATATAAATAGGGAGAAATATGTATACATTGTACACAAATAAGTTGAGATTCAATATGAAATTTATATTTACAAACTCATAAATATTATACGAATTTCAAATTTACTACTAAATAGCATCCAACAAATGAATGGATTTGAAAGATAAATCATTTATATTATATTTATGTGTGTTCTACTTCTATCAACAACTTACAATATTTCTGAAATCCAAGTTACCTTACCTAAAAGTATATTATTTTATGTTTTTTGAGTTTTAACTCTCAGAAACAAGCAAGTTGCAAAATCAACAACCAAACCTCAGCTAAGCTAAATAAAACTACAAAGGAGAGCTTAGAAAACAAAGCTTACGATGGTGGCAATTCTCTTGTTTGAGGCCATGAGAACCCTGCCAGGTTCGTCAACCACAAACCCAGCTGGCGGTTTGGGCAGCGGATGAGAATAATATGCTAAAGAACGCGTAGTAGTACTAGTAGAAGAAGAAGATGATGACCCTTCATCAAAATCATCATTTTCTTCCACAATCTCAACATCCCTCAAACTCATCTCCTTCAAATTACCATCATCATTCCCACTTTTCCCTTTTCTCCTCTTCTTATTCCCAGCTGCCGACGACGATCTTTTCTTGACAGGTCCACCCGTCTGGGGTTTAGCAGCAAAGCAGATAGGGAATAGCGCAGAGGCAGAACTGTTGGTGGGGTTTCGGCAGGGAACCCATATTGGAAACGAAGGGAGTGGGTTTTTATGGTGGAAACAAGGGGAAGCGAAAGAAGGTGTTGAAGTGAAGGAAATGGAGGACGCCATTTATTGGTATTATGGATTTTCTAGCTTTTTGTTTAATTTTGAGAATTGCAATACTCTTAACCGTAAATTTACAGTGAAAGAAGAAGATTGTGCAGATTCTAGTGTTTGTAGCAAAGGCACTGCAGCAGCGATGGTAGGCAGCAATGGATAAATTTGGGCCTCGCCTTCTTCATTTTCGTATATCATTATCAACAGCAGAAGCAGATATTTTGAAAGTTGGACTTGGACCGGTTGTACATGAGCGGTTCATTTCAAGTTGTTTGGTTGTAACCCAACCTTACAAAATCGGACCGATGATCAAATTGGTCAGACTTGTATATCCTACCAATATTGCAGATCAACGCATCAACCCTTTATACCAAATAGGTACTCCAGTTGATCTAGTTCAGTTTTGAACTTGACCCATATCAGGCCAATATTGCCTATGGGTCTAAATAAGACTAATGTTCATAAGTTATTCGAGTTTAATTCGAAAATTTTTTAACTTGATTTAGTAATTATCGAAACAAGCTTGAACTTGAATTATCGGTCAAGCTTAATCCGAGCATAATAATTTTCAACTCAAACGACTTGTAATTCTTATCAAACTTTTCATTTTTAATATATATTTTTAATGTTTTTATATTATTAAATTACATTATTAACGTTAATATATATTATTAACTTTAATCTTAATTAATGAATCGAGCTTGAGCTCGAACTTGAATACCTACAAGTTTAATCGAGCTTGAGTACAAAAATTAAAAAACGAACTTAATCTAGCTCAAACTCAAATAATTTGATTATATCTCGAGCTCAAACTTGTCAATATTTAAGCTCGATTCGGATCGACCATATTATTTTTAATCATTTTTAATATAATTAAAGTATAATCAATGCATAAAATAATAATTCACCTTTAAAGTTTTTTTACTCACAAAATACTAATCTATGTATTTATTTAAAACATATAAGATGTATTTACCTACCAATATGAAACTTTGGATCTTTTAAACAGATTCAGCAAGACCAAAATGTTAAAACAAAAGACAAGGACATATACCAAATCCTTAGTAAATTGTTATAGACTGTGTTTGGCGTAACTGCTCAAGTGCATCTGCTATCAAATTGCTAGCCACTTACAACTAAAAAAATGGCAATGTCTGCTGCCAGGAAGCTTGCTGGGTTCAAATCAAAACACACAAAAACCAAAACTTAGCGTAAACAATCTAATCGTAAGGCACTACTCCTATTGTTAGCGTTGCATTAACTGATTCACCATCTTGTAACAAATTTTGGTTCAAGCAATGCTCATGGATTCCACTCTAGCGTTGTCCTTATGGGGTATCGTCATCTTCCTGAGTGTCATCTTCACTGAGATGCTTAAGAACAACTCTTGGTTTCTTAGGTTCTGATACGCCTTCTGGTTTATTGTCATCACCTTTCCTTTTTACACTTTCCCCCTCTTGCCCGTCATGCTCAGCCACAGTAGCTTCATCATTGGAGTTTTCCGGTTTATCCAACGGTGGCCTTGAAGAATCAGGTTGTTCAACCTTCCTTTTACCACCCGTATTTACTTCCTCAGGGGCCTGTTCACGTTCTTTCAGTAATGACCGAATTTCTTCACTGACTGCAAGATCAAGTGGGGTTTTCCCAGCTTTGGTTTTGGCATCAAGACTTGCACCTTTCTTTAATAAGACTTTGATTACTTCTAGATGGGACCCTTGAACAGCATAGTGAAGTGGAGTGAATCCCTTGCGATTAGTGGCTCTCACTGAAACTCCTGATGAGAGCAGAGTTCGGACAACCTCTAGATGTCCTTTCTGCGCCGCAAAATGAATCGCACCCATGTCATCCATGGCAGCAGCACCGACATCAGCCTTGTGCTTGCAAAGATAACTCACTACCTGTGCTTGCCCAGCCCATGCTGCTAAATGTAGTCTATATCACAAGGTTACCGATGTCAAGGAAACAAATTGAAAAGTGGAAAGCTATCATGCATGGCGAAAACAGCAGGATCCAATCACTAATGATGTTACTGAGAAAAAATATATACAATACAAATCATTCAAAAAGTGCAGAATGCACATCGTTTGAGCATGGCACAATTCTGAACCGAGGACCTCTTTCTTACAATTCTGAACCGAGGACCTCTTTCTTAGTAGAGAGCTAATTAGGCTATGCATCCTTCACAACAATTGCAACATCTCAAGCAACAGGTATATTTTGTTCTAATTTTAACAGTCCACACAGTTACACCGGATCAATCCCCCATGGCCTAACATTGTAGTCACTAGAAACAATAAGCAACAGGAGGCAGCTCTCAGAATACAATCATGTCAGTGAAATTAGCTTAACGACAAGGTAAATATGCTATAACTTCAAGGAGGTAATCCAATAATCACTACTGAAAATGATATATACATACATAAACACTAGCACAAGCAAGGGTTCAGCAACATTTTCCAGCATGGGGACTCAACAAAAAGAATCCAGAATCTGAATTGAACTGGTGTTGCTAATTTGAGCAATGCTATTTCATTAATTGTCATTTGTGACTAATCCAAATAAAAAGCCTAAGAACATTTATTTCATTTGACTACTAGTCCTAGTCCAAAAACTTGGGCAATTTATTCAATGTTTGTTTTATGATTAGGAACTCATTCAAGCAAAGGCTAAATTTGCAGCCTTCAAATCAGTAACTACTGCCCAAGAGACCATAAAAAATCAAACCTCAAGAGAAGATAACATTCAGTTTAGATAATGGAATAACGGAATCGTGTGCGGGGAAGGGATATTGCAAAAATACAGCTAAATTATCAGCAAAGATTCCAAAAAGAAGAAAATAAAAAAATAAAATCAACGAAGGAAGGAAGGATTGGATAAGGATTAAGGATAGACAAGAATAGAATAGAGAATAGGATACGGAGTTCTGGAGTGCTTATCTCGGGAATTAACGGCCAAAGGGTTAGACGCCAGAATTGATTGAAGTTTTGAAAGGTCACCGGACCTGGCCGCTGCGTGTATATCTCCGCCGCTCATTCTTTTTTTTTTTTTTTAATTCAATCGATCCTCCACTGTTTTCACCCTTTCCTCCCAACAATACCAATTTACGCACCCTGTTCCTCTTTCGCTTCCCCTTTCATTTTAGGGTACTATTTAGTAAGCCGAGTTTACTCGAGTTCGATCACTCATTTAATTTTAAATAAATAGTTAATAAATAACTGACAAATATAACAATCGATTAAAAAATATATATATTTCATTGTAACAATTGATTTAAATATATAAATAAAAGATTAAAAAATAATATTTTAATATAACAATTGATTTAAATATATAAATAATTAATTAAAAAAATAATATTCTATCATAACAATTTATTCAAAACAAGTATATTTCAACGTGATAATCTATTTAAAAAGTAATATTTTTGAGAAATTTTAAAATCTTAAATCTTGAGTGGCCTATTTATATTGTAGGGAGGGTCATAATATATCTACAAATGGCTAAATTGCAAAAATTTTAAACATTGAGGGGCATGCCCCCTTGGGTATCTACTAAGCTCCGCCAATAAATGTTGACATGAGCTAGTATAATAACAAAATTAGCCCTCAATGTTTACCCATTTTATTAATTTAATCTTTAATTTTTTTAAAAAAATTACTTTTAATATTTACACACTATACAAATTTGGTCTTGATTTTAAAAATTAAGATAATGTAAGTTCAAATTTTAAAAAAAATTAAAATATATTTATACATTATACCAATTTGATCATGATTATAGATATTAAAAATATATATATAAATTAAAATTCAAAAATTATTAAAATTTATAAAAATATATAATCTATTCAAGAAATTATAAAAATAGGTGGTGTTAATCCTGAGTAACGCTATGAAAGGTTCCCTTTTCTTTTATACTTCCTTTTCCTTTTTAAATTTTTTTTATTGTGTGAATTTTGCATCTTCATTTTTTACTTGTGATCTTACAAATTATGTGTGATGAGCAAAAATGCGAAAGTATTGCAAGAGAAGTTGACGAACAAGGTGAGAGATTGAAGGGAAGCATGAGAATGAAAATGTGGGAAGTAAAAGCAAGAAACAATAGTAGAAAGATGGTGATAATGAGATTATTTTACATTGCAGGGTAAAGAAGATAATGTTATTATTATATTAATTGGATTAGAAAAATCAAATTGTGAATTTGTTTTTAAGTGATTTCCTCTTTAGTAGTATTATATAATTAATTGCATTTCAAATTCTAAAAATTCAGAAATACTCATGGTTTTTCTTTTGATTCAAATAAATAATCTAAATTAACAATGAAAACTTAAATGTAAAATTAATTCAGTTTTACAATTAAAAATAAAAGTCAAACTTATATAAACTCAAAAAGATAAGCATAAAAAAGTTATTTGATTAAACAAGGAAGAAAAATTGCCGTTGATTGAGAATGATGAGGAGGAAAAGTGAATGTGTGAAAATATATTAAATTTTAACAAATTTTAAATATGTATTTTTTTAAAATATTTTTTTAGTATTTTATATATTTTTATAAATTCTAATAATTTTTTATTTTTATATTAACGGTTAATTTTTTTTAAAATTAGAATAAATTAATAAAATGGGTAAACGTTGAGGGCTAATTTTGTTATTATACCAAGCCATGTCAGCATTCTGTTTAGTGACCGAACCCATTTTAATAGTAGAGTAACTAAATTTGACAACTTGTCAAACGGGAATGACTAAAATTAACAACTTATCTAACAAGAATGACTAAAATAACAATTTTTTTAAAAATGAATGACAAAAATAGGAACACGGACAAACTCGAGTAACTAAATAGATAATTTACCCTTCATTTTATTATACATACGACAATGCCTATAACTCACATGCTTTCCACTTTCATAAAACTAAAAGGAATTATTTTAAAACTTGAGATTTTTAAAACATATATAAATAGGCTAATTTATATGAAAATATTTAAAAAAAAAACTAGGCTGATTTTCTTAAAATTTATCGATCTACCACATAAGTGAAAGCGCGCCACGTAGAACGTATTTTTAAAAAGAGAAAAAAAATGCGCCCTGAAGGACGCGTTTTCTTTTAATGGTACTATTTCAACAATAACTTTTCCAACTGCTAGTAGGGGTCCAACAGCCATAAAAGTTCATATATAAACCCCTCAAATATTCATTCTTTCCACCCAAATACTCCATACTCATTCTTTCTTTCTAAATTCTCAATCTTCAATCCCAATCTTCAATCTCAATTTCCAATTTTATATTTTCAATTTTCAATTTTCAATTTTCAATTTTCAATTTTGAATTTTCAATCCTCAATACTCAAATATTTTTTTAAATTCTTTTTTTGAATTTTATTCTCTTCGATTTTATTCTTTTCTTATAAAATTTTAAATGGCAAAATAACTTATTCGTTTGGATGACAAGCATATCTCCAATGTTAAATTACAAATAGTAAGTAAATTTATTAAATTATTTAAATTTAAATAGCTAATTATTATGTTGTTTAGATTATTAATTTTTTATTTTTATATACTCAGCCCGAAGATTGGATTTTGGAGACGTACATAAACAACTTAAGCGAAAGTACACTGGAGGTCGTTTATGGACACTTGTAAGATATGCTTTTTATACATGGCTCACATGCTTGGGAGGACTAAATTGGATCCTCCACTCATTAATTATTTGATCGAGAGATCGAGACTGGAGACGCACACGTTCCATCTCCCTTGGGGCGAGTGTACAATTATACTCGAGGATGTCAATTTACAACTCAATCTACCGATCAACAGGGATGCCGTTACAAGGTCAGTTGTTAGTGTCGATTGGAGTACAAGCGAGCAACTGCTAGGGAAAGTGTCAAACAAGTTTAGGGGTAGTCAAATTTTAAACGTGTTTTTCTATATATTATTCATTTAAAATTGTCTTCTTATTTGCTTTAAATTGTCTTATATTATTTATTTTAAATTGCTTCGTATATTATTTGTTTTAATTTGTTTTACACATTATTTATTTTAAATTGTTTTATGCTATTTACTTCAAATTGTTTTATATATGCTTTTGTTTCATTTCCTTTGATCATTAATATTGATATCAAAATAACTTGTGTTGTATGATTATTGCCATTGTATTCTATAACTCTTTATTCGTAGTTTCATGTCTTTGTGATCTATTATTGCAATATTTATTCGCAAATTATTATGTCATGTTCGATATCGTCATTCATTCTCGTTTCATTAAAGTCACTTCAAAGGTCATGTATTTATCCAATGTAGATCGTTTCATTTTACTCCAAACAAAATAAACTCACATTGCGAAGTGCTGCACTCGTTATTATTCAAAAGGAAAATCTTCAAAATAAGGCAATATTTTGCGTTTCGGGAATTCAAGAAATCGTACCCTAACTTACGGGGTTCCAATTTTCTTCTTAAACCTAAATAGCCAAATACCTTTTTGGATTTCAAAATACACAAAGTTTTCGATAAAAAATTAAAGGCAAACTTATTCCCGAGGATTCAAACATCACATCCTAACTTACGGGATGTGGTATTTTGTTATATCAGGACGAGGGGGCCTTTGATGCTCGTTTCAACTTAATTCAAGCATTTTTCAGAACAAACATTAATAAAAATGGATCATATTTTAATTCTTTTCAAGTTTTCAACATTCGACATTAGGACATTAATCAATCAATTAGGTACCAATTTTGGGCATTACGAGAGTGCTAATCCTTCTTCGTATGTAACAGACTCCCGAACCCGTTTTTCTCGAATTTTGTAGACCAAAAAGCGTTGTTTTATTAAATCAAAACGGTTTATTAAAAACAACCATTTTACGAGGTGACCCGATCACACCTCATCAAAAAAGATTGGTAACGACTCCATTTTCATTTTTTAAAGTCAACATTTTCAAAAAAATGGTTTCGACAATAATAACAGAGTCATCGCCTTCGATGGTGGTAGATAAGATGCATTACTTAATTGTTCTGAAACACCATTGTGTTTTTCTTCCTCGTATTTATGTTTGAGTTTTATAATCCTCTTCTGATGAGAAACTCGTTGTCATACCCACATAACCACCGTCAACTATGACCCCATTTATGCTCCATCCATTGATAGCATAACCTTTGTAAACTTGAAGCCCTATTTACACTTCAACCCTATACCGTATAATCATCTTTAACTAGAACTTTGAGTTGCAACGCAATCTAACTTCCTAAGAGATAGCTCCATACTCACATGACAGATGAAATTTGTAGGTCACCCAACTCTACAACACAACTGTAAATTCAAACATTCCTTAAAATTATAACCATGTCTATATCAAACACGTATAAAAATAAATATACAAACTTCTAATTTTCAACTGCAAGAAATTTTTTTTTACCTAAGTTAAAATGCGTCTTCTCTCAAAAAACGCGTCCTACAGGATGCATTTTCACGATTATTTCAACATAGTTTCTCAATTAATTTTTTTCAACATATATATACATAAACTAACCGGTATAAATAATACCAAAAATAAATAAATAATATAAAAAATTTAATTATGTATGATTATATTAGTAACAATTAGTTTCATTTCCGTGAGATACATGTTTATTGTATTTTTTTATAATTAAAATATATTAAATTATTATTAGATTTAAATTGTATAATCGATATATTCACACACATAAAATTAATCATAAATCGAAAATGAAATTATATTATTTGATAAACTTATTAATTTTTAATTTTAAATAAATTCTACTTATAGTTATAACAAGCTGTTAAGAAAAAAACAAAAAATCAATTAAGTCCTAAATTAAATTTATACTTAGTTAAACTTTAACATTAATTAAAATAATCAATTAAGCCTCTTCATTATCAACTTTCGTTTCTTACTTGATTAATTGTTAAAATCTCTTGATGTGGCTAATGGGCAGGGGAGAAACTAGAACAATTTTTTAGTGGGGCGAATGAAATTTTAATTTTTTATAGTCTATATCTTTATAATTTTAAAGGATTAAATCAAATTTTTATAATTTTAGGAGGGCCAAAGTGTAATTTTACCTTTACTAATTTAAAATTTAAAAAAAATTAAAAAGCCTAAATAACATTTTTTTTATTTTAGGGGGTCAAGACCCCTGCCAACCCCGAGATTCGCCTATGCTAATGGAAGCTTTAAAAAGCTTCCACATGTCACTTACATGTAAAAGTTATTCATGTAAAATTTCTTTAAAAAATTATTATTTTTCATGAATTACAATAAGAGGACAAAGCCTTAACAATAATGCAATTAGTACACTTAAACTCAAACCACATCTAAGGCAATGAACACTCTAACTATCAAACTAATACACAGTCTTGTCTTAAAAAATATTTTTATAATATGTTTAAATGCACAACCATAAGAAAAAAAATGGTCTTATCTTCAACGAAGCAGAATAAAAGGAGATTAGTGTTTGAATTTATCTTCTTATTTCGTTTATCATTCTTCACACGATTCATCAAATTGCGTTGAAGATTAGTGTATATTGGAAAATCTTCCTTATTTAGGGTTTTGGGTATTTCTGTTTTAGTTTGAATATTAATTTGTTTATCAGTAGAATTCATTGCCTTCTTCAATCAATTGTTGCAACGTTTTTGTTTTATACGTCGGAAATATTTTGAAGATGTGGTTGATTTTGATCGTTTTCACTCTTTTTTTATTTAATTTAAAAAAAAAAGGAAAAATTTCATCTGATTATTTGATTCTATTTATGTTTAGGGTTTAGTAATGAGTTTATCATCCTCATCCTATGCAGGCCCGGTTTTGGGGTTGTTTGGAGGCATGATTGTCTAGACCCAAGGTTGAAAAGGGTCTAAAATATTGTTTTCCAATTTGTAAGGGATTTAATATTTTTTAACTTTTAAAAGTTAAAAAAAGAATTACCACCTTTAAAGGGACTTAAAAATTAATTTTTTTCTAATTTTTAGAAAACTTAAAATCCCATTTTATTGTTTTACTCAGGGCTCCAAAAATATCAAGAACATGTCCTGATACTATGAAGTTCACACTCGTGTTTCTTGGGAGAAATTAGGTGTTATTTTGGAATGAAATGTCCATTGAAATCTAATATTGGGAGAAGACTTTACAGTTGCCAAACTATAAGGTAGCTGATTGCCATCTTTTCACTTGGCATGATAATACAATTAACCAAAAGGGCAAAACATATTACTTATAACTTATGAGCTGAAAAAAAGAATGAAACATAGTGGATGGGTTATACAAATTCACTCCTACATTTACAAAATGGACACATCTATTTATATCGGTGTAAAATTATTTTTTATAATATTTTACGCAATTAATATTTTAATCATTCAACTATAGAATTTATCAATATATTTATACTTTTCATGTAATTAAATTTTTTAATTGATTTGATATCTTTATTTTATTAATCTAAAACATTGTGTATATTAATATATATTTAACGATTGAAATCTTTTTACATAATATAAATAGTTAAAATATTTTAATTTATATTAAACTGAATGTGCATGATTTACATAAATAAAGCATGAAATGTGACGGTTGGATTGTTAAAATATTAATCATGTAAAAAAGTTATAGAAGAGTATAAAACCACTTAAATTTTACACCAATGTAAATAGATCATTCTCCTTTTAAAAAATAGTATAGATATAAATTATTATGCATAATAATTAGGGTTAGTATTTGGTACACTAACATTATATTTTTCTTATTCCACAAGTAACCTTAAAAAATTGACTATCTATTTATTTTAATTTTAATTTTTTAATATTTTTCCACGCCCTTATAAGACACATGTCTATAGAGGCGAAACCATTATTTTTTTTAGGGAGGGCTGAAATTAAATTGTAATTTTTATGATAGCGAAAATGTAATTTCACCATTTTAATAATCTATATCTCTATAATTTTTAAATGATTAAATCAAATTTTTATATTATTAAAAAATTAAAATATAAATTTATCTTTATTAATTTAAAATTTTAAAAATCTTTAAAAACCCAAATGAAAATTTTAATTATTACGATCATTCACTCAAAATCCTTCCGAACAATAATAACTATCCAACGAATAGAGGTAAGCACTTAATCCCCGAAAAGCAGTCAACTAAGCACACTGTTTTGTGTGTTAATGCAGTCTATTTATAGGCCTCAATAAATTAGCTTCTAAAGGATAAGATAATTCTCAAATACAAGTTAGATTATCTATCTTCATATTATCACTTTATTAATACACCTTCATCTTCAAGTAAAATAAAGCTGGTCTAAATCCTTATAGATAAGGATAAAGGCTTTCCAAATGCTCATTCTCTCATCAAGATGCTTCCAATGATAAGAATGAGTCCTTCATCATGATTAAATGTTGATTTTATGAAGGGAATTTTTTTGAATAATATTCAAATGAAGCATTTTCGTAAATTTTTTTCTGACAATTTCAAAGTTCTTCTCCAAGCCAATTGAAAGAATAAGAATGTTCAATCCATACTCTATTGTTGCAGGCCATGGGTTGAAACTTGTGACGGATGCACACAGAACATTTCATGGAGATCAACTGATTAAATGAGACTTATTTGACTCACTTGAACTAGCCCTATCCGTGGAACATATAGAGAAGCCCAATTACTTGAAGCTTTGGTGACCTAGTGAAACACTTTGGTAAAACTAGAGTTACCATAGTGAATATATTGTAATCATAAAATATAAGATTGTATAGTGTTTAAATCCTTTAAGACTCTTATTTTGTAGATAGGTTTTGATCTCGATCATCTATTTAATTTAAACTGTACTATTGAATCAAGGGGAATTCAATGATAAATAGAGACATTCCCCTCATTTGTAATCATCCATTATGTTGGGGATCAACTTGATTTAAGCAACAAACAAGTAAAAAATAATAGCGGAAGAAATTGAGAAATTGAACATACAAATTTAACGTGGAAAAACCTATCCAAAGAGGACAAAAAACCACGCGCAAAGATAATTTTACTATAATGGAAAAAGAATGAAGAGTACAAAAATTGGAGATAAAAACTAAACTTGAAAATAAAGAACCCTCAAAATGTAAATACAAAATTCTCCAAAAGTTTTATGAGTTCTAATCTTTAATAGGTGTTTTTTTTGTAAGATTGTAAAAGAGCCTATTTAGAGGCTAAATTCGTAGGTCAAATAAAAATAAAATAATCTAGACTAATCAGAGTTCAACTGAAACAAATAAATAGAGTTTAACTGTGAGATTATCTTTCAAATTAGACTGAAATATTAGTCATACTCAACAAATCTCCACCTTGACTCGTATTTCACACTGCCATCTTTGCTAAAGCCCATCACGAGCCTATCTTGAACTATGCATAGAATTAATTGAGTCAAATCTATGCTTTCGAAGCTGGAAGACTTCTAGCCTTTGACTTGTGCACTGCCAAATCAAAACTAACCCAAGTCTGATTTTCACAAACACAATGCCCTAACTTTTCAAAACCTGCATCTAAAAGAGAATTGTTCTTCAACGAACCGATCATAACTTTTTCCCTCCTATGACCAAGTTACCTCCACTCCAAACGAGTTGACTTCGACTCTGTAACGGACGAGAGGTATCCGATTTCACCTGTCACTATAGAACCTTCCAGAATATACAGACTTTCAGTCCTTTTACCTTTTAACAAAATGAGAGCCCCACGAGACACCTTAAGGCCACTCGACTCGATGTTGATTCTGTAACTCTTCAAGTCTAAAATACTTAAAGAGATGAGATTCTTTTGTAAACCAAGTGCATACCTAACATCTGAGAGTGTCCTAATCATCTCACCGTGCATCCTAATTTTAACAGTACTAATACCGATTACTTTACTGGATGAATCGTTTCCCATGCGCACAACTCCACCTTCAATCGAACTGTATATGGATAATTATTCTTTATTAGGACACATGTGGAAAGAACATCTTGAATCTAGGATCCACTCAGACATAAGGTCGGAGCTATCGCTCGTTAACACTAACAAGAAATAATCACAGCTTTCATCGGCCAAATTAACACCAACTACATCTTCCTCGTAACTCTTAGCAACCCTTTTATTTTGCAGTTTATAACAATATGCTTTGATGTGACCTAACTTCTTACAATAGCCACACCTTTTGTCTCGCTTCTTTGATGCTAGCAAAATGGAAGCTTGCCTATCTGCCTTGCTATCCGAACCAAACTCATTGTCGAGTTTGTATTTACTCAACAAATGACCCTTCACATCCTCGAACAAGAGATTGTTTATACCATAAATCAGGGTCTCCCTGAAAGACCTGAATGAAAAGGGTAAAGAGCACAGTAATAGAATAGCTTGATCTTCATCGTCAATCTTAACCTCAACATTCTTTAAATCATTCAAAAGAGTAATTAATTGACTAATGTGATCTCTAAGAAGCTCACATTCGTTCATACGAAATATAAATAAACGTTGTTTTAACATTAAACGATTAGCTAGAGACTTAGTCGCATAAAAAGTTTCTAACCTTTTCCACAAGGCGGATAATGTTTTCTCTATTAATACCTCCTGCAATACCCTATTCGTGAGGCACAACTGGATTGTAGACATGACCTTTTCATTAAGCTCTTTACATTATGTCTGATCTAGATTCTCAGGCTTTTTACTAGTAACGACCTTTTTCAGGCTGGTCTGAACTGAAATTGACATCATCCAAAATTGTCATAGATTGAAATTTGTGACACCATCGAACTTCTCAATGTCAAACCTTATTGTTGTCATCTCTGAATAGGCTGGTCTATAAAAATTGAACTAGCTCTTGATACCACTTGTTGGGGATTGACCCGATTTAAGCAACGAACAGTAAAAAATAGCGGAATAAATTAAGAAATTGAACACACAAATTTAACGTAGAAAACCCTTCCAAAGAGGATAAAAAACCACGGGTAAAGATAATTTTAGTATAATGGCAAAAGAACGAATAATGCAAAAGATGAAGATAAAAACTAAACTCCAAAACAAATAACCCTCAAAACGTAAACACAAAATTCTCCGAAAGTGTTATGAGTTCTAATCTTTAATGGGTGTTTTTTCTAAGGTTGTAAAAGAGCCTATTTATAAGCTAAATTCATAGGTCAAATAATAATAAAATAATCTAGACTAATCAGAACTCGACTGAAACAAATAAACAGAGTTTGACTATGAGATTATCTTTTAAATTTGACTGAAATATAAGTCATACTCAACACATTATTTAGTAATTAAACACTTTTGAGATCATTTACTTAAACATCTTATATGCATTGCTTTTTTATAGCTCTTCTGTTCGTTCGTTGCTTCTTTGTCTTTCAATTTGCTTTCGCTAAGTTCAGTGTCTTAAAGAATTTCATTTGTAAATTTTTATTTTTTTAAAAATAAAGTTAATTTAGATAGATTTGAAGCTAAATTCTCGTCTAGTATCACATAATTTACTAAACTAAAATTTTAACCCGTTTTGAAAATCAACAATAAATTTTAAAAAATAACTATTAAAAATTGAAATGCGACAAACTTAATGAGGCATAGTATTTGTATACTCTTATCTCCATCAACTAAAAAAAATAAACCAACATAAATATAAATTTTGTCCATTTTTAACAATCACTACTCTTATTACTTTTTAATATTTTTTTGTGCTTTACTTATATATTAAACATATTGGTTTTATAAAATTAATAAAAAAAAATTAACTAAACCAACTACATTACACAAAATCTTTTAATGAATAAAATAATGGAAAATATGTGTTTATATCTTTTACTCATAAAATATTTGTTCTTTCATATGGAAACCATTATTTTTACCAACTTAAATATTCATTATTCATATCTAACATCTTACTTTTATTTTGGAAAACTCTCAAGATAGGATATATACTAGATTATGATTCACTATACGTGGTAAAAAATATTACGTAAAAATAATATTTATAAAAAATATATAAGAGGAACGAGATTTTATTTGAAATGATAGATTTGAAATTTTAGAAATTTTGGTGTCTTATATTTAAATTTTACAATATTTTTTTAGTCTAAGTTTAAATTATATTTTATAAATTTTATAATATATATATATAAAGCAAAAATATCTTATAGTAATACTTGGTAAACTTTGAAAAGAATGGTTTTTAAATTTTTTCGGTTGAAATAAAATCATGCTAATAAAATCATCCTAGAGACAGTATAATCGAAAGATATAAAGAAACTCATGATAATTTCCTAAGAAATCAAATGAGAATCTTCAATCTTCATGGAAATCTATTTCAATGGTGTTTTTCAAGTTGTTTTCTTAAATATTCTATGACAACTCTCTCCTATATTTTTTATTTTTTTCATATATAAGTCTTAGAATGCTCGAAAAACTTAAAAACGTATTTCCCTCAGTTCAAAATGCCAATTCTTGAAATCGACATAGCCTGCCACATAGCCATGTGACAGCCCGTGTGGCTCACACAGCTGTGTGGCTCCTGTACCTTGCTCCGATTTTCCAATTTTTACTCTTTTTACTCCCCAATGCTCTCTAAGTATAAAAACATGAATTTAAAGGATTAGGAGCATAAAATTCACAATTAATATCGAATAATCACCCAAAAATGCATTAAGAATAAGGTTAAAATATATTCTCTAAAATCTTTAGTAAAATCATAGTTATTTTGTATAAGCAAATCTATTAATTATAATTTACTAAATAAAAATGATCGTAATTAAAATATTATTTCAATAAAATATTTAAATTTCACATAAAAATATATAAACCATTTTTTTATTAAATGAAGATAATCTTCTTGAATTGGATAATATTGATGTTATTAATATATTGACCAGCAATGCTAAGGTTGGGGATCATAACTTAGGTCGGGAAGCTCGTAAGCACATGAAGAAGAAATGGGAGGTGATTATACAACACATCTACAGGGAAGACAATAAGCTTTGTTGATGGCTTGGGGTCGACTGTTGTAATGTTTTGTCTTTTACTCTCCACCTAATTTGATTTTTTATTTACTATATGTTGATGCTCATAGTTGTATAACACCAAGAAAAATGTCTACTTAATATTTTTTTTATTTTCTCTTTGATATAAAAAAATAAAAATAGTCTTCAACGAGTTAAACATATCAGTTCAATAAAATATTAAGTTCCCTAATTAAACATTCTACTATGATTTTGGAACATCATAAACTTATAAATTGATTACTTGAATTTAACAATTCATGATAAATTAATTAATTTAATTTGATAATTCAGACTGTCTAATTGAACTTGTTAAATTTATAAACCTTATAATTAATCATGTAAAAGAATAAAATAAAATACTCATAAAAATAATAGTGCATGTACTTGTTATACACCTTTTAGTTTTGCTGATTTGATTTCTACTTCCTTTCTTTTTTTATGAAAATCCATGATATGAATTCTACTGTAGGTTTACAACAATTATATATCTCTCTATAACAGTATATTGTTATAGGTGTATAACAGTCACATCTCTATAACATGCAAAATCTAAATAGAAAAATAGAATTGTTATAAAGAGGGTTGATTGTATTATTATACTAATTTTTATATATTTTAATGGTTAAGTTTTACTCCAAGCATAATTCAATAACTATTTCATCCTTATTTTTTACTAATGACAATTTAGTAAAATGTGTAATCTTATATTCCATTAATCAAATCGTAAAATCTTACATTCTAACTAAATAAATTAAACATGATAATTATAAAACACCGTTAAATGAATCAAAAATACCCTTAGTGTGTGAAGCTAGTTCAATCTATTTTGGGTTGTACATATTTGAAAGAGAGACTTAGTAACACCTAAGTCTCCCAGATTAGGAAACACTAAGGATTAGTTACTTAAGTCAATACAAGTGAGGCAAGTTTTTGTGTGGTAAAATTATTTTCAGAATAAAATCATGAACTCAGTTAGATTAACCTGCATTGTTATCTTTATGGTGAAAGTCATATCTAATAGTTTATATATGGAGTGTAAAGCAAAGTGGGATTCCATTAATATAGAAATGAAAAGGAGAAACAGTCTGAGTTCCCTTTCCATTAGGAAAAAAGCTGAGCAAAATTTGTGGAATAGATTGATTAATGAATGCAAATTGGCATAAAGATGGGAGTGTCTCAAAAAGCTTCGGAGGAGGAGGAAAGAGCATTGATTCCTCTCCTTTCAACCAACAATGGAGGACAGACTACACACGCCTCACAGCATTACAATACTTACCTTTCTTTTACACTTATTTATTATTATTTTGTATAATATTATATAATATATTCTAAAAACCATTTATATATACCATCAGCTTCCTCCCCGTTTCTCTTCGCACATTCAGATCATACTTTTTTGCACCACTTACCTTGGGTTGCAGAGATGGGAGACAACCAACGCCAAGTCTTCGATGTTTCAATGGCTATCCCTTCTCACAATGTCTCCGAATGTGTCGATGACGATGGTCGTCTCAAACGAACCGGTACACTACATACTTCACTCAGTTAAAACATAACTACTCAGTAGTAGGAAACAATATTTATGTTTTTATAGAATTTAAAGAAAACATGCCTTAGTATGTAATGTAATGTAATGGAAATCATGAAAATAAAAACATACATCGAAAAAATAATTTCTATAATTGAACTAATAATAAATAGTAATATTGCAGCAATATGTAAATGGACATGTTTGAATTGGATGTGCAGGAACTATATGTACCGCAAGTGCACACATAATAACAGCAGTGATTGGGTCAGGAGTTCTTTCTTTAGCATGGGCTATTGCTCAACTCGGCTGGATTGCTGGTCCTGCTGTAATGTTGTTGTTTTCCTTTGTCACTTACTACACTTCTTCTCTCCTCACTGACTGTTATCGGACCGGCGACCCCGTCTCTGGCAAACGCAACTATACTTACACTGATGCCGTTCGCTCCATTCTCGGTACCCTTTTTTTTCCCTTTCCAAGTTTTGGAAATAACTACGCTAACAAAGGGACTGAAATATTTCATTTTCTTCGGCCCAGGTGGATACAAAGTGAAGGCATGCGGATTAATTCAGTATCTTAATCTTTTTGGCATTTCCATTGGATATACAATCGCAGCATCGATAAGCATGATGTGAGTAAAGATTTTCATTTCACCCGCAAAAAGTTTCGTATTACTGTGGTTCAAATATGAATTTCCTTGTTCTGAAAATGGCAGGGCAATAAAAAGGTCTAATTGTTTCCACGAGAGTGGTGGGAAGAACCCATGTCATATGTCCAGCAATCCGTACATGATCATGTTCGGTGTCTCTGAGATTTTACTTTCACAAATCCCAGATTTCGATCAGATATGGTGGCTCTCGATCGTCGCTGCGGTCATGTCATTTACCTATTCGGGCATCGGTCTTGGTCTTGGAATCGCCAAAGTTGCAGCCACCGGAACATTTAAAGGCAGTCTTACTGGAATAAGCATTGGAACAGTAACACAAGCACAAAAGATATGGAGAAGCTTACAAGCCATTGGTGACATTGCTTTCGCATATTCATTTTCCGTCATTCTTATTGAAATTCAAGACACAGTCAAATCCCCACCAGAAGAAGCAAAGACAATGAAGAAGGCAACCAAACTGAGCACTGCAGTAACAACAGCTTTCTACATGTTATGTGGTAGCATGGGCTACGCATCCTTTGGAGACTTTGCACCTGGTAATCTCCTTACAGGTTTTGGTTTCTTTAACCCTTTTTGGCTTCTTGATATTGCCAATGCTGCTATAATAATTCACTTGGTGGGAGCATACCAAGTGTTTTGCCAACCCATTTTTGCATTCATCGAGAAATGGGCAACCCAAAGATGGCCTGAAAGCTACTTCATTACCAAAGAGTTCAAAATCCCAGTCCCTGGTTATCGTCATCCTTACAAGCTCAACATGTTTAGACTGGTTTGGAGAACGGGGTTTGTGATGTTAACCACTGTTATATCCATGTTGCTTCCTTTCTTCAATGACGTTGTGGGGATCCTTGGGGCACTTGGGTTTTGGCCTTTGACGGTGTATTTTCCGGTGGAGATGTATATTCAACAGAAGAAGATAAGCAAGTGGAGCAGTCGGTGGATTTGTTTGAAGATGCTAAGCATGGCTTGCTTGATGATTTCGATCGTGGCTGGTGCTGGCTCGATTGTTGGTGTCATTCTTGACCTTAAGGTTTACAAGCCATTTAAGACTACCTACTAAGCATTTGTTAATTTCCACTTTGTCGTCGTAAAATCAAAATCAAGAAAAAAGTGCCGGCGCGGCGGCGGTGGAGGCTGTGGTTCATTCATAGATAAAAGCTTTGTATTGGTTTCGCAGTTTCAGTGGTTACTTGATGTTAGAGAAAGCAAATACTTTTGTAAATTACCTTGCTTGGATTTTAAATTGTGGTAATAAATGCGTATCCTTTTTCTTTTAAATTGCATCTGTTATATATAATCATTTATTATTTATTATTTATTTATTATTTACACAAATATAAAATTAAACTAATTTATATTTTTTTTCTAATTTTTTAATAATTCAAATATTAAATTAATCAAAATAATAAAATACATAAGTTCATTCTTATTCTCTATAGTTTTTAAAATAATTTATTTAATTTTCATTTGTGTTTCTAAACACTTTTGCTTTATCTCGCCTCACTATTTTCTTTCCCTTTTTCGTATGATGGGTGAATGTGACATATTAGTCTGCAATAATCTGCATTAAAACTACTTAAATTGTTTCTCCTTTTTATTCTTTTTTCTGTGGTTTTCATGTGAACAATTGCCTTTTAAAAATAATAATTACTGTGCATGCCAAACTGTGTTTGACTCTAGGGCTAAATAACAAGTGAGAACTAATATAATATCCATCTTGTGATTACCTTTGTATCTAAAAATCTACAACATATTTCTCTCCTACGGACTAATTTCTTATATTCCTTTATAGACGAGGGATGTAACGCTTCTATTGGTCTGTTTGCTACGAAATTTGGAATTAAAATTAGTAAGACTCTTGCTTCAGTTGAAGCGTGTATTCTGCCTCCACCGTGGTTAATTTTTGTTCTCTGTGCAGCTTACATAAATATTGGCAGCCTAAGTTTTGGCAATGGGATATGAAGAATAAGGTGTCTCTTACTGTTTCAAAGTTAGGTCATACATTTTAGTTGTTGAATTTTCGTTCTCACTGCGTATTTGGTTTTAATTAAACTAGTCTTACACACACCCAATGTATAGGTAGAATAGATAAATAACTTGGTTATCTACTTGAAAAGAAAAGGAGTTATAGGTATCCTAACTACATGAAGTTTATTTATTTGTTCAGTCTCGAATGGTGGAATGTGAAGTCTTGTGCTATTTCTGATTTCTAATTATTTTGTTGCATAAAATGGTTAATGGTGTGACTGTAAACAACTGGATCGGCATGATATTTTCTTAGCAAGTCGATGATGAGGTCGCACGAAAGTTTTGTGAGGAACTTGGATGTGTGTGTAATGTCTCTGGCATGGTAAGGGAGTTGTAGTACACTCTGACATTAGTCTGTCTTTGTGATCTCAATTTGGTACTGTTTTTATTTTGAAAAGAATTCCTTTTAACATTAGTTCTCGTGTCATTTGCAGGCATTTACTTCTGAACCAGTGCTTTCTCTAATTAGGGCTAATCCTGAGAATGTTGAGAATGTATTGAAAACAATGTATCAAGATGCCATGATTGAACTCCAGCCCCAGAAGAAACAGCTTGACCTGCTTATTGTTATTCTTCCAAATAGAAAAAGCTCTCTTTATGGCATAAATTTCCTGGTCTGGAATTTGTTTCTTTAAAAAAGATTCATGCCGACCTTGAATCATTCTATTTCCCTTGCAGGTGATTTGAGAAGGATTTGTGAGACTGTTCTTGATGTTGTTTCCCAGTGCTGCTTGACTAAACATGTATTTAAAATGGACACACGATATTTGGTCAATGTGGCATTGAAAATTAGTGACAAGGTTGGGGGCAGAAATACTGTTCTTGTTGATGCAATATCAGAAGGGATACCTTTTGTCAATGACCGTCCGACTATAATCTTCTGTACTGATGTTACCCATCCTCACCCTGGGAGGATTCAAGCCCTTCTATTGCCGCTGTGTGCTTTCTTATTAATTTTTTATGGAGTTTAGAGTTCGGGCTTAGGGTTGAAATTAGCGGTTTAAAGTTCAAATGTAATTTTGAAAAACGAAATCTTATTTCAAGAGTAACCAAAAGCTTAAAATTTTAGGCTCAAAACATTGAAATTCATCACAACTTACCAATAATTTCTAAGTTTAGGCAATTTTGAATACTCAATTCTTTTAACACAGAACTCAATTTAGCTAGAAAAACATATCAATGAAAAGATCACATTTTGTACAATATGAATCACCTACAGTTTGATTGGAATGAGCAACAGTAGATGATGGTTTTAAAAAGTCTTAAACTTAGTTATCCAGATCTGTTGAAAGCAGTAAGTTTAGAGTTTCGACTTAAATTTTAATTTACAGTTTTAGTTTGAGGGTTTAGATTTAATTGTGATTTGAGGTTTCAGTTTCAATTTGCAGTTTTGATTCCAAGGTATTTCAGTTGTGTGGTAACCTCCAAAGTAACTAAACAAGTATGATAATTATATCATTTTATAATATATATATAAATTCAACAAAAACTTTTGGAACATTAATTTAATATGATGTTTAATGAAATGAAACATAATTTGGTCAACAATAATATTTAATAAAATGAAATTGAAAATTTTTGTTTTCTATATTTTAGAATTTTTATGACTCTTAGACCCGGTTTAAGTTATCAAAATAGAAATATATGTTTAAATTCTAGTCATCCAAATAAAAATGCAGTGTTTGAATTTTATAACCAATTTTCAACTCCTTCTCCATTTTTGTTTGGGTCTATCTTTTAGTGATTAACAACCTTGAAACCGAGACGGATACAAGGGGGGCTGACAGTGGCCCTGCCCCCCTTAAAATAGAAAATTTATATTTAGACTTTTGAAATTTTTTTAAAATTTTAAAGTAATAAACATAATATTATACTTTAACCCCCTTAAAATTATAAAAATTTAATTTAATTCTTTAAAAATTATAAAAATATAAACTATAAAAAATTAAATTTTCATTTGCCATCTTAAAAATATATTTTGATTTCGCCGCTGCCTTGAACGCAATAAACGTGTGCAGTTCCCATGCGTACTATGCCCATCATGCTGCATCCCGAGCTTGATTTTATATGGAACCAGAAACATCAGACAGTGGACCAATGACAAGTGGCACAGCTGCAGGTGGGCATAGCACAAAACTACCTGGTGCTAGTGTTTCCGTCAGACCTCTGCCTGGCCTCAAGGGAAAAGGTCAAGAGTGTTATGTTCTACTATTAGGGAGTGCTTGATGATCATACTGTATTACTCATTTATATGGTATTTTGAACATCTAGTTTGTTGGGCTTTACTTCTTGGTATTTGAAGAAAACTTTTGAAGAAAACTTTTCATTATTAAAGTGTATATTGTTATGTAGACTTGTACATGGCTAATGTAATAAAATAAAATATTTAAAAAATACATAATTTTAAACTAGCATACACATCTCTTTTATTTTCTCTCGTCTCATCATTCCAATTTAGAAAGATTGATTTTTATACATTATGATGGAAAATAATTATCTCTCTTATTTTCTTTCTTCTCAACTAAACGCACTCAAAATTTATTTTATTTTCATTTTTCCACCCAATCAAGTACAGCCTTAAACTCATATCATCTTCCAATTTATAAGTTTAAAAAGCCTTAAGCCGTAATAAAATTATATCAGAAAAAAAGATTTAGAGTGTAAAGATAAGAGAGAGATTTTAACTGATATAACTAAATACAAAATATTTTATTGTGACATATAATAATATTTTAAATTCATTTTTGGATTTCTTTTATTTCATTTACTTGATTTATTTATTAACAAAATTCTTAATATGAGTTTAAGCATGTTGTTATAAATTATCACGAAGATTTCTTTTAAAAAAATTAAAAGAGGAAAATAAAAATGAATTTAATTATTTAACTGTTTGCTATTCATAGTAATTTTTTATAACAGAAAACGTAAAGAGAAATATAAAATTATTATAAATAATTTAAAATAAAAAAATAATGGTGCAAATGAAAGATTTGTTAACAAAAAGGGAGCAATCAAATCGATTTAACTTTATTAAATAAAGCGTGTTTATGTAAGCAGTTAAGGACAAAAAATTATAAGTCATTCCATTCAGACCGCCACCGCGTCTTTCAACCTTGATGCTGCCCATTAGAAGCAGTGGCGTAATCATGTATCCAACAATTTATATGTATATATATATGGATAAATTACATCATTAGTCATTAAATTATGGGTAAATTTTTATTTAAGTCACTAAGCCATTATTTTTTTTTAAGTTCCACTAGTAAGTTCCAAGCGGCAACTTGACAATCAGTACGGTGGGTTAGTATCCATTGATGAGTAGGAAAACATGCATTGGATCCAAGTGGATTTGACAGCTAGTGTTAAAGATCGAACAAAAAAATTATTTAAATTTTGGTTCGCAGATTTATAAAGTTTAAAATTGTTTCATGAAAAAAAAAACTAAACTGTAGAAAAGAAGAGGAAAGAGAGCTTTCGATTGGTGCAAATAGTGCGAACAAAGAAAGTAATATAGCATCTATTTTAACAACCCAATAAGTTAAACGAAAACTTCTGAATAGTTCAATGATTAAATTGCAATTTTTTTTAGCTAAGTGATCAAAACAAAAACTTACCTATAGCTAGTGACTAATGGTGTAACTTACCCTATATTTTTTAAAGAGAAAATATTTAGTTCATTTTTAATGTAGTTTTTAGAAATAAGGTAAGGGGTATAAATGTTGCATAGTAAAATATTAAAAAATAAAAATATAAAAAAATAAAGCACATGGTATTATTTTTTTTAATAATTTTACTATATGTTCTAATCATATTTGCTCTTTTTGACATAATGTCTAGAACTACCCATAGTCTCTCTCCAATCTATAAATAGGAGGATAATGCGCTTCAGCACACTCACACTCACGTCCTCCTGTATTGGCAACAATACCCATATCAATCGAGATAAGACTCAATCGACGGCATATGGTAATTTTTTAACTTTACTATAGAGTTAAAAAAATGTATTCTCATTATACCAAACATTAAAGTGGATTTAATTAATTAATATTTTCTTTTTTATAAAGGAGTTCAACTAAAATAAAATTCTAGACTCAAAGCCAATTTATTATTTAGATACGATAGACTCAACATAAAACCTAAAAATTTCCATTACTTCAACTTTAGCATTAAACTCATCAACATTATTATAAAAAAAAGAGTAAATTGTAGAATTAGTCACTCAACTATTAGCATGTTTCTATTTCATTCACCTAATTATGAAAATTTTCAATTTAACCATTAATATTTTAGATTATTTCTATTTTGGTCACTCTCTGTTAAATGGTTAACGGAAGTAATGATGTAGTCTTGTTCGAACTGGTATAATAACATATTTAGTCATTGATACTTACACATTCTATCAATTTTATCCTAATTCTAAATAATTCAATAAATTTAACCCTCCACATTTACTAATTCTATCAATTTGATCCTGAAGCACGTATAATTAAATATAAACATAATTATATTTAAACACATTTATTTAGATCTTGCTAAACTTATATGTAAATTTGTGATTTTGATAAACCCAAAAACTTAATAAATTTATGCTTTTTATAAACTTCATTCATGATTGTGCTAATAGCATTCTCAATAGAGGAACTCGGTTTTTCTTATGAAGCCTAACAAATAATTAACAAATAAAAAAAATGAAAAATGAAAAAGCTTTCTATAAGTTTTTTTCAAATCATCATATTTTGCATTCTTGTCAACTTGAAGAATTATGTAATAATCTGCACCTATCTCTAAGCATAAAATTTATTGTAAAATTTATCTTCATCTAATTTATGTGCAATTTATTTAAGAATATGTAAATTTTCTGGGTTTTCAATTTTTCTAACTTGAATTTTAGATTTTTTAAATTTTTTTATTTTTTTAGATACATATATGTTTTATAATTTCTTTTATATTTTTAAAAAAAATTATATAAATTTTAAATATTTTCTTTTGATTTTAAATAGTTTTATCAAAATAGATTATGACATCACCATATGTATCTTGTATTTAACACCATTACAAAAAAAAAAGTATCAAAACACTTGACGGAATGAAAATTCGAATACCAACTTGGGACAAAAAAATCATAAGTATCAACTTGGGAGAATGTGTCAACTTCTGGGGGCTAAAGGCATATTTGAGCTTTATAATTATAATTAAATATAAACACATATAATATTTTTCATATAAATATATATAAAAAATAATATCTTTTGTACATTTTCATAATAAATAATTTATATTTAATTATATATGTTTGAGGATCAAGTTGCTAGATTTTGTAAATATGGAAGGTTAAATTTATTGAATTGTTTAGAATTAGGATCAAGTTATAGAATGTGTAAGTATTAGGGTCTAAATGTGTTATTATAACAGTTTGAAAAATGCCACATCATCATTTTCATTAACTACTTAACAGAGAGTGACCAAAATTAGGGCTGAGCGTTCGATCGAATCAAATCAAATCGAATGAAAAAATTTTGAGTTAATCGAGTTGACGAATCATATTTTATCATCCTAATTTGATTTGAATTTTTCTCGAATCGAGTCGAGTGAGATGAAATTCGAATCGAATACATTTGTTCGAGTTAAATTTTAAAAAAAGTTAATTTTGGGTTCTTGTAACCACTATCACCCACTGTAATCAAATTTGTCTACCGTAATCAAATTTTTTATTAATTTTCATCACCTCATAATTTATTTATTAATCTTTTATATACGGGTTAGCTTCTTTGCTTGCTTAGTTATTTCAATTATTTTCAGATTCTTGTCACTATGTATTTTAGAATTAAAAAATATATTAAATATAAAAATATGAATAAAAGTTATTTTAAAGATAAAATGTAAAATTTGTACCAATCTAAAATTTTAACATGAATATTTTATGGCATTATTAATAATTCAATTTTAATATCAATATTCAATATGACTAAATAATTCAATGATATAAATAATATAAAATGTGAAATTTAATTTAATAATATAAATAGTAGATATAAATAAAATTATTACTAGTAAAAGTTTGAGGGAAAGTAAATAGGGAGAGTAAAAGTTTGGAGGGAAAATATTAATAAAAAATTGAGGGGGGATGAGTTTGGGGTAGATTGGGGGTAAGATGGGAAGGGAGTAAAAGTTTTAGGGGGAAAATGGGAGGGAGTAAAAATTTTGGGGGAAAATAAAAAACTTTGAGGGTTTTTAGGAGTAATATTTTGAGAAAAAGTAAATGGGAAAGTAAAATTTTGGTGAGAAATGGATTTTGGGTAGATAATGGGTTGGGATGAGAGAGGAGTAAAAGTTTTGGGAGGAAAGTGAGAAAGTTTTGAGGGAAAAGTAAAAAAGTTTGGGAGTTTGGGGTAAAAATGTAAAATATTATAGTTTGATATTTGATTTATTCGAATTATTCGAGTTATTCGAATTCAAAAACTCAACTTGATTCGACCTCGAAATTTCAAAAAAATTCAAGTTGACTCGAATAGCTCGATTTGTTTAACTCAAAATTAAAATATTTTTTAAATTTTTTTCGAGTTGAATTAAATTTTGCTCACCTCTAACCGTAATAGAAAAAATCTAAAACGTGACTGACCAAAATAAAAATGATCTAAAGCATTAGTGACTAGATTAAAAATTTTCATAATTGAGTGACAAAAATAGAAACACACTAATAGTTGGTGACTAATTCTATAGTTTATCCTAAAAAATTACATAAAAAATTTATTCCTCAACATTTATATCTTTTTGTCAATTTAGCCATTATTATTTTTTAAATTAAATTTGACCATTAATCATTAAAAAAAGTCAAATCATTTTTTTTACTAAAATACTTACTAAAAATAAATTTTTAACAATGTTGACATGACAATCCTAATGACAATTTACATGTACTTCATCTTGATATGATATTATTTATCTTAAATGTCACGCCAATAAATAATTAAAAATTATAAAAAATTCATCGAAATTCAAAAAAATAGCATCAAGTTCTCGTCGATTGTCATATTTAAAAAGTTAATGTTTTAGTCAATATTTCAATTAAAAAACAATTCAACTCTTTTTAAAAAGTTAATGATTAAATTCGACTTTTTTTTAAATGTTGATGGTTAAATTTAGTTCTTTAAAAAAGATTAACGAATAAATTTAATTAAAAAAAAAGAAAGAGAGAGAATAAGGGCCAATTAACAGAAAATATAAACATTAAAAATTAAATTTATCATTATATAAAAAATATTGCAACTTAAATTTTAGATTTTTTTTTTTGCTTTGTAAGTAAAGATTTGGTATAATTTAAAAGTAAAAATAACAATTTCATAAAAAAAACACTTTATAATAAAATTACTAATAATTAACAAAGTTGCTAATAAAACAATATTAATTTCTTAAAAATATTTAATTAATTAAATTTATAAAAACATAAGTTTAAAAGCTATTATATTCATATCTCAAAAAATATATATTACATTTGAAATTGAATTATAATGCTAGACAAATGTCGAGTTTCATTGCTTGACACGTGGTGTTTTAAGGTTTATTTTATTTTATTTTAAAACTTTGGATTTTAATCTTAAAACTAGTTTAAGTGATATATATATATATATATATATATATTTATTCTCCGATTAATTTTTAAGAGATATATCTAGTATATTTGAGAAATTTGATATTTTTAAATTTTATTAAATTTACTTTTATATGTAAGGCTTTATTTTTAAATAATATATTTAAAATGGCTTGCATGGCAAAACTAGTGCCCGGCCCTTAAAATTAAATTTTTTTTATTTAGACTTTTTAAAATTTTTAAAATTTTAAATTAATAAAGATAAAATTATACTTTTAACACTCTTAAAAATGATAAAAAATTTAATTTAATTATTTAAAAAATTATAAAAATATAGACTATTAATATAATAGAGTCGAGCATATTTAAAATATATTCAAATTTAAAACATTAAATAGTTTTAAATATAAAATTTTAAATTTTAAGAAAAAAAGGTCACTACGTGTCAATCAGTAGAACTCAATTTTTTACGAGCATATTTAATTTTTAAGAAATTCATATTTATTAAAAATAAGTTTGTAAATTATTAGTAATTTTATTAGAAAACATTTTTGCCTTTATTTATAATGGAATTGTTACTTTTAATTCTAAATTAGTTAAAATATTTACTTTCAAAGCAAAAATAAATAAAAATAAAAATTAGAAAATAATGTTGTTGATTGAGTTGATGTCTAAAATCAACTCGATATTAATTTAGAATTGAAGACAACACCATGTTAAACAATTGTAGTGCATTTAGTATTGTTAATATAATATATTTATGTGTTTAAATTTTGTTTTACCCATAATTTAATCTATTTTTTATTTTAATATCATACATATTTCATGTGTTATTATGATTAATTAGTTTCAATATTTATTATATTTTATTTTTAAACATGTATTTGTGTTTTAGATTCACGATTTCTACACGTATATGCGTATAATAGGATTTCTAATATTTGTAAAACCCAAGCCCTTTATTATTTGATTATAGTGCACTTGAGATAAGGTGTCGAGAGTTTTGATATCTTAAGTTCAAGTCTTATAATGTCTATGTCTATTTGGGGTTTAAATTATTTTTTTATTATAAATTTTATAAAAAAATTAAAAAATATATTTATTCTGGGATTAGTAAAGAAAATACAATATCATTAATGTTGATTAAACTATAATAAATAATAATAGTAATATGAAAAAGTAAAACAAAAATTAAGAGTTGACCAATTAAGGGAATTAGGTGATATAGTAATGGTATTTTTTATTTTAACTAATAGTTGAGGATTCGACTCTTGGGCGTGTAATAAGCGAACATCTCACTCCAATAGAAATTAAAACAAAAAACAAATGGGATGCACTTCATCTTACAAAAATATATCCATTCCATCTCTTTCGCCAACGCGGCATTACAAGTTCGACTTGTTCTCCTCTTCTCTCTGTAATATATATACAAACTCTATTTATTGCCATAAATAATTTATCATAATCCATAAAAAATTCAGTGTCTGCATTGGTCCCCCAATTAGTTTGAATTTTGACTCACCATCCCCCATTTACCAAAGTAAACTCTTTTCATTTTTCAATCTTCAAACCCCACCCATCATCATTTCTTTTTTTTTTCCTTTTTTATTAATAAAGTAGTAATTAAAATCACCCACTTACTTTGATCGTTCAGACTATGTTTTCAATATTTATATATCTGTCTAATTGTGAATTCCATCCTTTATATCTTAATTTTTCAGAATTCGATTCTTGTAATTAATGAAAATTGAGAAATTAAGTTAACTAGATAATAGTGTTAATCTACATGGAATTAACAAAAACCAATGGTTCAAACCAATTTTTATATAGCAAATTACCAATGTTTGTTGATAATTGGGACTAATTTATGATAAAGTAAAGTAAAATGACTAAATTTTTAATTTTTGTAAAGTAGAGAGATGAAATTTGAAATTAGACCTTGTTCTTTTCTCACTAATAAAGGAGTCTGTCACCAGCATCACGCTACCACTAGCAAGAAAACAACCAAAAAGAAATCGAAGAAAGAGCAACAACTTTCCATAGTATGGAAACCGAAGCTTCATGGTAAGTTAACTCAGCCCACTTTTTTTTTTTTTTAATTTTCAACTACAAATTCCAAATTTTGACTTGAAAATTCTTTATTCCGAAATCCTAACATGGGTTCCTTGTGGAAATTAATTGGGATCAAAGCGGCCAAAACAATTTCGAAATGAGCGAGACGCTGGCGACATTTCTTGCGTCGACGCCATTGTTGGAGGAAGCATGGAGGGTGTGCAATATAGCAAACATAAGCTTCCCAGGGGCTTACCTGGTGGAACGGATTGGAAGCGTGGCTTATATTGCGTTTTCCGGCCGGCAAATGACTTCTGGGTCTGACCAGAAATGTAGAAATCTGGTGGCTTTGAGTAAGGAAGACGGTGGCGTTTTTGCTCCGCTTTATCGACATAGCGAAGCAGAGGAGCCCATGGTGCATCATGGGATGTTAAAGCTTTTCTTCTCAATGTTCCCAAGCTTGCAAATCCAGGTTAGCTTTCCTTTTGTTACAGTTACGGTTTATAGATTTAATTCATTTCTGTTTCCTTTGTTTATGCTTGAAGATCTAATTCATTTTACTCAGAGTGATCTAAAGTTGAAAAAAATTATAGAATTTTAGACTTATAAACCTCATCGATTATAGTGTTGATCATGTTTTAGTTTCATGAAATGTATTGAAGAAATCAAAACCAAATCGATAATTAATAAATTAACCTCTAATTGAAAAAAACCCAGCTAGAAAATCGATATGAGATTTTGGGATTAATTTAGATATTGTTTGGGCAAGTATGAATTACAGGTAAAATGGGTTATTGGGCGCTAAGTAATGGGCTTATAAGCATTACTTAAGCACCGGGAAACTCCATAAATTGATTGAAGAATGAGGGAAAGAAGTTACACAAGGAGGATAAAATATGCTTCAGGTCCTTCTACTTTTTCATACATTTAAAATTTAGTTTTTTTTTTCAAGGAATTTAATCCTACTTCTATTTTAAGGGATATAGTCCCTCTGCTTTTAAGATTAAAAATATAAATCTAATTGTTAATATTGTTAAATTTTAATTTACTACAACTTATTTTTATTACTTAGCTATCAACTTATTTTCAATTTAACAAAATAATAATAATAATAATAACAGCAATTGAACTCAATTTTTGAAATTTTAAAATATGGAAGGATTAACCGATTGACTCTTAGCTCGATTGGCATGGATATTGTTGTTAATGCAGGACATGAGCTCAAGTGCGTTGAAGCACATTATTCTTCTATTTATGGGTTGGGGACGGGTTATGGGTAGTTCTAGATATTGTATTAAAAAGAATAGATATGATCAATACCTATAATGAGATTATTCAAAAAAATAGAAAAATTAATATTTTAAAAATAAAAGTAAAGACAGGAAAATAGTAGAGTTTCATAGGTTAAACAACTTGGGACTTAAGGAAAATGAGTGTTGTGCATGGGAAAAGGATTGTATGAAACAGTGACGCCACGTCATCTGTATCCATTTCCAATAGTTTTATGCCACATCAGTACTCTTATCCTGAAATTTAGGATTTTATCTTGAAAAAAAAATCAAATCTAAATTAAAATATTAAAATTCAAGATAAAATCCTGAAATTCAGGATAAAATCCTGAAATTCAAGATAAAAATACTGATGTGGCATAAAACTATTGGAAAGGGATATAGATAACGTGGCGTCACTGTTTCATACAATCATTTCTCGTTGTGCATGAGTATAATCAACGAGTGTTTGTGAATAATTAAGATTAGGCAAGTGTTTGACATATTTATTTGACTCTCTTTATGTGAAATGATTTATTATGGGGCTTCATTTATGACGGAAACTTTAGCCTAACAAAATCCCTAGATTATTGGTGTAATGGTAAATTAAAAGTTGAAACCCATCCCCAGATAAGAACAAATGAAGAATTAGAATTTGCCTAAACTAGTACTGACTAATTGTAATTGATTTATATGGAAATTAAGAAGCTTATATAGACTTGGTTTGTGATATTAAATTTACTAAAATCCCAAGCCTTAATCTAAAGCTGAAATGAAAGATAGAATGAGTGAGCTGGTTCAGATAATAGGGCATTCTTGGGTAGTGGGAATAAGTAGGTACTGCATATAGTGGGAAACTTCATAATTGGACACTCAATAAAAGAATCAATGGAAGTATAATTGTTGCATTTGTTTAGAATTGAAGTTAATGGAATGTGATACAACTTTAATTATCATCATCAACATGATGCACTCCTGTTTGTCTCCCTCCAAAACATTTGTTAAAACTTTCCATGTATAAAATACCATAAGCTTTGGGTGAATAATCCTTAACTACAATTTAATCTAATTATACTTTTTCAAATTTAATAACTGTACCAATATCTAAAATATCATATTGATTTTTATATTACAACTCTAAATTGTGAAAGAGAAATATTCCCAAAAGGCAGCTATTTTTTTATTTGATAATGTAGAGAAAACCCCAAAAAGAAAATTATGATAAAAGTACAACATGTGCAATCTTATAGACATTAGTCATCATAATTGGGCAATAATTGGGGGAAAATTTGCATCCACCTTTATGTATATCTTGTGGGTTTGATTAGTAGTTGAGACTTGGGATGTAGATATTCAAATTTATTTATTTTAAGAATTTTATTTTTTTAATCTTCTAAAAAAAATTACTCTCTTTAATAGTTTTACTCTGTAACAACATTTTATTATAACATTCAAGTTTGATGTATAATCAATTTTTTATGTTTTACTTTTACATTTTATAGCAACTTTCCATCTATGACGACAATCATAGAGTAAGAAGTACATTTTTTTACTAAATTAATTCTGTTATAACAAATTTTTCCTCAAGTTTTAGTCAAATTAGTTGTAAAATAAAATAAAATAATTAAGATTGTTTTAATAAAATGATTAATTTTTTTATAAAAATATATTAATCATATTTTATTAAATGAAAATAATTTTTAATAAATATAATTGCGTTTATAAATTTTATTAAAGATATGAACTAAATATCAATAATTAATAATATTATTAATATATCATAATTTGTTAATTTGAAAATTAAAAAATATAATATAATCTAAAATTCACATGTTACATCTTTATAACATCCAAAATTTTAACAAACATAAATTTTTATAGATTAACATACAAATGAAATTATTCTAAAGAGGATGGATTATTATCCTTTTATTTATAAATATATGTATTCCGATTTTCTTTTTGGTTTTCATTTTTTTTCATTTATATAATGGTAGAGAGGTCTAATTAAATATTTTAAACACTTTGAGGGTTTTAATGAGAATTTTTAAAAACTTTGTTTCAAAAATTTTATGAGAATTTACAAAACACAAAAAATAAAATTGAAGAGTTTAATTAAAATTTTTAAAATTTTTAAAAAATTTAATAATAATTCTTAAAAAATTTGATGCCTGCTGAGTATCGCCTCAGGCCTGAGCTGAGGCAAAGCACCCCAAGTAGGATAGAAAGTAGGAGGCATAGGGATATTGCCACTAATTCATCCCAAAAGGAAGAAAAAAAATCAAAAGTAACTCAATCACATAATTTCAGCCCTCAATAATTCCCTTTGTAAGATATAACTGTCAATAATTGGACCTTAAAATGGCCACATGCTTTTTGTGGTACTTAAAAAGACCAACTATTCAAGGCCACGTTAAATCAATTTGTAGACCAAGTCACTCATGACAAATGAGGCTGGCAGGGAGTGAGTCACCCCGAACTTCACTCACATTACATTATCTTAAAAACAAGATTCCATTCCCACTTGATGTCGGCTAAATGTTTGTTGGGGTCAACTCCAATCTTAAACCAACCAAACTTGCTTTCATTGGGGTGCATCTTTTTCTCCTTTTTATGGGGGTTGGCTGTAAGATGATAAGTAACCCGTCAATGGGGTTTAACTTTATACAAAAGAAGTACCTTTCCATACCACCTTTTAACTTCAACATATTTAGGAGAGATGGATGCCACAAGTGTTGTCAGATTCTTCACTATTTTATATTTTGATATTTATTAGTTATTTCTAATTATTTTAATGTACATATTTATCTATATCTCAATCTAAATATTTTAAGGTTTATTGTATAATGTATAATTATTTGCCTTTATCATTTTAAAAGTTAAATATATAGATATATTAATTTCAAAATATCATAACTGTTTCCTACGCTCCTTTCAAACAAACAAACAAAAAAAAATCGTCTCATCCTTCAAGTGATTCGAGTATTACCGTCCCTAGTTCCTATTAATGCAACTCTGCCATCAATCTTTGTACTTGCTTGACATGTATTGTTTTAAATCGATTAATACTTATTTTGAGAAACCGTAAAATTATACTTAATTAAAGTTTGAATAATTCAGATTATCTCAAAAAGTTTGGATTGAACTCATGAAATGAAGTTACTTTTAAAAATAAGAAATGAATTTATTTTTGTTCTAACCTGGAAACAAATTAATTAAGGTAGGTGCGCATTGGAAGATGTCCTAAGTAATAAAACTAATTAAATAGATATGTTGATGCAGATCGCGGATTTAATGGGAAAAGTGAAGTCAATAGTGATAACAGGTCACTGCATAGGAGGAACGACAGCCTCTCTTTCTGCTCTGTTTCTCCTCTGTCATCTGCTCTCTTTGTCAGTATATCCTCCAATGTCCGTCCTATGCATCACATTCGGTTCTCCATTGCTCGGCAATGAAGCCCTCCATCGGTCGATTCGACACCAAAGATGGGGTGAAAACTTTTGCCATGTTGTTTCCAAGCATGATATCATGCCAAGGCTACTTTTAGCAGAGATTGTAAACCACATTCCTCATATACAAGCCCTGCTGCAGTTCTGGCACTGCTGCATGGCTTCTCCTCACCTCCCTGTTGCAGGCCTTTCTTCTCAAGTACCCAGTGATCTAAAACGTTTACTTTTTCTTAGTGTTTTAAAGGACTTGGAATTGTTAACCCAAGCTGACGATCCATCAGAGAGCCTGTTTTGGCCTTTCGGGAGCTATGTTTTCTGCTGCCAAGAGGGTGCCATTTGTGTAGAGAATGTTGCATCAGTTATGAAGATGTTGCATTTGATGATGGCCACTGGCTCACCGAACCAAAGCATTGAGGATCATCTCAAGTATGGAGATTATGTTGCCAAAGTTTCTAGACAGTTTTTGCAGGCTAGAAACTTTGAAGAGGGGATACCTGATTCTAGCTATGAAGCTGGTGTCGCCTTGGCATTGCAATCATCAGACCTAACCGACAAGGTACTCTTTTTTCTGTAACAATGTTGATTTACAGATTTTCTTTCCGTCTTTAACTAAATCAACTCACAGGAACCAGTTGTGGTTATGGCAAAGGAGTGCCTGCAAATGGCTCAACACAGTGATAAGCCAAACCTGAATGCTGCAAACCTGGCAATAAAATTGTCCAAGATAGTGCCATATCGAGCTGAAATAGAGTGGTATAAAGCATGCTGTGATGAGGCCGATGATCAAATGGGTTACTATGACTCATTCAAGCTTACGGGGGCCTCAAGAAGAGAGGGTAGAGTCAACATTAACCGCCATAGACTTGCTCAGTTCTGGAACAGTGTTATCCACATGCTTGAAAACAACAAGCTACCTCATGACTTTGACAGAAGGGGAAAATGGGTGAATGCTTCTCACTTCTATAAGCTCCTTGTCGAACCATTGGACATCGCGGATTATTACCGAACTGGTATGCACCGCGAGCGTGGGCACTACATTGAGCACGGAAGGGAAAGGAGGTATGAAGTTTTCGACAAGTGGTGGAGAAGTGTTCCAGAGGAAGAAAACAAGAGGAGCAAATTTGCCAGCTTGACACAAGATTCATGCTTCTGGGCCAGGGTAGAAGAAGCAAAAGAATGTCTAGATAATGTGAGAAGTGAGAGGGATGCAACGAAACGACAGCAGTTGTGGCACAAGATCGACAACTTTGAAGCATATGCGAGACAGTTGATCAACAATAAAGAGGTGTCCAAAGACGTGTTGGCGAAAAACTCGAGCTTTAGTCGATGGATGGAAGAATGGAAAGAAATGAAATCGCAGGTTCAGCAAATCACTCCTTTGTTTCCAGGTTTTGTGGATGGGAAGGTGGTTCCTTAGTCTGCTTTCTTAGTTCTTATTTATATAGCAACAAAGATCATCATTAATATGCTGTTATTCCTAGGTTTAATTTGTAATATATATATATGTAGGATGACGGTTTGATGTGTAGCTTTGGTTAATGATTTTGGGTTCATGAATCTGATTTTCATTTTCAATTCAATATAAGATGTTGATTATGAAGATAAAGATGATGGATCAAAACATGACAGATACGAAAGAGTCGCAAAGAGTTATGGTGATATCTTTGATTAACATCATATTTAGATTTAATCCTCCAACAACCTTTACTCTTATTCTTTATTTAAAAAAAGAATAACAATGGTGCTCTTATTTGGGCATCTATCAGAAATAAATTTTTATATTCCAAAAAAATAAAATAAAATTTAGACAACCAAGACAGGCTTTTGTATCTGATTCACTCCTCAAAACAAAAAATGAATGGCCAAAATGTCCTCTAAAAATAACAAATATGAGCTTTAAATCTTTAATGCTCGAGTTAGGACAAAGCAATAAGAAAAGATGAATGTTAAGTATATTGGGAGTAAAGAGAGTTGACAAACCATGTACTTAAGTATTCAAATTGGATGTTTGTCCAACAATCAATTATTGAAAAGATGCAATCTAAACTAGTGGCTTGGAAATCAAAGAGTCTGGTAGATACACATTGCTCAAATTTGTCCGCTCATCAATGCTTCTTTATGTTTTATCCTGCTTTCGGGCATCCACTTAATGCCTTTGTTCTATATAATGATCTGCATCACGTTCATCATGAATTACATTTCCATCGGTTCATGGATCCATACCTGAAATCTTGCACACTGAACTAATTATACTGGAACAACTTGGAGAAGGATGGCTTCAGGAGCTATGATCGCACGGCTTCTTGGTTTTTCCAGGCTAAGATAATTTTGTGTGGAAATTTGATTTCCGAAGACAGTTCTCTGTTAAGAGTGCTTATCAAGGAGAACACTCTAGATTAGCAGTGAGTGTAACATCTCAAAATTTTTGGCTGGATGCATGGCACTATTCCGATAACAAATAAATGAATCTTATGAAATCAAAGTTGGACATGGTGAGAAAATTTGAAAAAAAAAGTTGGATAAAAGAATCTTATGGAATCAAAGTTGATAATTGAGATGAGATTTAATGAAAAGAAATTTAGAAGAGGAAATGTGATAAAAGAACTAAATCACAAATTTTGAAAAGTTTAAAGACTAAAATGCAAAGTTAGCCAAAAAGAAAAATAAGAGTTTTTATTTCCTATTTGACATAAGGATAAATTGGTATATGAATTAGTAAGGTGAAAATCACTTCTAAGACCAAATTGAAAATATCAAAAAGTTCAAGGACTCAATTATAAATTTCCAATTTTACTAAGAAAAGAGCAAAGATGCAATTATCATCCATAGATTCATATTAAAGTTCACTAGAGAATTATGAGGTTTGGGATTTACAATTTCTATTATTGAGAAGAAATCATGCAAAGAGTAAAAAAAAGTGTAAAATAATAATTTTGCTATAAAAAGATATTTTAGTCATTTCTCAAGACTTTCATGATAAAAATGACATTTAATTATGGTATTTGATATCCAAAATTATTTTCGACCATTGGGGCTTCGGACTAAAAAAATGAGCTTCATATGGAAAAGTTTAGATTTAAGTTGTTAAACATGAGTCTAAAGCTCATTTGTTGATATTTTTGAAGGGGATGAGAACCCCCTTCAGCCTTATTTTCCCTTCTTTTCTAGCCACCACCAACAACCTTTGTTACCATTTTTCTCTCCTTCATTTCCTCACTCATTTGTCCATTTTCTCTCCAAATTTTGACACCTCACCTTAAGATTTTGTAAAAATCATCATGTAAAAATCATCATGGAAACAACCTTCTAAGCTCAATTCCAATTCCATAGGTTTTGGTGTGTTCCTAACTCACCTAACATGATATTTGAGTTTAATGGTGATGAGATAACTTGGAAAGATTTGTTGTTGATATTTTTTTTATATATTTTTTTATTGTATGGAAAAATGTTAATGATGAAAATGGGGTTTCCAAGCTTGATTGATGATGAATTAGAACTTATGGAGGCTCGAATAAATGTTGTGGTAAGTACCCTTAGATCCTCTTACTTCCTTTTTTATGTTAAAATGTTAAGAAAAACAATAAATTTAAGTTGTTAATATGAAAATAGTGCAATAAACATGAGACTTATTATACAAATATATATGAAATATGTAATTATTGTGCGAATGTATTTAATATGTCACTTGAATAATTTGGTTATCAACATTTTGTACTAAAATAATTTTAGACAGTAGTAGTAGTTTGACTTTGAAAATTTACCAAAAAATTGCAGAAATTGAATTAGAAGTTGAGCCATATATGGTTTAAAATCTTATTGATTCTAGTTTTTATTGGAACAAATGAAATTTGCATCCGAATTATTGGAATAAATTAACAAACCAATTTAGCAGTTGCTTAACAATGAGGATTGAAAACCTTGAAGGCTATGATATCCATACTAGCTTATCAAATTGGTTTGCCAATTTGGATGCACTACAAGATTATGACCTATGAATTTATACTAATGCAACAACAATCTCTGGGCAATTTGAAAAAGGCTAAATTCCAAAATTTTCTCTGAAATCGACCCTAATCCCACTCAATGGGTTACCCTTATCAGTAAATGATAAAATAACAGACGAATTGCATGTGAATCGTTCGGTGACAAAATCCATCAGTCAGGGATGTAAAAACTTGACTTCAGAGTTAGAAACAATAGCGGTTCTGTTATGAGAGAGGAGTTGGAATCATTTAAAGCAGGAATAGAGTTGATGATCGGCCAGTTCATGTTGCAGATGAGGGAATTAATTGTTTCTAATCGAAACTTTGATAGGGAAAAGGGGTTGACAGCAGTAACAACAGTGCTGACAAAAACGAGAGTCGACTAGAAAAATAGGAAATTCGATTAGAGACAATGAATGGATTCGATGTGATTCCACGATACACGAAGTCAGATTTTTCGACTTTCGATGGGACAAAAGACCCTCTAATTTGGTTGTACCAATGCGAGAACTTATTTGCGAACTAGAGGACAGTTGAAATAGACAAAGTCTAGCTTCTTTTCACTTGATAGGAAGGGCACAGTCGTGGTATTATCAAATAGAGCAAGAATAAACTAATCTTTCACGGAAGGCATTCAAATTATATTGTACTCTACGGATTGGACCACCGCTGCATGAAAATCCTTTGGGAATTAGCAAAGTTGAATAAAACAGGATTGGATGGAAGATTATCTTTGCTGATTTCAAAAACTATGCGCCTAAGTAGATTTCATTAGACCAGACTAACAAATTAATTTGTTTACTACAAGGTTGTTAGATTCAACCCAAATAGATGTAGAGATGCAGAAACCTGAAAACTTAGTTCAAGCGACGAATCTGACATGAACCTTTGAAATAAAATATCAACTAACTCGAGCAACAGGCCTACGAAGGACTCCTTGGCAAAATTGGGGACCCAATTCGGGAATAGTATCAACTACAACTACTAGAAAGGTTAACTCTAAAGGGTACCGTTGCATTAGCAAATAAGCCCGGTGACAGTAAAGCAAACCTACCAATTTTTAAAATATTGAATCGCACAAAGATGATAGAAAGGTAAAAAGTCGTTGTTATAATTGTGATGAACCCTATGGGATGGGATATCATTGTAAAAGGCTATTTTGGTTAGAAGTAAAAAACCAAGGCGACCCTAATCTGAATCCAGAAGAAGACAAGGAACCAAAAATCTCGCTGCATGCGATCACTGAAACACAAAATCCTCAGACTATGCAATTACAAGCCATATTAAAATATCATCTCATTTTGGGATTAGTTGATTCCGGGAGTACTTATAACTTTACTAGTGTCATTGTGGCCAAATGCTTGGGGCTGCCAACCCAAGCTCAATCAGGGTTGCGAGTAGCAATGGCCAATGAAGAAAAGGTCATCCGTACGTTCAGGAATTTTCCTAGAGGTAACATTTATAGTTGACAACAATTCTTTTGAGACTAATTTCTTTATTATTCCTTTGGATGGTTTCGATGTTGGACTAGGAATAAAGTGGTTGCAGCCTTTGGGGCTAGTAGTGTGAGATTTTGTGGCTTTCACTATGAAATTCTCATTGGGGGAGAAATAGTCACACTACATGTAATGACTCGATTTTCGTTGGTATCAAAAAAACTCGATTCAAGGTTGAATTCTTTGAATCAAGCTATTAAATATTTCAAACCGAGAAATTAGCAAGTCAAATGTGAATTAATAAATAGAACCAAATAATAATTAAATAAATTAAGTTATTTTATAAATAGTACAGGGACTTGATTAAAAAACAAGGTTAATGGAAGAAATTGATTACAAGACATTAAAGGGCTTTAACACGTACTTGTAATAAGGATTAGGGAGTACTTAAACCATTTTAAATTTATGTTAATGTTAATAATTCATCATGTCATCATTTTCCACTAAAGTAACAACTAAACATGCTTAATTATTTATCTAATGGGTTAATTAAGTTAATGAAGTGTTAATTACTTATATATAATTAGTAGGAGAGACTGTGTTAAAGGAACATTCTATCATCTTCTCCATCATCATACATGCATGGGAATGAAAGAAAATAGCTTTGAGTTTCTTCCATTGCCGTCCTTCAATTAAGAGAATAAACCAAAGACAACGTTGGATGTCAAAAGTGAAAAGAAAGAAAAATGTGAGCATTGAATAGATATTATGGTTTGTGCTTCTAAAATTCATTTTCAATAATCCATTCGTAGATCAACTAGTCCTTATAGACGAACATGAAATAAATGCTGAGGTAAGCGGATCTTTCCCCAAAAACTATGAGATGATTTATTGATATTGTGATTGCCCAATCAATTTATGAATGGTTAAATTGTGCTATATAAATTTATATAAATAATGGAATTTGATACCATGTTAGTATGTGTTATATTGATAATAATGACGATCATGCCTCGTTAAACAATATTAGATGTAGTCCGGGTATAGTAGGCATGCCATAAGGTCACTGATATCAATCATGTATTAGCTCCAATTCCTAAAGGGTCGTGAGCAACCTCAATTCCCAGAGGGTCGTGGACATATATCAACATTCAGATTGAATAGTCCCAATTCCCAGAGGATCATGGACTTACTCATTATGTAGATTTGAGTATCTATTCCAATATATGCCGTCAATTAATAGAGGCCGAAAATAGTAAGTATCGAAAATGGCAGTGAATGACATGTTGAAATATTGAATATAATCTGATATAATCTTGAGAAATATTGAAATAAGTATTGAATGAGAAAATTTGGGGATGATGTGATTAATGATTTTGTGATGAGTGAGAAAAGAGTAAAGTAATAAAGTTAATATTGTAATTGTGTATTTGCTTCAATTTAATCTTATTGTATTGAATTTGAATTTCATTAACACCACTGAGTATTCAATACTCAGTGTACAGTTATGTTTGTTTTTGTGCGCAAGTCTCAGATGAGAGTTGACGTACATTAAAATTAGTCAAGCATCTAACTAAACAGCTCAACTTGAAAATCAACTTGTCACATATTTTGTATGTATATATGTGTTTTGGTTATATAACATGTACATTGGTTGTTTTGGGCTTGTTGCTTAAGTTAATATTTTGGTATATTTAGTACTTGACCTATAAAGTTATAAAGTTGAAATTTATCCTTTGATTAGTAGATAGTTATGCTAGTTTATATGAGTTTGATTATGTGAATTAGTTGGTTGAATATTGATGCATTGATCGTGATGATGTTTGATTCTGTTTACGTGTGTTGAATTGATGGTCTCACATTGATGTAAAGTTTAGGTATGCATAAGGTACAAATTGGTATGGTTTGGATACTTGAAAATGTGCTTTTATGGTCATTTTACCATTGAGCCTCAAGACCATTAGAACAAAATTTACCTTAATATTCAACTAAATGCTTAGTATCTTGAGACTTGTTACACTTAGTCTCGAGACAATTCCTTTTAAGTCTCGATACAGTTGGCCTTTGTCTTGAGGCAAAGATAAATTGAAGCTAAGTTTGTTTTACCATGTTTCATGTCTCGAGACAAGTCTCGAGACATTCAAACATCGAAACTAAGATAAGAAAATAGAGGAGATTGATCTTGAGACCAAGTCTTGAGACATGAGGAACCTTGTCTTGAGACATGGATTCTAATGTCTCGAGACATACTATCATCGAAGCAAAATTTCCAAACATATAAAGTGTCCTATCTCAAGACATAGAGATCATGTCTAAAGACATATAGTTAAAACTAGACAATTGCGTTTTGATTTGTGTTCTAACTCTTAAATTGATTTAATAATATAACTCCATAACTTGGTTAACATTAAATTGATACACATTATGAATGCATATGCGTGATTATAATGGAAAAATAAATTGATATGACTTGTAATTATACATTGAATGTTATGTAATTAGTTAACTTGAGGTGCTTTGGCAACGTAATATGACATCACTCATTTGGATCCAGTGAATGTATCAGGTGTGAGGTGTTACACTACAAGGTGATAAAAAATCATATGAAGTTCAGATCCATTTTGTAGAGGAGACTACAGATTCAGATCAATAGTTGGATAAATTTTTGAAAGAATTTAATAACCTGTTCTTAGAGCCAACAGGACTACCATTTATCCATAATTATGAGTATTAAATTTCTTTATTGGTTGGAGCCCAACCCATGATGGTTCAACCATATAAGTATCCACACTTGCAGAAAGACAAGGTAGAACGATAGTGTGAACAGATGTTGAAACAAGGCATAATTTGACCTAGCAACTCGCCTTTCTCTTCCTCGATTTTATTAGTTCGAAAGCATGGCAAAACATGAAGGTTTTATGTTGATTATCGTGAGCTCAATCCCAAAACAATAAAAGATAAATTTTCGCCACCAGTGGTAGATGAGTTACATGGGGCAAAATACTTCACCAAATTAGATTGATGATTAGGTAATCATCAAATTCACATGGAATCCAATGGCATTGAGAAAACAACATTTTGCACCCATCATGCATAGCGATTCTAGAAGGGCTAGCATGGGCTCCGCCCCTCCAAATGAAAAATTGCCATTTAGGCCCTCTAAATTTTTTTAAAAATTTTAAATTAATAAAGGGAAAATTACATTTTGGCCCTCTCTAAAATTATAAAAATTTGATTTAATCCTTTAAAAATTATAAATATATAGACTATAAAAAATTAAAATATCATTTGGCCTCGACCTAAACAATTGTTCTGGCTTCGCCCCTGCCATCATGGTCACTTTGAGTTCTTATTAATGCTATTCGAATAAACTAATGCCCCCATTGACATTTCAAGCTATTATAATAAGGTATTTCGTAAGCACTTACGTCACTTTGTTCTCGTCTTCTTTGATGATATTTTGATTTATATTCAAACATGGCTTGATTGTATTATATCCAAGTTGTTTTTGAATTACAAAGAGTTCTCCATCTTTGTTTAAAGAAATCTAAATGCTTTTCTAGGAATCCCAAGTGGCATATCTAAGACATGTTTATATGGAAGGTGTTTCAGTTGACACAAGCGAAGTTCAAACAATTGTTAATTGGCCTTAACCGCAATCCATAACTGCTTTACAAGGCTTTCTCGAGCTAGCACAGTATTACCGCAAATTCATTTAGGAATATGGCACAATTGCAACACCTCTCACTCATATTTTCAAACGAAATTCCTTTCAATGGACCGATGAAGCTTTGACTACTTTCAAAAACCTTAAAGGCTTTGGTTAGTGTTGGGGCTATCTTACAACAAAAGCGACATTCTATTTCCTTCTCGTAAGATAGCCAATAATAATATAAAATTACAGAGCGGGAGTTGATTGATTTGGCTAAGGTGGTGCGACATTGGCAGCCATGTGTATGGGGGTGACACTTCTTGATCAGAACTGACCATTATAGCCTTAAGTACTTGTTGGAACAAATCACTGCAACAATATTGGGTCAATAATGTAATGACCCAATTTTTAGTGGTATCAAAAAATAAGGTTTCGGAACCCTATTTTCGTAAATCGATCTTGCAATTATTAAATATTAATATTTATGAGGATATTATATAGTAAATTAAAGTTTGGTTAAGAAATTTTGCCGGGTTAGTAGTTATTTAAGGTTTAGGGACTAAATTGTAAAATTCTAATCGCTATAGAGTTTTAATTGTTAAAAGAATTGAGGACTTAAATGGAAATTAACCAAAGGTCTAAATGATAAATAAACCGTTTTTAAAAAGTGGTAGTGGATGGTAAGGTTAAAAATTTCTAAGCTTGATTAACATTAAATTTAGGAAATTAATTAGTTAAACTAAACCTTAATATAAGTATAAATATTTGGATGGTGGAATGAAAGAGAAAATTTTCTCTTCTTCATCATCAAATGACTATCCACCATAAGTGAAGAAAAGAATAAAGCTTCTAACGGTTTCCAACTTTCGGCCATTATTTAGGTATTATAATGAAGTCCCTTTCTTGTAATTTTTATAAATTTGAGGTGTCCATGTACCAATTGTAAAACTGTTAAAGTTTTTAAAAGTTTTCATTGTTGATTTCTTGAAGAACTAGGCTTAAAATTGATAGATTTAAGCTTAGAATATGAAAAGGACTAGATTGTAAAGTTAATTTAGCTTATTGTTAACTTTGTTACATTAGAGACTAAATTGAATAAATGTAAAAATTGTTATGAGTTTATGTTAGAAATAGAAATTTTAAGCTTCCTAGTGAGAGTATTTGAAATTGGATTTTAATCTGAGGCTAGGAATTGAAAGCTATAACTATTCTAAGTTTAGAGACTAAATTGAATGTGTAATATTTTAGGGATATAAAAAAAATCAAGTTATATGGGTTCATGCATATCATAGCATAAAATGGAGATATTTGGTATTGATTAATGTTATAAAATAATTGTTTAGATCAAGAATCAGATCGGAGTGGTGTCGATCAGGGAAAAGCTAAAATTACGGATTAGTCCCTGAAATATCCACTTTATGTATTTTGAACAAGTAAGTTCATATGAAACCTACCACGCTATTCTATTTTATTTATGAATTATACTTGAATTTGTACTTATATATTAGAGTTGAGTAGAATTAGTGAATTTGACACATATTTTGAAATGGACTGAATTGTAAATTCATGTAAATATCGACTACATGGAATTAATACAGGATGTAAATGTGATTATGATTGATTATATGACTCAAAAATGAGAAATGAAATTATATATAGGAATTGGTATTAACAATTATACAAAAATGATGCCTGAGTGAGCTTAGTAAAAGATTAGGATATGTATGGCATGACATTAGGGTTACACGCGTGATTAATCAAATGATTATACATGTTATTACGAGATCTAGCATGAGTTTTAGATTCTCAAGCTATATGTATCGAAGGTTTAGCCCAGACAGGTAACCTCAATATAATGTCAGCTTGTGTGAGCAATTCTGTTAAAATGTGAGCTTGTGTGAGTAACCCGAATATACTGTTAACTTGCATGAGCATTATATTCCCGTGTATCCAAGTTCATTTTACTATAGTTCCATCGGGCGATATTCAATGGATTGGAATGGAAACTTAATAATAAATTAAAAATGAATGGTAATTATTGATGTTTGATATGTGGATGGTTACATGAATCTATTCAAGTCTCGATATTACTTATGATTCGAAAATGTGACTAACATGCTTTTTTGGAGATGTTGTTATATGCTTAATTAATTCATAATGTGCCAAATGATAGTTAAGTTGAATTCCAATTTGATTAGTGAATTATGCCTTAAATGTCTAAGGTATGTTTAAATTTCATTTTTGAGCTTACTAAGTATTCTGAATGCTTATTCTGGTTGTTTTCCTTCCTTAAAGATTTTTCACCTTGTGAAACTGTCGAGCCAGATTAGCAAAGAAGCACACGCACTATCTAAAGACGATAGTTATATGTTCATTTTAAGTCTAAACTATGTGGCATGTACATATAGGTCTTAGTATGCTTGTGGTTATTTTGAAACAGTGGCATCTGTGTTTGTTGTGAGGTTTAATGTTGGATGTATCATTTGGTATATAATTGATAGTACACATTTTGGTTAAGTTATTAATGTATGAATGATGAATTTACCTTTAAATGGTTTGGTATGTTAAACTATCATTTAGACTATTTGATTTGAGTACCTAAATAATGTTATAGGAATGATAAGGTTTATGATAAGTATGTTGTGTAATTAGTATATGTTTTGACTTGTTCATGTCAATCTCTTGAATTGGTGAGTTTCAATTAGTAAGATGATTGTGTTGAGTTGGAAATTGGAGGCATTTTGGTAGGAATAGATGGAATGGTCATGTATATAGCTAAATGTGAATAATTAGTTAATAAGGTATAGAATGAATGATTTATTAGTTTATACATGAGTTAGTTGTATATTGGTTTAGTCAATTGGCCTTATTTTGCTAAAGATTGGATGAAAACATGTTTGGTATGATTTGGAATTACTTATAGTAGGTACCAAATGTGCATTTTTGCAAAAACAAGACCAACATCGCGACGAAAGGTCTGTGGCGTCGCGATATTGACTGACAATAAGTGACGTTGCGACGTGGGTATACATGTCATTGTAACGTGACTCATTATGATAACGTCACTGCGATGAGGAAGCTTGAGGTTGTGACGTCAACTCGAATGTTTTAAAAACTTTACACTTTGGTCCTATTTCATACTCAGGTTAGCAAAAGAGCTTTTGTAAGCTCGTGTGAGACCCAGAAATGATTGTGCATCATGTTGTGAATACTTTTTAATTTTGAATTCATGTTTAACTAGTTGAAAAGTATATGATTGCCCGTAGTTGCTTCGACAACGATCGTAGCATCTAGTGACTTAGACTCGGCGATCGAGTCGGGTAAGGGGTGTTACAAATAAGTTACTTGATTTAGATTTTCAAGTAGAATATAAAATAAGAAGCCTTAACAAAGAAGTCAACGCATTATCCTATCGCAAAAAGGTTGAGGGGATATCGTACACAGTCAGCTAACCACAAGTAGCACTCTTAGATGCAATTAGACAAGAAATCCAAAACAACTCCACCTTACGAAAGTTACGTGAGTGTATTCAAGTGGAAAAGTGTGTGAGTCATGGTCAATGCATGATGGGTTGGTTTTCTCTAAAGACCAAGCTTATTTGTTACCAACTTCTCCATTGGTTTTTTTGGTCTTATCGGGTTTTCATGATGCGACACACAAAGGCATATAGAAAACTTTACAATGGGTGTGTAAGGACTTCTATTAGAAAAGGATGAAACTGGCAATTAGTGATTATGTGATAGCTTGTTTGGTGTGTCAACATAATAAGGTCGAGCATTTGAGCCCAGTAGGTTTGTTACAACCATTACAATTGCCGACTAAAATATGGGCTAATGTCTCTATAGGATTTATCAAGGGGTTGCCCAAATCATGAGGTAAGATAATTTTATTGGTAGTAGTGGATTGATTCTCAAAATATGCACATTTCTTACCCATGACACATTCGTACACAACGAGTGTGACAAACTTATATTTTGCACAAATTGAGTGATTACATAGGATATCAGAATTAATTGTATGCAATTGAAATGTGGTGTTTACCAATAAGTTTTGGAAATAGCTTTTCCAAATGCAAGGGACCAACTTAGCCTTCTTTTCAGCTTATCTTCCTCAAACTGATGGTCAAACTGAGGTCATTAATCAAACTATTGAGATGTATTTGAGGTGTTTGGCGAGGGATTAACCAAAACGATGGTGGATTGGATTCCATGGGGCAAGTATTGTTATAACACTCCATTTCATATGTCATTAGGTATTTCCTATTTCAAGGTAGTTTATGGTCATGAGTTGCCTCACTTGTTGTCCTATGAAATAGGTACCTCGAAAGTTGATATTGTTGACCAAGCCATATTTAACTATGATGAGGCCTTGTAGGTAATTTGATCGCGTATTCAACAATCACAACATCGTATGAAGACTTATTATATGATAAAGGACATCGTGATGTTGATTGTGTTCTTGGTTCTTAGGTAGGGTTACGTTTGCACCCATATTGAAAAAAATCAATTCCAAGTAAACATCGACATAAGCTTGCTTCTAAGTTCTATGGGCCATTTCGAGTACTAAGTAAGATTGAGATAGTTGCTTATCAATTGGACTTGCCAACCGATTCTAAAATCCATGATGTATTACATGTCTCCTTACTCAAACCTTTTCATGGAGAATCTCTAACAACCATGGCTAGCTTACCTCCTACATTGGATGGAGAAGTTCTTCCAACTCTTGCCACAATTCCTCGTGCTCGACTCAACCGTGACAAATAAGAGGTTTTAGTGCAATGGACTGGTCTAGCAGACACTGGCGCAACTTGGGAGGATGTGCAAGAATGCTATAACTCTTATCCAACTATCGAGCTTGAGGACAAGCTCTTTTTTTTTCCACAGAACGGGTAATGTTATGGATATATTTGTCGAACAAACCTATGTGCGTCATAGGGTGCACAAAAGTGGGATGACAGCAGATGATGTTAAGGGAAGTATTTTTATGCTAGTAGGAATCAATTTTATTATTATTTTATAATATTAAACATTTTAAGGTAAACTACACTCATAGTCACTCTAAAATAAGGCCTGTCCTATTTTGGTCACTCTAATTTTTTTTCTCAAATTAGTCTCTAAATAAGATAATTGTGCGAATTAGTCACTACTATTAAAATTTTGATGTTCTTTTAACGGATCGTTGATGTGGCACATTAGCACATTGAATGACTGACATGTAGCACTGTTTGTTGGATTTTGACTAAAATTTAAGGACCTCGCTATAATTAGTCCAAAACTTTCTCCATCTAAACTTTATAGAGAGGTCCCTAAACTTTAGTCAAAAGTCAACAAAAAATGTCACATGTCAATCACTCGATGGGCTATGTGTCACATTTGCAATCCATTGAAAGAAAACGAAAATTTTAACAACAGTGACTAATTCAACAATTATCTTATTTCGAGTGACTAAATTGAGAAAAAAATTGAAGTGATCAAAATAAGATAGACCCTGTTTTAAAGTGACCATGAGTGTTGTTTACCCAAATTTTTAATTATGAGTATTTCTTATTTTCTTAGAAGTCTTTCCTTTGTATAATTATTTCTTAGGAGGTCTTTTAATTTCAATTGAACTTTGTAATCTCTATTTAAGAGAGATTTGGGGATTTGAATAATACAAATGAGATTAAACCAATTTTTATGAGATTTAAGATTCTCTCCAACAAGTCTTATGGTCTAGAATTCCCTTCAACTGGTTTCACTTGTTCAACATAGGTATTTCGGGAGGAAGAGGTAAAAGCCAAGGAAAGAGCCCTAATAAGACATAAAGATTGCTTGTCTAGCAACAGGATCCATCAATCAGGACCATAACACGATGGGAATCATATAATAATCTGGCATACATTAGCTGGTGATACAAAACGACATTTTCGACATCTCTCCTTGTTCATGCAATCCTTTTACGATTGTCAAGCTCGGCTCGGTGTGGCTGCATTTGCTAAAGCATGTATAAGAAATGGAAGGCTATCTTATAGAACAGAGTGACAGTAAGTTGGAAGCTTGAGCCTATGTTAACAGACATTCGGCAACTACTACAACTACTTATCTAATGTATTCAAAGTCGACCATCGTTACAATGCCAAGTCAATCAAATGGCACATCAAGCGATCGTCCATAAAATATCGTTTAGTTGGCCCTAACTTTGCTAGCTAAAAGGCCACCAAAAACTTGGTATAAATGAAAAATCTCACCGCCGGCGGTGGTTTATTTGGATTAATAAATTTATGTTTCTTATTGGATTTTGTAGGTCATTGATGATTTTCTGGAGAAGACCTGTCCAGGAAGTACTGGACAACTTAGGAGCCAGCAAAATAAGAGTAATTCTACCTCCTTTGATCCATCAAGTAGGATTCCTTTAGCACAAGGATGGTTGCAAGGAGACTCTGTATGACCAGCCATAATAATAATAATAATAAAGGATTTATTGGTTTTAAACATTTGATTTTTAAGTAATATTTACATTTATACTTTTTTTTAATTGGCTAGAATATATCACCCGAATGTTTAAAGAGTTCTCATTAATTAAGAGCTATTTTATTCCTATTCTTGTACTTTAGCCCAAAAAAACCTAAGTCACCCACCTTAATCATGGAATAAGAAGTTGTCTTCTAACTTAACGTAATGAGTGAGATTCTCCTTTCATAGGGGTTTGAGTTCGATTGTTGACATTTAGATACAAGTTATCATGGAGTTTCATAGGCACAATCTATCCTTCTCTATTTCCTTTATTTCTTAATTTTCACATTTGAAAGCAAAACATCCTTCAAAATAAAGAATTCCAATCCACACGCCCTTCCCATCTAGGTCGAATTCAACATCATCAACCCAATCTTCTTTCTTATCCTTTACATTTAAGTATCATGTCTAATTTCTTCTTTGTTTAGTTACTACATCTTAGATTTCACATCAAACTTTTCTTTAAAAAAAGAACCTCCTATTGTTTTGTTTTTTTTAATATTTGCCCCAAACCTGCAATGGCTTGTAAGAGAAATTTGTTGTCCACCAACTAGTATCACGGGGCTAGACCGCGCGGCCCGTGACATTAGTGGCTGCCTGGCTGGTTCACTAATGACTCCAATTAATTGAAATTTATCTAGACATGAATAAAAATTTAAAGACAAAATTGAGTTGCGAGTAAGATTCAGTTTACAAAGGCATCTCAGCACCTAACAGCTTGTAAATAACAAGCAAAATTATCTCAAACATGTAAAAGGATTTCATGAATGACTGCCCTAATACCACTTGCTAAGATCACTGTCATTAGTGGGCCAAAAATCCACATAATTTATAGTCAAATACTTTAACGTATGCATTCACTCTCAGTCAAACTACTCACTCCCTCCATGAAACTCTTTCAAGTAATCATCAAATTACATATGCAGTATACTTCTTGATATATGTGCACTATAATAAGCAACATGATCTTTTTGTTCCCAAATTGATCTACCTATGTATATCATAATCAATAAAAATATGTTTTTTTATATTTAAATATCGTTCAAAATGAATTTTTGGTATTTTACCTCTAGATCATTTTAGTGAAGAGCAGGGATGCTAAGAGAGCCTGTGTTGAGCACTCTTGGCAAAATCTGCAACATGCAAGAATTTAAAAGATATGAACATGATAAACTACATGTGCAAATATCAAAGCAAAAAACTACGCAAAAGTTAAAAACTTCAAAAACAGTACCTCTCCTAATCGAGCATTTACTTTCAAGGATACAAACTCATCAGCTCGGGTCTTACCGATATTCACAATTGCAGTGGAGGCACCTGCCTCATGAGCAGCCCTGTCAACCTCAAATACCATTAGCTGCAGACCAAATCCTCTTCTAGAAACAAGTAATAGATATATGTAATGTCCTTGGAACTTGAAATACTTAAAATAGGGGAAAGTTACTACATCGAATCCTGAAACTAAAAGTAACGAACTTTAGGACTGCTTGTTGCAAGCAAACTTTGAAGTAATATGGTAGTACATGACATCTGCAACTTATTATTAAATAAATCATGTTCAGATAAATAGAATAGTGAACCAAATATTTCTGGCGAACACCACTGATCAACCAAATTGTATACCTGACTAGTCGGAAAGCAGACATGGTCATCACAGATGATCCTAATACAAGGAAAGCATCACATTCTCTTGCAACTTCCATGGCTTTATCAGCTCTTTCCTTGGGCACATTGTCACCAAAGAAGACAACCTTGATGTTTAAATACACAACAAAAACATTAAAAAAAGTGTTTGTATTTCACTTAAATTTTAATTGTACAACTACTTGACCCAAATCAGTCTCAAACTAAATGGGCCAATTGCACAACAAAATCAATTGTCATTTTCTTTCAAATGTACAATTACAAAATGTCAAACTAACAGCAAGATCACTGAGGCAAAATATCAATATGAACAAAATAAGAAATGGGAAATTAATAAGAACGCCTCCTCCAACAAATACAACACATATTCAAACATGGATGTGGGGATCTCCAAATACATGGAAAAACTTCAAATATTTAAAACATATCTGCACACTCACACACTAGTCCAAGTAACATAGTTGTTCATCTTAATAGTTTTAAAGCGCACACGCACACCCACACACTAATAATAAAACCTACGACTGACAAGATTTCAAAAGTTAAGTGAAAACTGACACCAACATAGTCGAGAGAATTACTAAAAATAACACTAAGAAATTATAATGATTATAGAATATGGAAATTAATGTCTCTCAATGTTTATCTGAAAAAATATTTTTTTTTTAAATTTACAAAATTTATATATTTTTATATTAAAAAACTGCATATTTCTCTTAAAAATAAAACCTGTTAAAAGAAACTTATGCCTACCAGATTCCTTGATATTTGTGCCACAGACATGCCTCAGAGCATCATTATTGTGAATACCTCAGACTATCATTTGAGTTGAGAGCATATTTTCAACCTCTATATGCTTGAAATCAAATTCTTAATATTCATTATGTTCTCCATCACCACTACCATAAGCTATTGAAAAAAAAAGATGTTCAGGGAATAGGAAATATAACATCTTAAACACTCTAGATTCTGATTATTCAAAAAACAATGTAGTATATATCAGGTTTCATAAAAGCAAAGTATCTTACATCAGGTTTCAGGACCCCATTGCATTTATGGCAAGTGGGAATGTGGAAATCCTCCTCCCAAAATTTCTCATCGATCTCAATGTCACCATCAGGTCTTTGCTTCATGCCAAAGCTCTTATCTGATCCAGCATTACCATAGTCCAAGCTTTCTATTGCTGCTGCCCACTGCAATAGGAAGAATTCATTGCCTATTCCAGTAATAAAAGCAAATGTCTTTGCGCACAGAGGAACAATAAAAGGGGTGAGGAATTTTATGGGAAGTAATATTCTATTTATCAGTAAAAAATACTTAAAACATAAAATGGACAGTGGTCCTGAATTTTACCACAAAGTTTCATTTGATCCATAAACTTTAAATTGGTTTATTTTAGTTCCAAACCTCTTTAAATCACTATAATTTAGTGCTTTAGATTATTTGGTTAAAAATGGATCAAAGGTGCTGACATAGACAACCACCTCACTGGAACTGTTATTTCTGTCTTTTTAACAGTGCCATTGGTAGATAACACACAATGGGAACAATTTAAAGAGATCTGCTATATAAATGAAACAATTGAAAGGTCAGGGACAAGAAGTGAAAGAGTAACTTGCAGATCACTAACCTTTGGATTAAGGGCCTTCACTTCATCTTGAAATAAATTTCGACAAAATGAAAAACCACAATCTAAGCAAATCACACTATAAACAGTCCCATGCAATTCAAGTGGGTTGCTCCCAGCACGATGATGCAGCCTGAAACATAATCTTGATAAATTAGTGCCATCAACATCACTTATGAAAATGAGATGAAAGAAAAACAGTTTGTTACCTGTCAACATTCTGTGTTATCATAAAATTTATTCGGCCAGCTTGCTCTAGAGATGCTAAAGCAACATGTGCAGCACCAGGTTGTGCTGCAGTAAACTGCCTCCATCCAGCATAGCTCCTGGCCCAATACCGCCTGCGGGCACGAATTGAACGTACAAACTCCTGGTGAAAGAAAATTGCAAATAGTTAGAAGTTGAAAATACAGACATTGATTATAGAAAACCACTTATGGAAAACCAATTAATAGTGAGTCATGCCAGAAATTTGGTTAATAGCACTTCGGTATTTGACATGACCAGAGAAAAATGTCAGGAAACTAGAGAGGTTTTCAAAACAAAATAAGACATTTGATGTTTCAAGAAATTGTTCTTGTATTCTTACTACTTTGAATGAATGAAATTCGATCATTCAAAGAAAAGTTGGGAAGGTAGGTGAAGTTTACTATCCAGTACAGAAGACAAGTAACTCTGATGATAAGGAATGACGATTACATCCTAAGACAAAAATACCAGAAGGGGACTGGCCAAGAGTCTCAAGGCACCTATGATGCTATTGACTGCAAGAGTTATTCACTAAGGAAATGATGAGATCGGCAGCTAACAAGATAATGCAAATTCACAACTGTGTTTCACTACAACTCTAGAGAAGCAACTTTCCTAACCTTCAAAAGTGAATGATCTGAAACTTCTGGAAACACTTCTTTTGTTTATCACTCCACAGAAACATACAAAAATGTTCTAGAACAGAAATCTGCTTTACAATGACTAGCTTTGTACCAGCTTTCCTCTCTTTCCAATTGTCTCTTTGACATTAAAATAGAGAAGCGCAAAGAGTACTGAAACCAACAAGAGAGAACCTTCTCAGAAGAAAGAAGTCAAGGAATTATATCAAGCTATGCTATTTTTCTCATCATGTACTCATGCTCTAGACAGCCACTCTTGTTTATCTTTCTTTAATACCTCTTTTGTCCTTCGGTAAAATACTCAATTGTGAAGGAAATAGTAAATGACATTGCAAAGTAATGAAATCATTTATAAGCAGAAAGACAACAAGTTACTTGTAAACAAACAATGTACCAAACTTCTTCAACACATTAGCCAATTAGCATATTAACTGACCGCTAATGTGTATTTGTTCAGTACTCACAGGGCATGCCAGCACATCACCTGATGGGTTATTGGCTTGAAACCAGAACTATAAGCTCCATTTGGGCTGCCAAAGAAAAGAAACTTGTTATTGAGAAGAAATGGGAAACATATGAAACCTTGATATTTGAAAAAGAAGAAAATAGGGAAGTCAGAACTACAGGGAATTTTTGGTATAAATGACCTGAACCATGTACAATTTAGAGGCTGGCAGGCTGGTGACACAACCAAATGGGTAACAAAATGTAAAGGTACGTACAAAAAATTACCAAGTATACCAGTGCAAACAACTAAATGAGGAGGCATTCACAAGAGTTACTACCTATTATTTTGAAAGGGGATTTTCAGTTTGTCACATTTTTTTAAGCATGGGTATTTTAGAGAGCTTGTCTTTCTGTTACTCTATTAAACCCTGGCTTGACTTGGTTACATTTATTATGTATATGAGAAGAAACCAGAAAGAAGTGATAGTAGCAACGAACAGTTGATTAAAAACCTTAACATCGACAAACCCACATTTAGGAAATGCTATGGTTCAAAAGCTGGCAAAGAAGTTGCCTCGCTGTTTGCTAGAGTTTCTTCTTTCCTCAATTAGTTCAGCAAAAGAATCATCTTATCCTTTGTTTTTAAATTTCTCTTGCCATATCAGCATTTAAAATTCTTAATAATTACCAAATATCAAGATCCTGAGAAAAAAAAGTTAAGAGACAATGACCAGTCAACAGGAATGTCACCTTGAGGAAGAGGATTTGCACAAACGAAGAACAGCTTAAGAATAAATACTTAATGGTCTACAACCCTTTACTTGCTTTTTGTGCCTACACTTAATTTTTTTTTAAAAAAAAACTAATCTAATCTGTTATAAATATAAAATATATTTAATTATATAAATTATGGAAGGCTGGAACCTAAGGCAAAGTTGCCTAATGCTAGATTTCTTCAAATACTGCTACTGCAAGAAGAAAAAGGTTCAATAACATTATGAGTCCAATTGAAAACAAAGCAAACAAGAGATAGAACCTTCTATAATCAGGAATTCCACATTCAGTGCTAATTCCCGCTCCAGTCAATACCACAAGCTTGGTGCTGCAAAATACAAATAGCAGTCAAATATTTAACCCATTCAAATAAATTTACATCGTTTATTGTGTGACTACAAAAGGAACAGTATGCAAAACCAAGGACAAGAATAACCTTTGGTCAATGAGTTGATACAAATGGTTTACGTCTTCAGCACTCGGAGGATCTGCTTGGGGAACCACCTTCTTGTCTTTCAAAAAATTTGAAGGTGGTTGTGACTCTCTAACTGGCACCCCTGGGACTGATATCCGACACGATGTCTGTAAAAATTTGATAGAGCCTTGAGAGAATTTTATCCTTCTTCTTGAGCTAAACAATTGCCTAAACTTGTGACCTGAAACGATGCAGTTGCAAGAACATGGTAACAACTACGCCAGCCACACTTACAGAATGATCAAAGCAACATGTTATGTGATGTATAAGGCTAAAAGAACACCTGCCTGTCAAAAGACTTCGAAGCACCACTGATCTACTTGTAGAAGGCTGCATAATGAACATAGACACTTTAAGCTTAAAAGCTCCTATCAGAAATAGAAAACAACCACAATAGCAGAGGACCGCATCAAATCAAGTTCAAAAGTGCAGGTTTGTACGCTGAGAATGGTCACTTGGTGAAAAATGAAGAGTAAAAGTTAATATGAATTCAACACCTAGCTTTAGTAATCTAACGACATAGAAAATGTTCTTAGTGGTGGGTTTTTTTTTTGGGGGGGGGGGGAAGAAGTAAAAAGGCATGGTGTTTTGACATCAAGCTCGTCTCCTATCACCGTTATTAAGGATGCCTCGATCTCACCACTGTTCACACTCATTTTACCTTTTTGTTACTTTCTCATTCCCATCCTAGCTTATCGGATGGTTATTGCCGTAATCATAAGGCTACTAGCTAAGCTCCAGCTATACAGAATTTTGAATCAACAATATATTATGCCCATACGCTAACCTTCTGACGTAAATTGCTTCTATAACACAGGACAGATAAATTGACTGAAGTTGAAAATCTATAATATAAATTTACATGAAATGTGGCTAGTAATTAGCTTTCAATTGAGTTTCCAAGTTTGATTAAAGTAAGAGAATTGAAAATGTATAATTCCTGATTCAACAACAAAGTTACAGTAGATGGGAAAAAAAGGTTAAATTTCTTCGCTTAGGAAAATAAAAATAGAGAATCGAAGTTGCAAGAAAGCGCAGCATAAGATTTCGAAGTATGAGCAAGTACAGGAAGAAATAAGGAAGCTTACAGAGATAAAGGGAGGAGAAAGCCATGGGAAACGCAAACACATAGGCGAGAACATGATGATATTGGCCTTGGTGCTCGAAATCTCGCTGATTTGAATTTATTTTCCTTTCTTTACATTTATAAACAAGATAGAAAAATTGCGATATGGAACAACGGTAGTTGGTATTGTCGTTTTTAAATATTTTATGTTTCATTTTTGCAGCGAAATTGTTCATTCCAAATTTATCCACGTTTCCGCCTTCTCCTTTCTTCTTTCTCATCTCTCCCCCCTTGTATTTTATTTACACGTGTCTCTATAATTTAATTTTAAATAAATTAAAAACTTTTAGGTATTCTATCCATCTCATCTCATATGTAAGCCTAAGAGTTTAAAAAGACGAAAAATTTATTATTTTATAAATATTTAGAGTTAAAATAAAAAAATTTATAATAAAATTTATAATAAAATTTTAATTTTTTTTATATTTAAGAACAAATTGATAAAATATATAAAAATTAGAGAGCTAAAATTATTATTAAACCAATAAAAAAGCTCATGTCAGCACTTTAATATTCAAAATGCTCTTAAATTCGGTGACGAAAATATTTGATTTCGTATAGTTTAGTAAATTTTAGTGACCACTTTACCCTAAAATTAAATAGGCAATAATACAATATTATTAGTTCTTATATTTTGATAAAATTAAAAAAATAGTCCTTGTACTTAAAAGGTTAAAAACATTCTACTTTTATAGTTTTAAAATCTCAATCCAATCATTAACATTGTTAGTATTTTTTGTTAATTGTCAATTTGGCATATTAATCCTAGCCCTCATATAACGTACCATATTATTGACAAAAAATAAACATGTTAAGTTGACAAATTCTGATGAAAACTAGTAACAAAGATAATGATTGGACTAAAATTTTCAAGTTAAAAAAAGTAAGAGGATTGAATTTTTTAACTTTTAAATATATGGATTAAATCTCAAATTTTGTAAAAGTACAGGGACTAATAGGATATTTTAACCTAAAATTTATGTTAAGTTGTCTGAATTTAGAATTTTAATAAAATAAATATAATCTAAAATATCTAATATTAAATTAAAAATAATATGAGTAAGCCTAAAACAAGCTTAATTAGTCATTTACAAATATAGGAGAGCTTAGATAAAATTTACAAATATAGGAGAGCTTGGATAAAATTCCAAGCTCATATTTCATGCTAGGTTGGACTTGGGCAAACATAAAATGTATTAAAATCATACATAGGCCCAACCAAACCCGACTCAACTCATGAACATCGTTAGTCTAATATATTCATGAAACAATCTACTTACCAAGCCTGAAGGTCTACCCAAAATTTAAGAGGATTTAAATAAAAATATTATGGTCGAAAAATGGGTTTGAGAAAAAAATAGACTCATTTAAAATATGGCTTTGATATAGGCTTAAACATTCAAGACTTAAGTTGAACCTGACCCAACCTGTTTTTTAAGTTTGTAACATATTATATTATGTTATTATATATTATGTAATTTATAAAACATAAAAATTAAATCTTTAGTAATATATAATACTATAATGTAAATATTAAAAAATGATAAGTTATCTATATAAAATTTAATAAATGAAAAGTATTAAGTATTAAATTAAAATAATATAATTTTATTAAAAATAATGTAAATGAATCTAAAATAAATCTAAATTGACTATTTATAATGGAAATTTTTTTAAAAACATATTTTAAATTAAATTAATTTTAAATAAATATAAATATATTAATATTATTATCACTATCATAAACTATTTTTTATTATAATTTGTATCATTTATTACACTTTTATAAGAAAGAAAGGACTTGGATTGTTCAATTAAGTAGCTTAAGTGAATCAAAACTTGTCATTACATTGCTAACTTGATTAACTCTGTAATTATTATTAATATAATTCTAAGAATTTATTCAATACTCTTAAAAAATATATTGATATTATAAAATATATACTTCAATTTTTTTTACAAAATATAAACCTTAAAAAGGTTAAGATCAAGTTTTTCTTTATAACTTTCACCCTTTATTCTATAAAAATAAAGAAGTTAGTTATTTCATATATAAAATGTAATTTTCATCCTGTCACCAAGTTATTCAATTCGGTATGTGTACAAGCCCAATTTTGGGCCCAAAATCCCCAAACCCAAACTAAACAAATAACCTAGCCCAACCCAAAACAATTACAGCCCAAAAAAACCTTAACACAAAAAATAATAAACCCTAGCCCCCCAAACTGCTGCTGCCTCTGCCATCGGTCCCATCCCACCGCCCCAGTCACATCTCCTGCAAGCACCGCCACTGTGCCACCGCCCACTTGTACCTGCAGCATTAAAAGGGAAAGAGCAATGCGCAGAGAAGAAGATCTGAAAAAATAGGCTATAAAAGCCACAATGGGGATCGGGTGTAAGGGTTGGATTTTTAGGCTCTTAATTTTCATTCTATTCGAAATATATCAAGGAGATTAACAATCAAAAAGGCTTTGTAACACAAACACGAACTTGCAGCACAGAATTTCGAAGACCGATCTAAAGGTCTATCTACTTTTTTTTTGCCCTTTCTTTTACTATTTCTTTGAATATTATTAGCACATATTATTTATGTTTATTAAAACAATATGCATCATTAAATAAATATATAAAACAAGAAAAAAAATTAAAAAATTTATACCTGAGGCGATTTCTGGCCACCGTGTACGGTGGCCGGAGCGACGGGGCCACGGCGGCGCTCGGCCTGCACCTCGTCGGCTTCTGAGCCGACAGACTGAGAGAGGGAGAGAGGATTTGGGTTTTTTTTTTAAGGTGAAGAGAGGAGAAATGAAAAAATAAAAAAAAATAAATGTCTTATATAGGCCGGCAAAACGCACCGTTTTGCCCGGCCATTTTAAAACCCAGAAACGGCGCCGTTTAGGCGCGACCCGAAGACCCGACCCGTCTTACCCTGGGATCCGCGTGTTTTTGCTCTTAAGGGCTAATTTCATTCCCGGTCCTTTCGCTTTTTATATGTTTTGCAATCAGGTTTTAATTTCTTTTAAATTGGCCCTGGAATTTATAGAGTTTGTGATTCGGTCCTCCCTTCTGCGACGTCGTTTTAAGGACACGGGAAAATTTCCCTTTTGGCCCTCCGCAGTCGCGCGCGTTTTCAAATTAGTCCATTTCTCCTTTATTATTTTTTAAATCGGCCCCGAAACTTCGTTTTGTTTCGAATTCAGTCCCTTTTTCATATTTAATACGATTTTTTTATTATTTTTTCCTTTCTTTTTATTTTTAATATTATTTATCATTTTAGTTATTATTCTTATTGTTATTATTAGCATGTTTATAATATTATTTAGTAATCTTTTTATTTTCCATTTAACACTTATATATATAGTTTATGTATATGTTTATAGTTTTTATATATTATTATTATTCCCAATGTATATTTTATGTATACGCACTTAAATACTATACACAGATATGTTATATCTATTTTTGCTCCCATTATATTTGATAATAATATTAGTGTATGTATTATTACATGTGTATATATCTTTAACCTATACATATACGTCTACATTTATATATTATTTTTGGTATTATTGTTTTGTTAATGCATTTGTATATATGCATCCTTTTAATATATATATATAATACTCCATATTATGCACACGTATATTAATATTATGTCATGCATATCATATATATTATGTACATATATATTGTAAATATCATATTGTTTGTACATTCTATTATGTATATTTTTATAACTATTATGTACTCATTTCATATATATCTCGTATATTTTTTATATCATATATATTTTTTTGTCTCTATTATTATATATATTTTAATACCATATGTATTATTATCGTTTTATACTATTGCTATTATTATTGTTTTCGTCATCATTGTCATTTTTCTTTTGTCATGTTTTATGCATCTTTATTTATTTATTCATGTATTCGATGGTTTTATTCTCTTCATGCATTTGTTTATATTTACACATTACTAGGCCTGCTATTATTTCATTTTTATATAATTGCTCACATTATTATTTTTGATATCGTCACACTCATTATTATACATTATTATTAATACCAAAATTTGCTTTTATAAATCACGTTATATTTTGTCACTCAATATATTCAAACAATTCTTTCATAAAAGCAATATCCTGTATTAGGTAATTCGAGATAATCGTGCCATAACTTACTGGGTTTCGACTTTTTTCATTTAACCTAAATAACGGAATATATTCTTTTTAAATCACTATACGAGTTTTGAAAAATGCTTATTCTCGAAGATGTGAAGTGTTGTGCCCTAACTTACCGGGTATGACATTTTGTCATCTCGAAATAAGAATTTGTTTTGGAATAAAGGCAATATTCGGTGTTTGGGAATTCGAGAAAACGTGCCCTAACTTGCTGGGTTTCAATTTCTCTCGTTTACTCTAAATAATCGAATACCCTTTTAATAAAATACACAGATTTTATAAAAGGCAAGCTTGCTCTCGAAGATTCAAGATGTTGTGTCCTAACTCACTGGATATGATATTTCATATTTTGAGACGAGAATGTCTTTAATATTTAAGCATTTTCTTTACAAAGAGGGATCATATTTCAAAAGTCTTCCAAGTTTTCAATCTTCGACACTAAGACACTAATTAATCAACTAGGTACCAATTTTGGGCGTATCGAGGGTGCTAATCCTTCCTCGTGCGTAACCGACTCCCGAACCTGTTTTCTTGATTTGTGTAGACCAAAGTTGTTTATTTAAATAAATCAAGTTATTTATTACAAACAACCACTGTAACGAGGTGACCCGATCACACCTAGTAAAAAAGGATCTGTAATAGCCCGATTTAGGCTTAGTCGGAACAGTGGTTTCGGGACCACAAATCCGACGAAAAAAAAATGTAATGGCTTGAATTTTCAGAGGTGTCGGAACGGTGATTCGAGATCACTAAATTCGACAAATGGGTAGAAAATATTATTAATTTAGTAAGTATAAGTTAAATATGAAGTTAGGAAAATTTTGAAATAGTGAATAGTGCACTAGAAATAAATATTAAAATAATTAGAATCGAAATGAGGTATCAAGACCTCGGGGATTTTAAACTGAGCCATAAATATTTTTATAAATATTTATGGAGTGTTAAAAAGTTAGTATTAAAGTTTCGTTAAGAAATTTTAAAGTTCCGATAATTAATTGAACTAAAAGGACTAAATTGTAACAAATGCAAAATTTTGGGAAATGATTAAATAGCTTAAATGATAAAAGGAAGAGGGCTTAAAAGGCAAATAGACCCAAGGTCTGTTTGGGCTGGACGGCAGAGGCATGAAATCAGCAAGAAAGTAAGGAGAATTAAGGGCAAAATTGGAAAATTGCAAAATTTGCTTAATAAAGTTAGGACCCAAGTGGAATTATCTAGATTTCTCTTCATTTTTCTGAATTCTCATCAGCTAAAACACCATGGAAGGGCTTCTTCAAGCTGGTTCTTCATATTTTTATTACAAGTAAGTTCAATTCTTGACTATTTCTTGAAATTTTTGTATTTTTATGACTTTTACAACTAGGCCCACTTGTTAAATCCATTAGTTTTTGATTTCATGAAAGAAGTTGAAAGTTGATATGAATATGTGCTGGAAGTATATGATGATTTAGCATGAAATTAGAGCTTTAAATTGTTCATATGCTGATTTTATTGAAAGAATTGAATAGAAAGTGAATGTTTGGGACCTAATAGTAAAAGAGTTTGAAGATAGAGTTATATGTGGAAATTCTGAATTTCAATAGTTGTGTAACAACTTATAATGTCTAGTAAAGTACTAATTGAGAAAATTAGATTAATTGAGGGGTTAATTGAGAAAGGACCGAATTGTATAAACTGTGAAATTTGGGGCAAAATGGAAGTCAACATTTTGCACTAAAGCAGTTTTGGACAGCAGCAGTAGTGTAACTTTGAAAAATCACCAAAAATTGTAGAGATTGAATTAGAGGATGAATAAAATATGAAACTAAAGCTTATTGAGTCTAGTTTCTTATAAAAGAAATGATGTGAGCAATGGAATTGTAAATCATGAGATATAATAGATTTTGTGAGACAAGGTCAGAATGAATTCGGGTTCCCCTGTTCTGACTTTGGAAAATCATTAAAAATTGTACAAAAATGATTATGAGTTATAGTTTATATGGTTAGAATCCTTAATGAGTCTATTTTTAGAAGAAACAAGCTAAAACATCATCCGAATTCTGTACAATGAGATAATTAATTTTTAGTGAAGAGTGGTCGGAACTGTCAGACAGTGAAACAGGGGAAACTTTAAAGAATAAACTGTACTATTTGGCTGAACCAAAAATTATGAAAATTTTATGGTATGAAGATATGTGAGTCTAGTTTCAGGGAAAATTAACGGATCTTAATTTGGAGCTCTGTAGCTCCGGATAAAAATAATTTAGTGACTCTGACTCGGATAAATAGCTTTGAATATACATGTTAGTGAATATTGAAATTATGGTTAATGTTGTTTAAGTGTGTTATACACATTAAGGATGTGGAATGGAGAGGAGGAGGAGGAAAATTGGGAAATATATGAATGATTCGTGTATAAATGGTCATATGTTTGATTATAACTCATAAACGATGAAATATGAATGATGCTTATTTTTGTGCATTATTGGTCATGGTTTAAGCTCATGTGTGAAAATAAAGTTTCATAGTATGTGTGTATGGTATATTCAATATATGATTTGGCATGAAATAATACCATGAATGGTTTATGAATTAACACATGTTGGTAAGCCTGATATATGAATAAATGATCAAATTGAGCGGAACGCCGGATTTGAGTACTTCTGATCAAGTGACAAAGTGATAAGTGGTAGCTTTAGCTACACTTATCTGATCAAGTGACAAGTGGAAAGTGATAAGTAATAGCTTCGGCTATACTTATCTGATCAAGTGACAAAGTGATAAGTGATAGCTTCGGCTACACTTATCTGATCAAGTGACAAGTGAAAAGTGATAAGTGATAGCTTCGGCTATACTTATCTGATCAAGAGACAAAGTGATAAGTGATAGCTTTAGCTACACTTATCTGATCAAGAGACAAAGTGATAAGTGGCTACACTTATCTGATCAAGAAACAAAGTGATAAGTGGCTACACTTATCTGATCAAGAAACAAAGTGATAGGTGGCTACACTTATCTGATCAGGGACAAGTGATAAGTGATCATACGTAAGACCATAGTTATACTATGGCAAAGTGAAAGTGAAGTACTCAATTTTCCGTGACCGTTCCCTAATTTGATTAAGGATGGTAAGTGACAAATGGGCCCAAAAGAATTAAAGTAAATGGATAAGCGGTAGTGTATTTATATCAGGACGATGTTGTTATTCAAACTAAAGTGATATTTTCATTGCTAAATTGAGAATTTCATAAATGTGTTATTGAATGGTATAATCAATAAACATTGAGTTAAATGGTAAATACGTATTAGTTTTGAATTGATGTCATTGAATTGTACGTGAATTAAATGGAAATTGCTAGTGATATGATTTAAATTATGAGCATGAGAAATTGCGAATTGAATGAAATGGAAATGAAACATTAAATTGCATGAGTATGTATCGGGTCTCGCAGGCCCTAATTATTATGATTATAATATTTTGAGGATATATTGTGAAAAGTTATAGAAACATGTTAATTATTTTGAAAGTTTTAATTTTGATGAAATTTTATAACTCGGTTAAATACGTTTACAAGTGTATGTGTTTTGGTAATGCCTCGTACCCTATTCCGGTGTTGGATACGGGTAAGGGGTGTTACAGGATCGGTAGCGACTCCCGTTTTTTGTGTTCATTTTCAAAATCCAAGTCGATTCCCGTTTTTCAAAAATGGTTACGACATCTTAGCGACTCCACTGGGGATACGAATTAGAGAGCCAAGCCACAAGGTGATTAACTCTTGTCTTTTTATCGAAAATTGAAAATTTGGTTTTGAAATACGATCCTTTCATTACATTTCATCAGCTATTTTTGTGGAACAATACCTGCTGCGTTATTTCGAGTCTTTAAATAGTTTTGCATATTGCATTGCATGGCCGTTGTGGTCACACCCCTTTAAGTGGGAGTGAGAAACTACTCATTCGTGAGGTTTTCACCTCCGTGCAGGATAGTGGATCGCTTTCGGGATACATCCGTACCTATGTCTTCGTGAGATTTTCATCTCCGTGCAGCCATAGGGAAATGTATTCCCCTGAACTGAACTCGGTCTGTATGAGCCTATAATGGGTGAAGATCGAGGAATCTGCTGGTTTAGGTACCCTTACTCTAGAACTAAACCCCATGGTGCGAGCCTTAAGAACCCGCCCTAGGTAGAGCCACTCCGAAACCCTAATGGTCACCTGAGCAAGTGTTATATTTATTATTCTTTGTTTGCTTTGAACTGCGTATAAATTACTAACTTGCTTTGTTTTACTTTGATTGTATTTGCATGGTATTTTCATTGTAAAAGGTATTGATTCGCATTCGGTTCCTAAATAGATAGCTTATCATGGAAAATGGGTTTTTTGATAAAGTAGAAGACAACACGGCTGTCCGGATATGGGCTGAGACAACACAACAAGAGAAAGGTGACAGTCTTACCGAGGGGTACGTGTCAGAATTATGGAATTTTACTCGGATCAGCGTAACTCAAAATAATCTCCAAGAGATGAAAGAAATTTGGGGTCAGTGGGATGATGAGGTCAAATAGCTATTCTATTGTCATTACGGTGATTTACCTTATCTGCTCGATGTCAAGGTAGATGAACACCTGTTTCAAGCCCTTGCCTAATATTGGAATTCTGCTTACAGTTGCTTCACTTTCGGAAAAGTAGATTTGGTACCTACTATAGAAGAATACACGACCTTGCTCCATTGCCCAAAGATTTAGGTTGACAGAATTTATGCCAGACCTGCTAACGTCCCAGCATTTTCAAAAAAGCTGATGAACATCACAGGGATGAGTGAACAGTGGGTGACAACCCGGATCAAACAAAAAGGAGATTGTAAATGCATTCCTTGGAGGAACCTGAGGGATCTAGTCTTAGCGCACCCCGACGTGAGGAAAAGGGTAGATGTCTTCGCCTTGAGCATTTATGGACTGGTCATCTTTCCCAAGGCTTTGGGGCATGTAGACGAGGCTGTTGCTGACCTTTTCGACAGGCTTGGTAAAGGAACCACACCTGTACCTGCAATCTTGGCTGAAACTTTCAGATCATTAAATGTTTGTAGAAGAGTGGGCGAAGGGAGATTTATTGGATGTGCACAGTTCTTGCTATCCTGGTTCCACAGCCATTTTTGGAAAGTGGAAAAGGTCTCGTTTCGCATTTTCTCTGAAAATTACTCTCCGCTGAAAGAGTTAGTGGCTACACTGAGGCGAGATGATGTGACAGAAGAAAATTAGATGACGGTGCTCCAAAATCTACAAGAAGAAGATGTTGAATGGAGAGCCCCGTGGATGGTTCCTGATGAAATATTATACCGATGCGGAGACTTCGATTGGGTTCCCTTGTTAGGAGTATGGGGGGGCCGTCGAGTATGCTCCTCTGCTCGCATTGCGACAATACAGATCCAGACAGTTTACACCACCAACATACGGGTTAGCCCAGTGCGAGTTCGTGTTCACAGGGAATAATTACAAAAAGAAAGTTCGCGAGATATCAAATGCCTGGAACCAGACTCGTAGAATGAAGAAGTTTGCTGCCAATCCCATGACTACTACTGAGTACGACCGATGGTGGAATCAGAGGATTAACGACAACATCCCTACATCAGATCAAGAGAATCCTCAGTCGATGGAAGAGCACTTGAAAGTAATCTCATCTGAGCTAGAAATCATCAGGCAAGATTTCGAGAGAAAGAGTCTGGAGCTAGAAAAAAGGATCGAGCAGTTGGAAGAAGAAAAGATGCAGTTAGGGTTAGATGTCGATGTCCAGAAACTAGAAGCTGAAAGACTCAGAAAAGGGAAAAAACAAGGCTGAAGAGGACTTAGACAGTTTGAAAACTGACTATAAGAAGCTGCGCAGATCAATGAGAACCACTGGGTTAGGAAAAACATCCGAACAATGGCGACATGAAGTTAAAAAAGAACAAAGCAAAGCCAACCAGTGAGAGGAAAAATTTCGCGATGCTCAAGCTCGAGAAAGTGCTCTGAAAAGAAGTTTGGTAGAAAGCCAGAATGAGAAAGAAGGGTTAAAGATCTGGGTATTAGAGTTAGAGAGGTCATTGTATCAGTATCGCTCGCGTAACTCTGCAATCGAGTTGAAAGCTAGTCAGAACAGAATCGAAGAATTAAAAGAGAATATAGAAGAACTCAAAACAGAGTTGCAAAATCGTGAACTTCAGATAGAACTCCTCGAGGTAAATAACGAGTGATGGAATGAGCAACTTCATCAATCTCAAGACCAAGTCAGGAGCAGGGACTACGTCATGGGCGAAGCTTTGACTCAAGTGCGAGAAGTGGCTGATCACTTGCAAACATTAGCAGTACAAGCCGATGTGCTGAGTTTAAAATACGAGTCAGAATCGGACCGAGGACGAAAGCTAGCTTGGCTTCTTAGGCAAGTCAAGGCCTTAAGTATCAGGGCCAAGCCTTATATGTAATCTATTTTATGTAAAGAAACTTGTTTTCTAGAAAAGTTACTCTAATGAAATCGAATTAGAATCAACGCTTTTTTGTATTCATCGTATTCATTGCATTCATGCATCAGCATTACATCATACGCACTAAAACTCACAAGAAACCCTAAAAATCATGGCAGTTACCCTGGAACATCGTTACGGTACAAGGAGAAAAACAAGGACAATGGACCAAAGGTTAGAGAGATTGGAACAAATGCAAAAAAAGATGCAGGATCAATTACAAGAACATCGTTACGGTACAAGGAGAAAAACAAGGACAATGGACCAAAGGTTAGAGAGATTGGAACAAATGCAAAAAGAGATGCAGGATCAATTACAAGCATGTATGCAAGAACAGCTAGTCAAAATCCAGCAAGATATGAGGGACCATATGTTGGAGTCCCAGAAAAGCATGATGGACCAATTAACTCGTCTATTGGCTGGCGGATTAGAAAAAGGGAAAAGCCCTTTGATCAATGCGGGAGAAGATAATGAAGATTCTACCTACCCTCCGGGTTTCGCCCCAGCGGATGTTCAGACACAACCTGACATGTACCCAAGAAGGCCATCGGTCACAATTAGGCCCCAACCATTTCAGGCCAGTATTTCAGCAGCGATAAATTATCAGGCCGGCTCGGGCTCTAATCCAGGGGACAACCCAACCAACCCTGTGGTCCTCAATCTCGATGAACTAACAGAAGCAGAAAAGACAAGGGTAGAACTCCCGAGAGAGCTTGAAAAAAGGTATAGATGGTTGGAAGAAAAATTTAAAGAAATGGAAAACACCGACTATCGTGGTGGAATCGACGCTAAGGAATTAAGTTTGGTTCCAGACCTGGTACTCCCTCCCAAGTTCAAAACTCCGGAATTTGAAAAATACAACGGGACTAGCTATCCCGAAGCTCACATCACTATGTTATGCAGACGAATGGCAGGCCATGTCAACAATGACCAGCTATTAATTCACTGCTTCCAATAAAGTCTGGTTGGGGCCACTTCTAGATGGTACAACCAACTGAGTCGCGCCCAGATCAGCTCATGGAAAGATTTAGCACAAGCCTTCATGAAGCAAAACGGTCATGTGGCAGACATAGCCCCTGATAGAATCACTTTACAAAATATGGAGAAAAAACATAATGAGAGCTTTAGGCAATACGCCCAACGATGGAGAGAAGTGGCCACACAAGTCCAACCCCCTCTGTTAGAAAAGGAAACCACTATACTCTTCATCAATACCCTGAAGGCACCTTTTATTAACCACATGCTGGGTAGCGCAACCAAGAGTTTTTCGGACATAGTAATGTCTGGAAAAATGATAAAAAATGCCATAAGATGTGGGAAAATAGAGGCTGGGGAAAACGCTAAGAGGTCAGCACCGAGAAAGAAAGAGCACGAAGTGAATAATGTGAGCTCATATTCAAAGTCGATCACCGTAAGCCAACCAAGGTCGACAATTACTGGAAAACAGGGCCCACCCCGACAAGAGCCCAACACAAAACAAAATAGGGAGAAATTTCAATTTACGCCCATTCCAATGACGTACAAGGAGTTATACCAGAGTTTATTTGATGCACATGTCGTGTCTCCCTTCTATCTAAAGCCAATGCAACCTCCATACCCCAAATGGTATGATGCAAATGCCCAATGCGAATACCATGCGGGAGCCACAGGACACTCGATAGAAAACTGTACCACTTTCAAGAAATTGGTTGAGAGACTCATCAACATGGGGGTTGTGAAATTTGATGATAACATCCAGTGCAGAGAATCCATTACCTAACCATGAGGATAAGGGAATAAATGCGATAATCCAGAGTTCGGGGAAAGAAATTAAGATGAATGTTGCAGAAGTGAATACCCCGTTGAAAGAAGTATGGGAGAAAATGGTGGAAAGAGGTTTGATGGCACAGAATTCGGGGGTCAGGCCTCGAGAAGCGAAGAATTATTGTGAGTTCCACGAGCAAGAGGATCATAATATTCAGAAATGCAGCCAATTCAGGGCTTTAGTACAAGGATTGATGGAAAATAAGGAGCTGGAATTCTTCGAATATGTCGGGAACCTGGAAAAAGCAGATGTGTGTGCCTCCGAAGAGAGGTCAACGAAGGATGTTTACAAAGTCAACCACCCAGTGGTTATCATATCACGTCCGAGAATGAATGAAGCCGAGGCACGAGTCGCGCCAAAGGTCGTGATCCAAAAGCCCGTTGCTTTTCCTTATAAAGATAGCAAAAGGGTACCGTGGAGTTATAGCTGCAATGTGACATTCCCGGGAAAGGAGACCCCGATTAATGCATCAAAAGAAGTTCAAGACAAAGGTTTTTATACGTGCAGTGGAAGGCGTTATACCCCAAATACAAAAGTCGAGCAGGTTAAAGAAAAATCATTAACAATTGAGCAAAAGAAAGAGAAGCCGGCAAGGCATGAATCAACTGTTAATGAATCAGTTACTGAAAAAGAAGCCAAGAAATTCTTAAAATTCCTAAAGCACAGCGAATATAGTGTCGTAGAACAGTTGTACAAATAGCCAGCGCGTATATCGGTACTGGCCTTACTTTTAAGTTCCGAAACTCATTGCAGCGTATTGATGAATGTGCTGAATGAAACTTATGTTGCTAACGATATCTCTGTAAACAAACTAGACCGCTTAGTCAATAATATAAGTGCTGACAACTTCATATTCTTCAATGACGATGAGGTACCACCAGGGGGCCGAGGATCAACTAAAGCTTTGCACATCACGACTCGCTGTAAAGGGTACACGTTACCGGGGGTATTGATTGACAATGGGTCTGCACTGAATGTCCTACCCCTATCTACGCTGAGTAGGTTGCCAGTGGATAGTTCCCATATGAAGATATGCCAAAGTGTAGTGAGAGCATTTGATGGCACGGAAAGGAGGGTAATGGGGAGAATTGAAGTACCCCTCTTAATCGGGCCGAGCACATACGAGGTAGATCTCTTGGTCATGGACATTAAGCCTTCGTATAATTGCCTATTGGGGAGGCCATGGATACACTCAGCGGGGACAGTCCTTTCATCGCTGCATCAAAAGTTGAAATTAGTGACCGAAGGTCGGTTAGTAACAATCAATGCTGAGGAGGACATCATCACGGCAATAACCAGTGATGCCCCATATCTGGAGGCAAATGATGAAGCGATTGAGTGCTCCTTTCGATCTTTGGAGTTTGTGAACGCGATGTTCATCATCGAAGGAAATAAAATTCCAATGCCCAGGTTATCTGAGACTATAAGAATGGGACTACGGTTAACTGTTGGAAAGGGGGCTCTACCCGGAAGAGGACTCGGGAAATACCTCCAGGGAAGGATTAATGTACCAATGATGAAGGACGAACAAGACCATTTTGGGTTAGGGTTTAAGCCGGACATAAAACAAAGAAAGAAAGAACTTGAGAAGAAGCAAGAAAGAAGGAGAGCGCGATTGAGCGGGGGAGAAATCGAATGGGAACCAATGATCTTCCCCCATATATCGAAGACTTTTGTGTCTGGAGGGGTCATACACCCCGAGCAGAAGATGTCGGGAAAGGAAATCTTGGAAGGAATGATGGAGAGTTTGGACATCAACGCCATATATGAAGAAGGGACGGGGGTAGAGAATTTGTCAAGCATTCGCCCCTATAAGCCGGGAAGTGTTCTGAATAATTGGACTGCGGAAGAGATTCCTGTAGTCTTTAGAACTAACTCAGAGTAATGTCTAAAACACACTTATAGCTCTAGGCCTAGGAGTAACAAGTGTCATTTTGTGAAATAGGCTTATGTTCGAAACCGTTATTTCAATTAAATGCATCCTTTTGACTTATTCCGTGCAAATATTCTTTTATTCTTTCATTCAAGATCATACCAAACATATCATTGTTCTTAGATTCTCTTATTCTTTGCATCTTCCTTCACACCTACAACAGGTCTCCAGATATCAATGATGCGAGTGACGTTGCTACTAATTCAGAATCTCCTTTTGAGCGAGATATGTGTCTAGAGGGATCCCAAGACTTTGAGGATGACGGAGACTGTAACTTATCCCCTGATTTGTTAAGGATGGTAGAACACGAGGAGAAACAGATTCTACCCCACAAAGAGACCGTAGAAGTCGTGAACTTGGGAGATGAACTAGAAAAGAGAGAAGTAAAGATCGAAACTTGCATCACTACAGAGACAAAGCGGGACCTTATTGAGTTACTCCAAGAGTTCAAGGATGTTTTTGCATGGTTATACCAGGATATGCCTGGGCTAAGTACTGACATTGTGGTACACAGGCTCCCCATCAAAGAAGAATGCAAGCCAGTTCAGCAAAAGCTTCGAAGGATGCGGCCCGATGTTCTGTTGAAGATAAAAGAAGAAGTCAAGAGGCAATTTGATGCTGGTTTCTTACAAGTAGTTAAGTACTCAGAATGGGTAGCCAACATCATCCCCGTTCCTAAAAAAGATGGAAAGGTACGGATGTGTGTAGACTACAGAGACTTAAACAAGGCCAGCCCGAAAGATAATTTCCCGTTGCCTCATATCGACACCTTAGTGGACAACTCGGCAGGTTACTCACTCTTTTCCTTCATGGATGGTTTCTCGGGGTACAATTAGATCAAGATACATTCTGAAGACATGAATAAAACCACATTTGTGACCAAGTGGGGAACCTTTTGCTATAAAGTAATGCCGTTCGGATTGAAAAATGTGGGAGCAACATATCAGAGAGCCATGGTAACCCTATTTCATGATATGATGCATAAAGAAATTGAAGTCTATGTCGACGACATGATCGCCAAATCTCGGACTGAAAAAGAGCATGTGCAAGTCTTGAGGAAATTATTTTTAAGGTTGAGAAAATTCCAGTTGAAACTCAACCCCGCAAAATGTACCTTCAGAGCCAGGTCTGGAAAACTGCTAGGATTCGTGGTCAGTGGAAAAGGAATTGAGATTGACCCAGATAAAGTCAAAGCCATACAAGAGTTACCTCTACCATGTACTCAGAAGGAAGTTCGAGGATTCCTAGAAAGACTAAATTACATCGCTCGGTTTATTTCACAACTAACCGAAAAATGTGACCCCATATTCCGTCTCCTTAAGAAACACAACCCTGGTGGTTGGGACGAAGAATGCCAGAAGACTTTCGACAAAGTTAAGCAATATTTGTCTAATGCCCCAGTGTTGACACCACCTAATCCAGATAAGCCACTGATACTGTATTTGACGATATTTGAAAATTTTATGGGATGCGTGCTTGGCCAGCACAATGAATCGGGAAGGAAAGAAAAAGCGATATATTACCTCAGTAAAAAATTTACTGAGTGTGAGACGAGATACCTGTTCATTAAAAAGTTGTGCTGTGCTTTGATCTGGACAACCCGAGGACTAAGACAATACATGTTGTACCGTACAACTTGGCTGATCTCTAAAATGGATCCTCTTAAATACTTGATGGAGTCGACTACCTTGAACGGGAGAATGGCCCGATGGCAAATTCTACTTTCTGAATTCGATATAGTCTATGTGAACCAGAAGACCGTAAAAGGGAGTGCGATAGCAGATTTCCTAGCCAGCAGAGCCCTAGAGGACTACGAGCCTCTGAACTTTGATTTCCCAAATGAAGATCTAATGTGCGTAGCAACCACTAAAGTAGACCTTCAAGAAGGTCACCCATGGAAACTAAACTTTGACGGAGCATCAAATGCTGTGGGTAACAGAATCGGGGCAGTTTTGGTGTCCCCGAATGGAGATCATTATCCATTCACTAGTAAATTGGATTTTGACTGCACGAACAATATGGCAGAATATGAAGCGTGCATCATGGGAATACGTGCGGCCATGGAACGTAAAATCAAAGTGTTAGAGGTATATGAAGATTCTGCCCTAGTGATTTATCAACTCAAAGGTGAATGGGAGACAAGAGACCCCAAATTGATCAATTACCGGAGGTTGATCCTTGAGTTAATTAAAGAGTTTGATGATATTATCTTCTACTACCTCCCATGAGAAGAAAATCAGATGGCTGACGCCCTAGCAACTTTAGCTTCTATGATTAAGGTGAACCAACCAGAGGATGTGAAACCAATCCAAATGAGCATTTACGAGGCCCCGGCTCATTGTTACAACCTCGAAAAAGAAGAGGAAAATGATGATCACCCTTGGTACCACGATATCTTACGATATGTGAAGAATCGTGAGTACCCCGACCAAGCTACTGAGAACGACAAGAGAATGTTGAGAAGACTGGCCAGTGACTATGTCTTAGATGGGGAGATCCTATACAAAAGAAGGAAGGATCAAGTACTATTAAGATGTGTAGACGCCATTGAGGCTAAGAAAATCTTGGAAGAAGTCCATGAGGGCGTCTGTGGGACACATGCTAATGGTTTTACAATGGCCAGGCAAATTTGAGGTTCGGTTATTATTAGTTCACCATGGAAAGAGACTGTATTAACTACGCCAAAAGATGTCATAAGTGCCAAATCTATGGAGAAGATTAATGTACCTCTCTCACCTCTGCATGTCACGACTTCGCCATGGCCTTTCTCGATGTGGGGCATGGATGTGATTGGGCCAATTTCACCAAAAGCTTCAAATGGGCATTGTTTCATCTTTGTGGTCATCGATTATTTCTCCAAATGGGTGGAGGCCGCTTCATATGCCAATGTCACTAAATCAGCAGTTAGCAAGTTCCTGAAAAAGGAAATCATCTGTCGATATGGAATGCCGGAAAGGATTATATCTGACAACGCATTGAATTTGAACAACAGCACGATAACGGATGTCTGCAGTCAGTTCAAGATCAGACACCACAACTCGTCACCGTTCACCCGAAGATGAACGGTGCAGTCGAAGCAGCCAATAAGAACATTAAGAAGATTGTAGGAAAGATGACAGAAACTTATAAAGATTGGCATGAGAAGCTACCATTCGCCCTCTATGCTTCTCGAACGTCTATCAGAACTTCTACTGGGGCAACGCCTTTCTCATTAGTCTATGGAATGGAGGCAGTTTTACCGATCGAGGTCGAGATTCCTTCCCTCAGAGTTTTGTCAGAAGTAAAGTTAGATGAAGCAGAATGGATCTAGTCCCGATACAATCAGTTGAATTTGATTGAAGAAAAGAGGCTACGGGCTATTCGCCATGGTCAGATGTACCAAAAGCGAATGATGCGAGCTTACAACAAAAAGGTTCGTCCCAGAGAGTTCCACGAGGAAGACCTAATACTAAAAAAGATCCTGCCCATACAAAAAGACTTCAGAGGAAAATGGATGCCAAATTGGGAAGGGCCTTATATGGTGAAGAAAGCATTTTCTGGCAGAGCATTGATATTGGCTGAAATGGATGGCAAGACCTTATCCAATCCCGTGAATTCAGATTCGGTTAAGAAATAGTTCGCCTAAAAAAAAAAGGAGAGGCCAGGGTGAAAACTCGCAAAGAGCACCTTGAGACCAAAGGGATTTTGAATTGAAAACCCGTAAAGGGCGATTCAAATTTTGATCAAAGGTGGGGCATGCGATGGTCTTATGGTACCTAAATTAACAAGGAGGAGAGATGTTACATCTTGGGACATCTGCAAGAGTACTCTAGATCCCCTAAACACATATTGGGCAAAAAAGGAGTCTTCAAGAAGTCAGTACAGAGAAACTCACGCTGCGATATCTGCGGCACCTATTCCCTTTATTCATTTTGTATTCCAGCAATGTTTGTTGACTGCGATTAATCTATTCCCTTCAAATGTTGTTTCTGATAAATTTCAGTTTTGTCATTGTTATGATCTTTTTCAAGCATTTTGCATTGAAATGATGATTAATGGGCTAAAGCCATTTTTGCAAAAAGAGTTCTGCATATTACTCTGAAAGTTTCTAAATAGTACAAGAACCTGAAACAGGACTATTTTTTTTAGAACTAACCAAACTCAAAGATTGGAAGCATCTGAGAAGAAAGAGTTTAGATTGGGACTACCTCTTCGGGTTTTCTGTTCAAAATTTGAGCTGAACAAGAAGACAGGGTACCATTTCAGTGAAGGAACCTTGATGAAAAAAAGAGCAATGGCAACCTAAACAGGGATTCATGCTCACAACATGCTGCATTCATACATTCATAGATCATTCAAAATGCATCTAATTAGGAGCATTTGATTCACTTTAATCATAGCATCCTAATTTTTTGGCATAAGCATAAATACATGGAACTGATTCTATAGGTCATGTTCCTAGAATCAGTGAAAACACCAAGCCCTAAACCCCTAAGCAGTAGGGTAACAGGTTAAATTTACAGACCTTAACCCCCTAAGCAGTAGGGTAATAGGCTGAAAATTACGGATCTTGTCTCCCTGAAGTTGCAGTGGAACAGATCGAATCCAGCAAGTCTCATCTCCCTGAAGTCGCAGTGGAGTAGACTGAAGATTTACAGATCTTACCCCCTAAGCAGTAGGGAAACAGATCGAAAGTGATAGGCTTTAACCCCCTAAGCAATAGGGTAGCAAGCCAAATTTTCAAACCTTAAACCCCTAAGTAGTAGGGAAACAGGTCGAGCTTTAACCCCTAAGCAGTAGGGTAACAAGTTGAATTTTGAAGATCTTAACCCCCTAAGCAGTAGGGAAACAGATCAAAGAGGATGGACCTTAACCCCTAAACAGTAGGGTAACAGGTTGAAAATTACAAATCTCTTTTCTTTGAAATGTCACTGGAGAACACAGCAGATCTCCTTGAAATTTCAACGGGATAGATTGAAGTTACAAGTCTTATCTCCCTAAAGTTGTAGCGGAGCAGACTAAAGATAGCAAATATTATTTCCCTGAAGTTACAGTGGAACAGATTGAAGCTAAAGTACAGATCTTATCTTTTTGAAGTTTCAGTAGAGTTATTTGAAGTCACATATCTTATCTCCATAAGAGTTGCAGTAGAGCAGTGAAGCGGAGCGAAGCAACAAGATTGGAATGAAGCTACCTGAAGAAAAGGAGCGTTAAACAAGTCCAACCACGGTGAGACCAGGCAAAATTGGTCTTTCTTAAGTCTTTGCTCTGTTCTCGTTACACGACAACAAGCAAAGAGGGGCAGCTGTACAAGCCCAATTTTGGGCCCAAAATCCCCAAACCCAAACTAAACAAATAACCTAGCCCAACCCAAAACAATTACAGCCCAAAAAAACCTTAACACAAAAAATAATAAACCCTAGACCCCCAAACTACTGCTGCCTCTGCCATCGGTCCCATCCCACCGCCCCAGTCACATCTCCTGCAAGCACCGCCACTGTGCCACCGCCCACTTGTACCTGCAGCATTAAAAGGGAAAGAGCAATGCGCAGAGAAGAAGATCTGAAAAAATAGGCTATAAAAGTCACAATGGGGATCAGGTGTAAGGGTTGGATTTTTAGGCTCTTAATTTTCATTCTATTCGAAATATATCAAAGAGATTAACAATCAAAAAGGCTTTGTAACACAAACACGAACTTGCAGCACAGAATTTCGAAGACCGATCTAAAGGTCTATCTACTTTTTTTATTTATTATTTTGCCCTTTCTTTTACTCTTTCTTTGAATATTATTAGCACATATTATTTATGTTTATTAAAACAATATGCATCATTAAATAAATATATAAAACAAGAAAAAAAATTAAAAAATTTATACCTGAGGCGGAGCGACGGGGCCACGGCGGCACTCGGCCTGCACCTCGCCGGCTTCTGGGCCGACAGACTGAGAGAGGGAGAGAGGATTTGGGTTTTTTTTAAGGTGAAGAGAGGAGAAATAAAAAAATAAAAAAAATAAATGTCTTATATAGGCCGGCAAAACGCACCGTTTTGCCTGGCCATTTTAAAACCCAGAAACGGCGCCGTTTAGGCGCGACCCGAAGACCCGACCCATCTTACCCTGGGATCCGCGTGTTTTTGCTCTTAAGGGCTAATTGCATGCCCGGTCCTTCCGCTTTTTATATGTTTTGCAATCAGGTTTTAATTTCTTTTAAATTGGCCCTGGAATTTATAGCGTTTGTGATTCGGTCCTCCCTTCTGCGACGTCGTTTTAAGGACTCGGGAAAATTTCCCTTTTGACCCTCCGCAGTCGCGCACGTTTTCAAATTAGTCCATTTCTCCTTTATTATTTTTTAAATCGGCCCCGAAACTTCATTTTGTTTCGAATTCAGTCCATTTTTCATATTTAATACGATTTTTTATTATTTTTTCCTTTCTTTTTATTTTTAATATTATTTATCATTTTAGTTATTATTCTTATTGTTATTATTAGCATGTTTATAATATTATTTAGTAATCTTTTTATTTTCCATTTAACACTTATATATATAGTTTATGTATATGTTTATAGTTTTTATATATTATTATTATTCCCAATGTATATTTCATGTACACGCACTTAAATACTATACACAGATATGTTATATCTGTTTTTGCTCCCATTATATTTGATAATAATATTAGTGTATGTATTATTACATGTGTATATATCTTTAACCTATACATATACGTCTACATTTATATATTATTTTTTGGTATTATTGTTTTGTTAATGCATTTGTATATATGCATCCTTTTAATATATATATATAATACTCCATATTATGCACACGTATATTAATATTATGTCATGCATATCATACATATTATGTACATATATATTGTAAATATCATATTGTTTGTACATTCTATTATGTATATTTTTATAACTATTATGTACTCATTTCATATATATCTCGTATATTTTTTATATCATATATATTTTTTTGTCTCTATTATTATATATATTTTAATACCATATGTATTATTATCGTTTTATACTATTGCTATTATTATTGTTTTCGTCATCATTGTCATTTTTCTTTTGTCATGTTTTATGCATCTTTATTTATTTATTCATGTATTCGATGGTTTTATTCTCTTCATGCATTTGTTTATATTTACACATTACTAGGCCTGCTATTATTTCATTTTTATATAATTGCTCACATTATTATTTTTGATATCGTCACACTCATTATTATACATTATTATTAATACCAAAATTTGCTTTTATAAATCACGTTATATTTTGTCACTCAATATATTCAAACAATTCTTTCATAAAAGCAATATCCTGTATTAGGTAATTCGAGATAATCGTGCCATAACTTACTGGGTTTCGAGTTTTCTCATTTAACCTAAATAACGGAATATATTCTTTTTAAATCACTATACGAGTTTTGAAAAATGCTTATTCTCGAAGATGTGAAGTGTTGTGCCCTAACTTACCGGGTATGACATTTTGTCATCTCAAAATAAGAATTTGTTTTGGAATAAAGGCAATATTCGGTGTTTGGGAATTCGAGAAAACGTGCCCTAACTTGCTGGGTTTCGATTTCTCTCGTTTACTCTAAATAATCGAATACCCTTTTAATAAAATACACAGATTTTATAAAAGGCAAGCTTGCTCTCGAAGATTCAAGATGTTGTGTCCTAACTCACTGGATATGACATTTCATATTTTGAGACGAGAAGGTCTTTAATATTTAAGCATTTTCTTTACAAAGAGGGATCATATTTCAAAAGTCTTCCAAGTTTTCAATCTTCGACACTAAGACACTAATTAATCAACTAGGTACCAATTTTGGTCGTATCGAGGGTGCTAATCCTTCCTCGTGCGTAACCGACTCCCGAACCTGTTTTCTTGATTTGTGTAGACCAAAGTTGTTTATTTAAATAAATCAAGTTATTTATTAAAAACAACCACTGTAACGAGGTGACCCGATCACACCTAGTCAAAAAGGATCGGTGGCGACTCCCGTTTTTTGTGTTCATTTTCAAAATCCAAGTCGATTCCCGTTTTTCAAAAAATGGTTACGACAATATGGATCTAGGATTCTTGTCAGTAACCCTCAAAAGAGATGTTCTCACGGTGATTAAGAAGGTGAAAAGCAACTCATAGATTAGCGCCATTATTTCATATATAAAAGATATACTTTCTAATTTTAAGGTTGTTAAGCTTATGCATGAATCTAGAATGCCAAAGAAAGTGGCACATTTAAGCATCTAATCAACTCCAAACATCCATTTCAACATAACCAAATTCCAACCTAATCAACCATGCCTTTAAGCTATTCAATACCATCATTTACCATTCCAATTCCTCAAGCAAATTTTTCGTTCAAGTGTCACATTTATAGCTTATTACATTACCAAACTTACACACACACACACATATATATATATATGAACATTAGCATTTCATAATTCAAACATTAGTTAAGTTCAAGCCAAACTATCAATCCCAAAGTTAACACATATATTAACACCTATGTCCATGTCACATAGCCAAATTTTAAAACGTTTGAAGAACTACATAATCAAACACGAGATAGTATGATCATCTCGTAGATTTGATCAACACATTCCGCAAGTTAGCAATCTACAAGGAAAAAGAGAAGCAACGGGGTAAGTATAATGAATTGTTAGTAAGTCTATATAAAAATTTACTTAACGTACCTTGATAATTCAACAACTAAGTATTAAAATATATTGGAATAAAGCATGACAATCCTTTGGCATCCTTATACTTTCATATGCATATTAACAAATACATTCAAAGGTTAGTTCATTTACATGACATGAAATTATAACATAATCATATACAATTATAACAATTCATTTTAAACATGTATCAACCAAATCATAAACCATATACGAGCCAATATATTTCCATTCATGTACACGAGACTATAGTGCTCCCATAAGCTGACCATATAAATTTGCTCACACAAGATGACATTTTTGAAATGGCTCTCACAAGCCTTAAATAATGAAATGGTTTGCACAAGCGTTAGGTAATGAAATGGTTCACACAAGCCTTAAAATCTGGGTTAGGTAATGAAATGGTTCACACAAGCCTTAAAATCTAGGTTACTCACACAAGCTTCAAATCAAGATATACATATCATTTCAATCTCTTTAACATCATGATATACATATCATTCAATCATATAAACATTTCATATCCACTTGATATCTTGTACCTATTTGTAATTGTCATATATTTCATACTTTATGATTTAGTCCATTTGATGCCAAAAGTCATTACAGTCACATCAATTCAAACTAATAAGCAAAATTATACAATACAAACATAATATGAATTAACATAATAAGTTTCATATGAACTTACCTTGCAAAACAACAAATGAACAACTCTCTAAGGACTAATCAACAATTTTACCTTTTCCCCGATTATCTTCGATTTGGTTCAATTCTTAATCTATATAATAATTAAATTCAATTTATCAATTCAAAACATCTTATATCATCCTATTATATGCATGTATCAATTCAATTTCATTTTGCAAATCCCCTAAATTTTTGCATTTTATTCAATTTAATCTCTAAAACTAAAATTACAATATCTTTCAAATTTGAGCTTTGATTTTGAAATTGATCTCACTTACACCCTTCTATAACCCTCTATCATCTATAGTTACAAAATTTTAACATCAATTTCAAAATTTACACACATTAGTCCCTATGTTCAAAAACTAGCAATTATATTTTACAAACTAGACCTTTTTTTCACTTCTAAGCCTAAAATCTAACAATTTAGTATCAATTTCATCAAACATTCATCAAAGGAAACTTTTGAAAACTTTAACAGTCTTACAAATTGGTACACAAGATAGCTAAATCAAGTTCCAGAGACCTAAAAAATATAAAAATTACAATTAATGGACTTGAAATTTCTTACCAATTGAAGAACCAAATATTGAAAGCTTTAAACCCTTATTTTATTTCTTTTCTTCATGAGAAGATAAAGATGACAAGGAAAATTACTTTCATTTCTTTTTAATTTTTCTTATATATATTAATTAGTTTATTAATCATAATTAACTTAATTAACCTATATTTAATTAAACCTAAGCTTAATTATCAATTTTGGTAGGTTAAAACTAATCCTCACCACCAATGGCTTTATAAATATGGTCAAATTGCTTAATTGGTCATTCAGTTAATTAAAAATCTATAGCAGTTAACTTTTACCACTTTTACAATTTAGTCTTTGCACCTTAATTAACTATCTAATTGACAAAATTAAAGGACCAAACTTAATTCATGATATTTTGTGTTGATTCTTTGCTCGACGTCCATATGCCGTTGTGCGGTCAATACCCTTGGTAGTAACGATGATGCGACGTCCTAAAATAAGACATGTTAGGGCGACTAGCAATCAATTACTCAAGGTCTCCACATAGCCTTCACATAGCTTTAGAGGTTCGCCGAGTTGGAGTTCGCTAACTAGTTTGCGAACTAGGCTAGGTTTGCATGTGTTTAGCTTTCTACGGATACAAGGTATAACAACATCTTAACCGGAATAATTAAAAGTGTTATCTGTTGAAGTGACTAATGTCATTCATAAAGTAGAAGACTAAATTATATCAAATAATATAAAGTTGAATGTAAGCAAAATATAAGGATTGAAACTAAATTTTACCATTATTTTTTAATATTTAAAACACCCGTATGTGTGAAAAAAATAATGGAGATTGCAGATATCTCCATATTTAAATTAAGTTAAAAGAAAACGTTAAAAATAAATGACAAGAAATATCAACCAATCGCAATATAAAACTTAATATTTTTGCTTAATAGCATGAATCTAAACCTAAAATAGATAAAATGTAGTGTTTGATTTCTAGTTTCTCAAGGAATATTGGTCACTACTCAGTTATTGATGTTGAACTTTGGGGAGCTCTGGAAGGTCTCCAACTAGCCTAGAACCTTGGGCTAAAATGAATAACTCTCGAGTTGGACAGTACTAAAGTTATTCAGGTGATTCAAGAAAATGTAGTTGATCAACATTACTCAGCTGTGACACGTACTATTAAGAACATGTTGCAACTTCCTTGGATGGTTAAAGTTACTTATACCTTCAGAGAGGGTAACAAGGTAGCTGATGGGTTATCATCAATGGCATTCTCAAATCGATGGGTAGGTACTTTTTCATGCAACCATCTGATGAAGTCCTTCAATCACTACATGATGATTATTCCAGAGTGGCTTGGTCACATATAGTTGAAGTTATGGTTTAATCATTATTTTTGCACAAAGAAAAAAATATCGGGGTAATTATAAGGTACTTTGCACTTTTAATGAGAGATTTATAATTAAAATTTTGAGACAATATTATTAGAATGGACAATTATGAACCTCAAAAGAATTAATCCCCATGAACCATAAAACGGACACGAACGATACCCTTGAGTCCAAAACAAATCATTAGAATGCAAAATTATTTAACAAATTATGAGGGCATATTACATTATCATGTTTAGCTCATTTAGTTCAAAGATAAAATTTATTGTTAGGTAAATGAAATGTCACTAAATTTAAATTATTGTTGTAATAGAGTTTAGTTCCTTTAACATTAATTAGAAAATATTAATATGACTCTAAATTTTTTTCAAAGAAGAGTAAACTTACATTTAACATAGTATTATTATAATCATTATATTTATTATATATTTAATATAGTAAATTTTTTTAAAGAAGAGTAAACTTACATTTAACATAGTATTATTATAATCATTATATTTAATATATAAATTTTCCTCCAAGTGCAAACCTTATTTCATTATTTGAATACACCAAAGTTTTTTTATACTTAATATCAATTTTTTATTAAAAAAATTTAAATAGTTTTTTTATTTGTTTAATACACTATTTATATTAAATATGAAAACTGATAATTTTAGCCATTTTTATTAATGTATTGAGTTTAAATATTATATCACATGCATGCATATGAATACCACGTATTTAGAATGCATGTGTGCATTTATAAATAATATATAATAAATAATAAAATGAATACATATGCAATACATATGAAATTAAAATAATAATTTAAATTGTGAGTGCTTTTTTAAAAATAAGTAAATACAACATATTAAATATTAAATGCATTCCAATTGTTTGTCATGGTATTATCATTTTTCTTAAGTTGGTATCAAGTTGACTTGTGACACCAACTCAATTGACGACATTATCAATAAGATTATGGTGTACTCACAATATGGTTGAAAATAATTATATAATATATTTATTTAGAATTTATATAAAAATCAAATATTATATTGTTTTAGGTTCAAATCCTAACATAAGTATCAATTTTTCTAGATTTCATATAAAAGAATAAAAATACCCTTAAATTAATATTTATTATATTTTTAAAATAATATTTTTTTATAATTTAATAATTAAATTAGGACTCGATTATGAATAATAACAACTCAATTAAAATCTTTATATGTAGTATAATATATTAAAATATCATAAAACTAAAAGAAGAGTTACTAAAATTACTATCTTTGCACTATCAGCTCAAAAAGAATTATCTAAAGGAGTTTTTTTTTGAATAATTTAATTAGAGGTTTTGATCATATATGTTCTTGTTTACACGATACCTAGAATCATTCATAATCCCTCCCTGACCCATAAATAGGAGGATAATATGCTTCAGCACATTTGAACCTATGTCTTCCTACATTGACAATAATACTCGTGCCATTCAAACTAAGACTCAATCATAGGCCTGACCCTAGGGGTCGTCTAGAGGTGTGGCCGCCCAGGGCCCAAGGTTGAAAGGGGTCTAAAATATTATTTTTTAATTTTTAAGGGCCTAAATTTTTCTACTAACTTTTAAGGTACCTAATAATTTTTTTTTTAACTTTTAACGAACCTAAAACTTTTTTTTTATTATTTTTCCTAGAACCTTAAAAATGTGAAAAAGGGGTGTGCTCAATCCGTACTTAAACCAAATCCATTAAATAAAAATGAATTAAAATGAAGTTTGATATGATAGAAGAGATATTAATTGAATTCCCTTATTTGACACAAGGGAGTCAAATGCTATTTTGTAGAATAGAAAAGAGGCCGGAGACATGCATGCATAGCAGCCGCAACAACATGCCCGTAATTAGTTTCAACTTTCAACGAATCATCAATGTCATAAGAGACGCGTGCATTAATTTCATTTCCGTCTTTGTGTAACCAATAAATTTGGTTGTTTTTAGATTCCGACTCCAACTTGGCCCATTTCATCCTAAAACACTTCGTTTTAACGTATCACTCTGTCTTTTTGTGAATGAATATACGGTTGGTGATATTTATTAATTTAATTACGAAATTATTAAATTATTATTTTTATAAAGTAAAAAATATTTTTATTTTTTATATTGACATAACGTTTATTTTACTATTTAATTTTAAAAAATATTTTAGTATTTCATTTAATTTTTATTTTTCTATCCTTCAACATGACAATGAACATGTATGTCATATTAACAAATAATTAATTTTTTTAAAATTAAAAATATTAAAATATATATTTTAGAATTCTTATATTTTTAATAATTTTAATAATTTTTAAAATTTTTAAATTTTTAAAAAATAATTAATTATTGACATGAAATCCACATCATCAATATTAATAGTATTTTTAACTTTTCTATCCATTTTGAATTGGTTTGACAAATATCGTAAGTTCAAGGGCTAAAAAAACGAAAAAATAAACAAAGAACTAAAATAATTTTTTATAGAGTTAAAAGGTCAAATAAGTCACTATATCTTTTATATTTTTATATAAACTCTCAAAAAAATACAAATTTAAAACTAAAACATTACAGACTTTATCCTATCAACTAAAATCATGTTTAATTTTTATATCAAATTTGCATAAAATTATTATATAATTATTCACTCCCATTTATGATATAATCTAATAATTCATTATTTAATTTCACTTACCATTTTTGTACGATAAATCTGTGTCATTTTTTAATTCTTTAATATTTTATTTATTAAATCTAGATTATATTAATATTATATTCAGCCCACTGCATATCCATGGGATAATGAATCCAAGTTGATGTTGAAAGGCACTAGTGAAGACACGTCATTTTCATTATTTTTTAATGAGAAAAAATGGTTTAAAATTATGATTTCTCTTATCCTTTTTAACGTGAGAATGATAAATTAATTTTTAATATTTTTAATTGAATTTAAATTTATTTTTAATATTTTTAATATTACCATTAATAATATAATATATACTAGTTTTTATCATTTAAAATTATATATAAACACAAGGTTTGTCCAATCCAGAATGCATTCCCATTCTATCATCAAAACTAGCTAAAATTCTCCCAAAAGAATAAATAAATAAAGTATGATCCCTGAAAGGCCTCGTCATCACGGCAAAAATGAAAGGCCGACACTCCCTTGGGCAGTAAGGCTGGTCGTCTCAATGGTCTCTGCCGTCGTCGACAATGCCTGCCGTCCTAATGGCACTGTCAACCGTCGTCTCATTCACTTCCTCGACTACCAGACCCCTCCCATTTCTACCACCTCCGTCTCCTCCACCGACATCTCCATCGACGCCACACGTAACCTCTGGATTCGCCTTTAGTCTCCATCCAACAACCAACTCCTTCCTGTTCTTATTTTCTTCCACGGAGGTGGATTCAGCTTCCTAAGCCCCGCCTCCCTCGCCTTCGACATGGTTTGCCGTAACTTCGCCACCAACCTCCCCGCTATCGTTATCTCTGTCAACTATCGTCTAGCTCCTGAACACCGTTACCCTTCACAATGCCATGACGGGTTCGACGCTCTCAACTTCATTGACGAGAACTGGGCCACAGTCTTACCCAAAAACGCCGACCCAGCCCGCTGCTTCTTCGCCGGCGATAGCGCAGGTGCCAACCTGGCTCACCACGTGGCAGTCCGGGCATGCCGAACCAAGCTTCATACAATGAAGATGATTGGACTGATTTCAATACAACCATTTTTTGGTGGAGAAGAGAGAAGCCAGTCGGAGATGCAGCTAGTAGGGTCCGGCCTATTGGTGTCTGTCCCTTTAACCGATTGGTGTTGGAACGCATATTTGCCTTTGGGGTCGAACCGAGACCATGCAGCGGCGAATTTGAGCGGTCCCAACGCAGATGACATATCAGGGTTAGATTTTCCGGCGACGATGGTGGTGGTGGGGGGATTTGACCCTTTGAAAGATTGGCAAAGAAGGTATTATGAATGGCTATTGAAATCTGGCAAAGAGGCGAGGTTGATCGAGTATCATAACATAATCCATGCGTTTTATACTTTCCCACTTTTGCCCGAGTCTTCCCACTTGGTTGTGCAAATCAAGGAGTTCATTGCCAAGTGTTCATCCAGAGTTTCAAACCTCAAATCTGAAACCTACATGTCTCAACAACTTTCACCGCGCAAGCTCAACTTAATCCATTTACCAATTTTATGTTGGATTTTCTCCTTTATATTTATTTGTGTATTTTCTTCTTGGGTAAATATGCTTTTGGTACTTAAATTTATATTTATTATTCAAATTGATACCTATGTTTTTTTTTCAATTAATACTCAAATTTAACTTTCTTCACACATTTTAATCCATTTTTGTAACTTCCTTAAAATTAGATGAAGTGGATTAATCAGATTGCTGTCATGGCAAGTATATTGGGTGAAGATGTAGCATGTGTGTCACGTGTTTAAATTTAATTGATTCCATATTATCTAATTTTAACGAAGTTAAAAATTGAACTAAAATGTGTGACAAAAGTTAATTTTGAATTTTTTTTTAATTTTTTCAACTAAATGTAATAAAAGTATTATATATTATATGAAGTGTCATTTTTAAGTAAAACGAATCAATTTCCGGTAGTCGGTTAAAATTATAGGTGATATGTTTATTATCAAAATTGGTATTTGAATTTCGACAAAAACTTTTAATTTGGTATTTAAACTTTTAAAATATCTATTTTAATACTTAAACTTTAACAACTCAATGCACTACATGTGAGTAACAGAGTTAAATCTTGATTTGTCAGGACACTAAGGACCAATTGTATGGTGCCACATGTCACTTTTATCAGAATTTTTTATTTCAAATTATCCAAAACTATCTTAATCAGATTATCCAAAATTTACTTAAACTCAAAAAAATTTAAAATATAAATTTAAACCGATTAGAATCATTTTCATGTTAGAACAATATTTGATGCACCGTTGATGTATAAGTCTCATGCACCATCGATGATTAATAACATGACACATTATCATTAAAATATTAAACAAAATATGTAAAGGATTTGTAAATAAATACTAATAATTTTATTTAAACATAACTAAACATTAACCATAACCAGGGCGAAGCCAAAAAATTTTTTAGGGAGCGGATAAAACTTTAATTTTTTATAGTTTATATTTTTATAATTGTAAAGAATTAAATTGAATTTTTATAATTTTAGGGGGATCAAAATGTAATTTTACTTTTATTAATTTAAAATTTTTAAAAAATTTCAAGGACCTAAAATAAAAATTTTCATTTTAGGGGGGGCCGGGGCCCATGCTAGCCCCTGGCTACCCCTGACCATAACTATTATAAATAAATATTAGTAACTCTTGAATTTAGGATTTTGAGTTAAAAAGTTTAAGGTCTAAGTTCATGAAGTTTAAGTTATAGGGTTTTAGTATTTATTTATTTATATTTAATTATGTTTAAATAAAATTATTAATATTTCATCATGTGATGGTCTAATGGTTAAGGGTATTCACTGCTCTAGGTGTGGCTTGAGTTCGAGTTTGGCTGATTGTGTTGATTGTTTGAGTTTTACCATATTATTGTAATTCACCGAAAAGAACAAAGCCCTCCATTACTTTTTGTTTTATTTAACAATGATGTCTTATGTTATCATCCACTGATGATACATAAGTTTATGTACCGATAATGTATCAAATATTCTCATTCTTTTATATATATATATAAAAGAGTTATCCCTCTCGATAATATTATCCACACTTATTTGGTAAAGTATCAGATTAAATGTTAAACTTTGTGTTCCATGCTAAATGAATATCATCTAAAAGACCCCAAAGTTCTGCTAAATCAATGCTGCAATTGCTGATCGAAAAACCAGAAACCCATCTCCCATGCATATCTCTAATTATCCCCTGCCTGTCTCGAAACCAACTTCCTTCGGTATTTAATTTGCACCATCGATCAGCCAACTTATCCCAATAAAGAAGCTCTTACTTTATTGCATAGAGTTTAATGCATCTGCACCATGACCATATCTTTCAAAGATTGCAAATAATCTCAATTTTACGACTAACTGGTGGAAAAACATTCATGGTTTCTCAAGCACATGATTGCAAAGATGAATGGCCAAAACTACTCCCCAGTCAACTTGGATTTACTATCAATAAGATCCAAATGTCCTTAGCAGCAGGGTAGTTTGTACATCTTCTGGAATATGACCACAAACTGAACAACTCTCACTTTCGGCTAAATTTATTGCAGGCTTATTACATCACTCAAGATTCTATCTTTCCAAGAATAATTGCACTTTTGGTTGAAAAGGAATCGTCCATATAGCACAAGCAATGGGATTTACAGCCCAATTATTCTTGATTAGCATAGAGTATGCAGATTGAGTCGAAAAGATGCAGATTCACCCCAAATCAATGTGTGTTCCATAGTAGCGCTGAGCAAACTCGGTCTCGCTCTAAATTGATCAATGACCTCATTCGGCAACAGTCCTGCAAGAGGCTAAAAATATCTATATGGCCCATTATGAACATCTTGAACTGAGCTATTCAGAGAATCATGATACGGAGGCTGAATACAATTGATTAATGGAGCTTTGGAGATCCAATTATCGAGCCAAATTGTACCTTGTCTCCTTTACCCACTTTCCATGGAGGCCCTTTAGGAAGAACTTTGACGCCCTGCAAGAATACTCTTCCAAACATGTGAGCTATCTAGGCTTCGAAGCATATCAAAGAAAGAACCTCTTCCTAGATATTTAACTTGTAGAACCCGTACCCAAAATTTATCACCTTCAACAATCATTCCAATCATGCATAGTCCTTCGGTCTAAACCCCAAGCTTTTTTAGGTAAACACAATTTCTCCCAATTGACCAAGTGAATTTTCCTCCTCTCGTCTGAAGAACCACGATTAAAAGCTCTGCAAATCTTGTCAATATGATCACAAACACCCAAGGAAAGCTGACCCATTTACACGGTATACAGGGAATATGAGCCGCATGTCCTGTCCTCCCAGCAAAATTTATTAATTTTCCAATTGGAGAAACCAGCTTGGACCCTCTCAACAGGATGCCAATAAGTTTTCCTTGTAACTCTACTATGAATTCACGGTACTCCCAAGTACTTGCCCAAATCACTTGTCACCGGAATCCTCACCAATCGACTAATACATCGCACACTATCACCAAGTTATTGGAAAAGAAAAGCTTAGACTTTAAGAGACTCACCATTCATCAAGGCTCCTTTGGATTTGTCGTAGTTGGCCATCCAAACTTGAGGAGAAGGCAAGCAAAGAAAACATGGGAAATTGAGGGACCGTCTCTGCAAGCTGTAACAGGTTGAAGATCTCTCGAGGGCCTAAAAGATTCTGTAATTTCACCATTCCATAAAACCTGAAACAAGGTAGATCGAACACAACTCATGATAAGAGTAAGAGTAAGAGTAGATTGGATAAAATCCCAATTCATCCTTCTCAAGGTCGACCTTCCCCTAATCTCCCCTTATTCTTCTTCATAGAGAAATTTGATGCCAATATAGATTTCGATTTGTTCGGTCTTATCTTTGAGATTATCTTATACACCACATTCCAAAGTCTAATTGGCCCAAGTTGGTTCATGCTTTCCTGTTCTTTAACTTGAGGAATAAATGTGAAATGCTTTTTCAATCATAAAACTCACATCATCTCCAACACACTCCCAGTTCTATTGGAAGAAACAAGCTTGAAACCCATCTGGGCCCGGTGCTTGAAAGCACCCATACTAAAACTACATCTTTAATCTCATCATTGTGTAAACATTCAAACTCTTGCATAGTCAACACCGGAAAGGAAACATTAATATTTGGTATACAAGCTGCGAACAAAATTAACAGCTACCATCTTAATCTCCTCCTCATCATGAACCCATACCCTATTCTCATTCTTGAGAGCCCGTATTTACCTCTACTACATTTGACAAGTGCTAAAGTGTAGAAATAGGATGTGTTTCAATCACCGTGCTTTTGTAACTCTCAAGTTCTTTCTGCAATTTCAATTCCAAGCTGGAAAGGAAAATGTTGAAAATTTAATTAAAATATGTTGATGAATAAATCTAATATATAACTTAATATATGATTTTTTGTATTTTCTTTGATGGTTCATGTTTAAGGTTGTGGCTCATTCTCAATAATATGTCTCCAATATTCAAATATGTGTTCTTTCATTTAGAGTGTAATGTACATTACTAGTGTATCCAACACTTAATTATATATATTCAAATTTAAAAAACTCGTGACTATAATATATATTAACGTAAATCAAATACATTTAGATAAAACTCAAAGTTATCAAAATCTTAATCTTGCTATTAAGATAATTCCCCGTTGACTTATTGGCAAGTTGATCATTTTTATACCTATTTCTAACGTTTATTTTTTTGTACTCATCAATTTAATTAGATGATATTATAGTCAAATAAATTAATAAAAATGGACTATAATTTTAAATATTTTTTGTGGTTAAAATTTTAAAATTTTATTTTATATATAAACAAATATATTATATGCAATAAAAGTTATATAAGAATATAAGTCAAATTTTTTCATTAATCATTCTACTTGAATTTAAGCTTTATATTTTAATTTAATCATAAATCATTATATATCAATTAAATAATATGACTCCTTTGTGAGTATTATGTAAAAAAAAAACTAAATTGCTGCATAGCATTAAAATAGAATTAATGGTTGCATTGAATCAATTGAAATTCAATTACAACATTAGAGTACAATACTAAAAACCCAGCAGAGATATAATAATTTTGAATAGGCAAAATGGAGTTGGACCTTCTCAACAAGATGACAATAGTGGCTACACTTGTAACACCCCTAACCCCAAATCGTCGTCGGAACAGGGTACGGAGCATTACCGGACCTATCGGACAAATTACAATTTAATTCAAATAAATGACATACACATATTGATTTAATTTTAAAACCCTATAATGGACCCTCGAGGTCCAAATCCACGTTAGAATCGAATCGGGACTTGTTCGGGTCTCCAAATTTTTTTTTGTGCGACTTAATATAACTTATTTATAAATATTAACGTTCCCTAAATTCAAATCGAGACCAATCTAAACAATCAATTCATGATTTATGCATCTCTAATTATAAAAACTAATAATATAAAGTTCTAACATTTTATCACTACAAGAAAATAGACTTTTAGGGGCGTTGAACAAAAAGGCCGCAAATTTATACACGCAAAAGAAGAAATAACGACGTTTATCTAAACGCCACTAAAAACAGATCAATAACGACGTTTTTTAAAAAAAAAAAAATGGGGGTCTAAGCCACTCAGCAATACGCTTTATCCATAGGGGCGTCTTTTCCAACGCCACAAAAAACTCAGTTTTTTTAAAAAAAAAATAAAAGCGCCCCCCCCTTGAATTCGATTTAATATAAACTAATTCACTTAGCTATGAGAAAGTTTCATTTTAATTACTTAATTATGAAAAGTCACAAGTTGATAACTAAATTGTAAAAACATAAACCCTAAATAGTAACCTATAAACTCTAAACCCTAAACCCTAAATAGTAATCCATAAACTCTAAAACTTAAACCCTAAAAAATTCATATGGATGTTTATGCGTGTATATGCATAGATAATGTAAAAGCTTATATATGTTTATATTAATAAATTGTGGAAACAGTTGATTAAATTTATTTTGGGGTTTAGTGTTTAATATTTAGGTTAAAGCCTATGATTAGGTTGAAATGGTAGTATATATTTTAAGTTTAGGGTTTAGGGTTCAATGGTAGTACATTAAGTTTATGGTTTGAGGTTTGTTATTTTGGGTTTGGGGTATAGTGTTTTAAATTAGTTTGTTATTTAGGGTTTGGTATTTTAAAGTATTTAGGATTTAGGGTATTAGTGTTAAGGTTTTAAGGGTTAGGGTATTAGGGTTTAAGGGTTAGTTGATTAAATGATGTTCTGGTTGAATCTAGGTTTTAATTTGGAGTGCTCGGAGTGTGGTTTAATTAAATACTTGATCTCATGTTATACATATATTTATGATGTATATATATGTTTATATTCCCAGATAATTACGCAAGATTTAGTATTTACGAAATTTGATGAGGTGGTTCTTAAAATTATTGAATACGAAATGTTAACATGAAAATTCTCAAATTTATAGCCTCATGATTAAATATTGAATTTAAATTTATTATAATTTCAAAAATCTAAAAAATAATATCTATTTTAATAACTTTCTTTGCATGTAATCGACTCTCGAAATTAAAACTTGTCTTACTTTAATTTAAGATGCAGATAATAACGATCTTTTAAAAGAAATTTTAATAAGTATTGCTCACACCTAGTTAAAAATATCAATGACAACTCTTGTATTTTTAATAAAACCTAATGTTTTAAAAATTTTCATTTTCTTTCC